>NW_020273058.1:3098831-3238662 GCF_003268045.1 Sipha flava
TTATTTTTATAAAGCAAAATAGCCAAAAAAATGATAAATGTTCTCATTGTATGGGGGGGGGGACAAGGGATAAGGGCTGGGTCCGGCCCCGCGGCCGGGGGGGGGGGGCGTTGCCCCCCCCCCCTATACCCAGTCATTGCCCCCCCTAAAAATATTAGAAAGATGTTTAGGTAGTTACGTATTTTATTGCTTATAACATTTTCATCGGTAATAGAATAGATCAAAAAAGTTTTTTTAGCCGTATAGTAGTATTTATTTCGGAAATTCCGGGCCATGACGACGATACTGACGTGTCACGACGACTGTTGGCAAATTGATTGCTAACGTTATCGTAATCGTAGCTCAATACTTTCCTATCAATTGACATTTTATTATAGAACACCTAAATATTCTTTCATTTTATCGCCGACTGCAGCAGTACACGTGTGTAAAATATGTTTCATTGTTAATTTATTTTGTAATTCATTGTGTTAATTTAATTAGATGTCAATGTAAATAAATTAAAAATTGCATTAATATTTAATACATTTATATATAATGCCCCCCCCAAAAATTTGCTTTGCCCCTCCTGAAAATTTGGTCTGGCTACGGGCTTGCGCACGGCACACGACTAATGATTCCCAAACCTTTCGAACGTTCTATTTACGACTGCTTATTAGTAATAATATACAACTTATAGTAAAAATAATATTTATAATCAATGTTTTAATATATAAACAGTTAATATTTAATACGAGTTTGTTATTGTTCGTATGATAACACTGTTTGTCGGAAGTAACGTCCACCGTCGATGAGTTAATACATAATATCTTATAGATAATAATAATAATAAAAAAAAAAACTAAACATTTATGATTAATTAGTAATAATTAATACGGGAGATTATTTTAACCAATCAGATGAGCGTACCATGAGTATTTCGGAGAAATATGAAAGGAGGGGATGCATTTTAAACGCTGTGAAAGGTAGAGGGGACTGATGAATCACCTTGCGTACTCCACTTAATTTCAACCCTAGGTATACTACTGGTCACTAGCGACCAGTGTGGCGTATTTGACTTAATTTTATGAGGGAGGCGTTACTAAATTTACGAGCATTATTCACTAGTTAAATACAATATTTTTATATATATACATATGCTTTATAATTTATAATATATACAAATAACTTGGGCAATATGAGGGGCGTTTGCCTTCATTGCCCCTCCCTCCCCTCAAATACACCACTTCTGGCAAGTCACAACCAATATTTTATACGCACAATGATTATGTGAGCACGAATTATACGTTGCACGTGTACCGTCGTCATCAGAAAAAGAATGCGAAAAATAAAAAATAATAATGAAAAATCATAACTAATAAGTTTTGCAGCGGACCGCACGAACAATTATTGCGTATTGATTAAGACGAGGGGAAAAGCTATAACGGACCGAGGAAGAGTCTGTCGTCTGCGCAGTATGTACAGTGTATTACTTTTTCTTTTCTCGTTTTCTTTTTTTTCATTATTTTCTTTTTATAACGCTACGTGACGTGTGTTGAAACAGCGGTTTATAACGCACACGTGTACATAAAGTCATGGAATAATGATAATACGCAACTGCCACATAAACAGTTCACGCGACGATCAAAGCCGATCGACCGCCGCAGCCGTGTCGCGATCGACGTCGCAGGCAGAGGCGGCGGTGGCTGCGACACAAGACCTCATTCCGTGATCAAGTCTCTCGGCAGCGATATACATACATGAAATGTGTGCACGTATAAATATTACCCGAAAAACCCGATACCGTCGTCGACCACCGCACGCACGAAACCGCAGGACGCGCACACATGACATGACGTTATATTTTCAATTTTTTCTCATACGTTTCTATAAAATATTATTTGCACGGAGACGTTTTAGGTTTTACGGAAAACAAGGGTTTTTTACACACATCTTTCTAGAGCAACGAGCGGATGTTCCAAAAAAAAAAAAAAAAATCTCCGTAACGATATCATTACAATGCAACGTCGCTGCAGTGTTTTATCGTCGTGCAACTAGGAACGATTTCGTTGTTGATTAGAACCAGTGAAGTTTTTCGTGCAGTGGAATTTTATCGTACCCGTCAACGTCGATGCATAACACGCTCTGTACCAACGAGCGTGTTAATATTTTGGGAAAATTACGCGTTGATAATTCACTACGTTTCTGCCGAATAACGGACGCGCGCGGGTGTGTTGCAGCGCTGCGGCCGTTCGTGCGCGTCTGACCGAGTTTCCACAAAGACCGCTCTGGCGCACGGGGGTCATAGTTTTCTGTTCGCACGGAGCAACGTATAATTTCGCGTTTATCGGAAATCGTCGTCGCCACCACCCCGCGTTTCCGTTTTGCGACTTGACCGCGGGCGAACGTGCGAGAGGCGACACATTATCGTCGTCGATATTTACATACGCGATACACGGTACTTCCTCTCGTGATTCTTTCTCGTTGGTACGTTAACAACAATGTACCAAAAAGCTTTACGTTACGAACCCAACGATTGTTGTCTCGGATCCAAACCGGCGAATGAATCTAACAAAAACTGTAGTTCCTCCACCGCTCTACTACTACTACGGTGATCGGTCATTACCTGGCCGTGGAAAGTAAAAAAAAAAAAAAAAAACCGCCACGGACTAAGCATAAAAAGTTCTAGGTACGATATTTTCTGTATACGGGTCCGCGTACGCATACTAAATCGATCGTTGCTCGTCTAGTCCGTCCGGGACCGTTATTATTATTAAACTATAACCTCGGTCGGGTGCGTTTGCGTATGCGTGTATATATTTATACGCGTTGGCTGGCTACCGATTCAATGCGATATTGCTAAATCATCGGCCGGGTCAGACGAGCAATAATTGGCCGGTGCACGTATGCGGTCCAATAACGCGATATGATAAATCGAACGACGAGCGCACGATGCACGAAAGACCTTTGAACTGACCGCGAACAAGGCCTGCGCCACGCACGAAAATATCATTATTTATATTATCATTGTTACGCGTACACATATCTATAGTAGACACTCTGTGTGCACATTATAATACATGCGACGAGTCATCGTCGCCGTACGACTAGGACCGATCAACACTTCTGATGTTTACAGTGAATGAGTGTGCGCGCGCGCACGCAAATCCACCGATCCATTATGTAAACGAGCATCTATTTAAATATTACCGACAATACCGTACGTATGACATTCAAATACTGTTCGATAAAAGATAACGAACGAAAAACCGATAGATAAAAACAATACGATATTACGATCAAAATACGAGTAATGTGATGAGATGTAATAAATAAGTGATGAGACAGAACCCGGTAGGGAAAATATGGGAAGAACAAAAATATGAGGTGAAGAAGATCTAACGTGAAAACATTGAAAATTGAAAAATGTTTTTAGCTTCTGGTAGAGAATTGATTTTAGACGGGATGTACGCGATGTGGACGGGTACAGCGAGAGAAAAACAAATACAGTTGTTTACCGAGGTTTCACTGTATTTGGTGCAAGTATAGTAGTACATGACACTTGACGTCACCCAGCAGTTTGGGTAATACGTAGTAGTTTTGGCCAACGGTATGTTTTTAACTATCCATATCGTTTTTATTTTTCCGGTATCGTATCGCGATGTTACGTAGCAGTGCGGATTCCAATACATATTACACATCGAGTACCTACCTACGTATAATGCAAGTGCACTAAATACCAAGATATACCTCCGGTCAACGATACATACACTGTACATGAAATTTGATCGGTCGATCGATCGATTATTAACGGAATATTGTTTTAATCGTACAACACACGCAAGTATTTATTATTCGTGTATCATTATTATAGGTACACGTATTATTATTATTATTTTAATTTATACACTCCCACGCTGGACATACCACGTGTGCACACATGTATCCACATACATTTTACCCATGTCTCGAATGTATTATGCGTTTATTACATGCACCACGATAGTTTTATGTGACGTTTGAAAAATAGCAAAAAATCTAAACAAATTTCCGTCGTGTACATTATATTGTTAATAGCCCGCGCACTCACATCTACAATACAGAAATGTGTATGTATCAAACTCGGTACCTGTACTTGTATATAAACATTTATGAATGTACATATACTGTAGTTGGCTATCAAACTTTTTTTTAAACACGACTCGTGTTTATCAGCCACGTACCAGTTTTTCGTGCATTTTTTTTGTCATAATTTAATTTAAAATTTTTAACCAAATAAGAAATGTATTGATCTATGCACACGATTTCAAGCAGAATTTTTTCGATCATCACAAGCAAAACTACTGAAAGTCATACGAATCATTTTTAAGCGTTAGAAAAAGAGATTTTAACGAAATCGAACGTTTCAACGAATTTCCATTAAACGATATTAGTTAAAGATTTTAAAGATGTTCCATAGTTTCGAATTATTTTAAAGAAGTCTGTGTTAATTATATACACTTGAAATTTTTTACTTTTTCCAAATTTAAGATGCCTTTTTTTTTTTTCAGCAAAGGTTAGGATATTCAACCTACTTATTAACATACTCGGTTCTTCTACTATACCAACCATCTTTAGAAATATAACTCAATCCATCTCTTTTACTAAGAATCGTTTTCGAAAACAATGGTACGTCGATATCAAGTTTAAAATACCAATACAGCAAAACCATTCATCCATCCCTACATTGCCGTCGACGGTTGAGTCCTCGGAGTCGGAAAACCTCGAGAAACCCGATCGACAAAAAAATTAATTCACATCAGATCGTCACACGCGTTCGAGCCCTGCAGCATTTCTAACGTTGTATATAGGTGCGGCAAAAGTCGGTTCTCTTATTTACAAAACAAAGAAATCGCGAAAACCGAATTTACCGTTGTAAGTTTACAAGTTTATCGAGGGTAAATGAACACCGACACAACGTTCGTGTAACGATCACAAGGCCTACTAATCATAACAACACGATCCGCCATCATTGTTATGAGTGCACCTTAAAGTTCGTAATCGTTGTGCGTCGCGCGTACGTCGAAAACAAGATGGCGGAAACCGAATTTTGTATATTACCGAAATATTTAAGCGCATAGACATTCCGATAATATACGCGAACAGTTTTGTTTCGACCCCGAGGTTATGCACATGCACACACACGATATACACTTTATGTTGAACGGGGAAAAAAAAATACCTAATAATAATAAAACATTATTTATATGAACACACGAGTTTCGGCACCAATGCCGATGACTTGGCGCGTACCACAATAAATTTAAACTCGCAACTCTTGCACACACGTACACGCACACGCACACACACACACACACACAGATATATATACTACCGAAAATATAGATCAAATGTGTAGCGTTTGAACTTGTGTAAGGTAACTTAGAGGTACGCGATTGTTAGACGTAAACACGTATACGCTACACGTCTCATGTGTATGTTATATAGTTGTTAAATGCGAAATAATTGGTTAGAATTTAGTGGGTCTGTTGTAGATTGGATTTGTTTTTTTTTATGTTTTAATAGTACCTAGAAGAAACGTGCTTCGTTAATAACGGTGGCGGAGTAGGTGGTGGTGCAGTGGAATGCATAAAACTATACTCACTCTCAAGAAACAAACCCGTCTTGACCACTCGCACAATCTAGTTGATCAATTTTTCACCGGCCGATTTAACGTACATATTTACACAATTTATGCCACGATGATTGTGATAATACAACACGTGCACGCACTAGAGTGCATATCTAAAAAAACGGCGCGTACGAAACGCTGCAAACGAGCCAAACAAATATCTCCCCCGTGCGCGCGAGCGAAAAATAAAAATCTTTTCGATCTTATTTGTTTCGAACGCATTCATTCGCTGCGTTGTTATTTACGGCCATCGTGAGGTCGAGGGACCATCAGCCGGTCGTTTTCGGACCTTTTCCCACTCGCGCCGTAATATCCGACGGCCGGCGCATTGTCCGCGTGTACAGTCGGTCGCGTTCGCTCGACAACTGCATCACGTATTAAAATGAACGCGACGCGGTGCGCCAAAAAACGGGAAAACTTCCCTAACGGGTCTTCTTCGAATACATTCCCCGTTTTGGACAGGGTTCGTTCTTACTTACACGTGCGCACTTACAAGCACGCGCATCAATCGATATTTTGCTATGTGCACCGGATACAGCCCAAGTAACGCGCCGTCGATTGTGTCAGTCATAGGCGCAACTAGGGAGGCGCAATATGGTTTTAAGCACCCCTCAGTTCAAATGTAGCACCCTGTTTTTTTCATATCTATATAATCTATAGTGATTACAGTTAAACACCATTAAATTTTATTTTCAGCAATTTCGGCACCCCCAATGTTTAGACTCTAGTTGCGCCCATGGTGTCAGTTGGCTCCGTAGTCTCCGTGTCGCATGCGTAACAGGTAAACAGGTACCGACTGTTGTAGACATTTTTAAACGATAAACGCATAATAAGCGGTGAGACCGATCGCTATGCTCTACGATGTGTTCCGTGGTTCTATAAGGAGTAAATGATTCAATATTCTTCATAACTCTTTCCGGTGTAAATGTTACGAAACACCGGAGCTATTTGAACCACAGGTATAAACAAATAGTTTTTTTTTTCTTTTGTACAATACATATTTTAAACTATGATACTTTCATAATAATAATAATTAAATAATTTCCATTAAGTTATGAATAATTTAAAACAAAATATAATTATAAGTTATTATTTATATATCATTACATTTTTTTAATATTCGATGCGTTGTTGGAAAATATCGATTATTGTTCACATATTATTCACAGATTTTTATCAAAACAGCTAATAGTATGATCGATATGTAACCACAAAGGAAAATAATACCCGTAAGAAAGTATAATAATAAGAATAGTAAATATAAAAATGATTTGTTTACGTTCACGGTCCAAATGGCCCGTAACATATGAGATCAAGTCATTAATTAAACCTGTCCGATTTCGCTTCAGTTGAACCGCGTTCGTAACACGACTCGCGTGTTCTGTGCATTCGCATCTTTGTCACAGATACCTATTCACGATTCATTCGAGTATCTTCGAATAACGTATGTTTCGATTACACGTATACACGCTTGGCCATCGAAATGTTTAGAATTTTGTCGGGAGAAACCACACACACGTTATTAGCGAGTTTCCGTTTTATGCGACAAAATTGAATTCGTAAATACTACACACACACACACACACACACACACACACACACAATTATATAATTTCTGCAGCCTCTCGAACGCCAACAATGCATATATAAGTCGAGAAAAAAGTGAAGAAAAAAAAAACACCGAGTTGTGATGTGAAACGCGCGTAAATGGAAACGATGGTCGACGAAAAAATCAAATCGGTTCGTCGTAGCAGTACGACGCAAACTTATCATTTTATACACCTGTATAAATATGCAGGCGTACACGCTGCAGTGATCGTATCATATCATCGCGGGTGACGCGTGTTGGAACGCGCGCGTGACATATTATGCGACGTACACGGTGTACATATAAATGAATATAATGCAGTCGGTTTCTTCTCGGTCTGCGACTTTTACATTATGCGTGTCTTTCGCGTGTCGACAATTCAATCGTTCACACACACACACACACACACACACCGGTACGAAATAATAATAATAATAATAATAATAATACACGAGAAGTACGTAAAAAAAAAAAGAAGAAATCAATTGATGGTGAAAAAAAAATCGAACACCTAAAAATAATGGAAATATAGCGCGACGGACGCGATAATGTTAATATATTTTGTCGATGACGGCGAGTGTGCGCCACGTCACCCGAATCGTGATGCGCACACATTTGTAGTATAATATAATAAACAAAATGTACGAAAATGTGTGCGTAATGATGTCTCCAAAACGGACAGTGCAATGGACGAAACACAATGCAATACAATACGACCGATCGAGTTATTATCATTTTTTCTTTTAATTTTTTCATACTTAAAATATTACTATTAATACGATGTTTTATTGTTATAGTTATTATAAGCGAAGTTTTGTTCGAGGATTTTTTTTTTTGTTCAATACGCGACCATCCGACAGTCGCACTTGCCGGGAGCAGCTGCGCAACTTGTAACGACGATTTCGAATACTATCGTCATTTCGAAAAGCCTCAATCCGGTACGCCGGAGAACCACGTCAAAACCAAATCCAATGCACTTTTAAATCGACCCACGAATAAATCACGTGCAAATAAAAACAACCGAAAAATATTGTAAAACAATAAAAATAATTAAAGCCGTAAAGGCTAGAAAAAAAAAACTACAATGTTGGCTAAAAGCAGACATGTGCCGTACACGTACGTTTGCAATTGACGTACCGCCATCGAGCACTTTGTACCGCATCACCGTCTTCATAAATAATTATTTTAATCAACCGGATACCTCGATCGATAATTGAACAGACGATACCTTAGCAAATGGGTGTGACGAGTGAGATAGGGGGAACAACGTTTACACGACCATGTCGGCTCACTTTCTTCCCCCTTAAGTTCGTAGACACCTTGCTCGGAGCCGTGTACGGTACTTGTCAGGAGTTTCGGGCACCAACACTTACAACGAAAATGAACGATAAGCACCTGGCCTACCACTTATTGGAATTAGTCTTGGTAAGATCCTCGATGATGTTACTATGTTAGTTATCTCTATTGACTCATGAGGCATGGCCGGAGGAGAGTGACTTGACGGAACCTTTTCGTCAAAATTCGTGGTGGTTTCTTCCTGGGATGCAGTTTCCACCGGTGGTGCCAGCCAGTGACGTAATCAGGATTTATTTTCTGGTGAAGGGATGCATTTGAAAAAAAAATAATTTCAGAATGTGTTTGGGGGGGGGGGGATGATCGGGAAAGGTTAAGTGAACCTTAAGTTATTAAGTTAAGTAAAAAGTTAAATATTTCAGGGAGTCAAAACTCCCTATAACGTAGTCAGTGATGTCTAGTTAGTTACCTATATGATATTCAGAGAAAGTTTTTTAATATAACAAATAAATGTAGATTGATTTAGTTTGATTGAATTTTCATATATAAATATGACTTTCTAACTATGGATGTCAAAAAAACTGTATGAAGTTTGGCTACACCGGATGGTAGTCATAGCTGGTAGCCATAGTTTCTTACATATTCGGCATTGGACATCGGCCATACAATGTGATACATAATATATGCCTTAGTGAAAACGTAATATCTACTCAGACCAATAATGATGTAAAATTGTTACATTACCGTCTTCCTTTTTTTAAAAATAAATCTTACGCTATATTCATATCAATTTTTTACTGTCCAATATCATTACAATAGTTATACATTTTTTTATTAAATTTGTTTTATAATTTTCAACCTTTTTTTCATAATATATTCCAAAAATACTTTTTTTAAGTATTCAAAATATATACAATTTTCCAAAATGAATTTGAAATCTTTAAAATTAAAAATTACAATCTTTTGTATGTAATTGTTACACCCCAAAACAAACCCCCATAGTTGTGCCACTGGCGCACACATGGCGTTTGACCTGCGATTGAGAAAATATATATATGAACTCGTCATTTAACAAACGTCATAAAAAATAAATATCGAAACACGAAACAAGCATGGAAACACGATTTTTACACCTCACATTAAAACTTTAATAGCAGGCGCTCGTGGATACGCGGTGAACTTATTACATTGCTCCGAAGCTTTCGTTCCAACTTCTCAAACCGCGGTCGACATCTAAAGATCAGTGGCGAGTAAGATCGCGGCACTTGGGGTGTGAGAAAAATGCTTAGATTCTAGTCAGCACTCGAAAGCCGCATAATATATACCTGCATACGTATGCCCAAGTAAATCGTTGTCGTTACGTGTGTGTATATTTAAGACACTCACCGCAAATTACTTCCCATGAAAATTTCCAATTTTCAATAAGACAATAATGTAACAAGCGCAGTAAGGTCGTAAACGCAAAACGGATTTCTTATTGCCCGTAATAACCACGTTGAGACAACGTTCAGTTATAATAATATATCATGTGTGTAACGATGCAGTTCTCATGGTCTAATATCTAATGTGATTACGATTTCCGACTTGAAATATTCCATATAATATTCGTTTGCGTCTCGCGTTTATTTCCGGAAACGTTACATTGACACGAGCGGGGATTTTAATGCACAAAAATATACGTTTTTATACCAACATCGATGGTGGCATGTGCGTGTGCGCATTATTGTGCGAAGTAAATAAGTTTCCAATTAAATTTAGATGAATGAAAAAAAAAAAATAATGATGGATACATTTATTGTAATTAGACATAATATCAACGAGGAAATATAAAAAAATACTATGAACACACAACAGGTAAAATATATATATAATACAAAATATAAATAAATATAGATATGTTATAATATATACATGTTATAACGTTGTATTAATTTAATCGAACTCGAAAACAAATAAGCAATCTAACGTGAAGTATGATGTAGTCTGTACTCCTTTAAGTAATTATATACTTATCAAATGTTTAGTGTGACTGTCCCACTAAATGACTGCACACTGGATTTTATCGAAAAATAGTGTACAACAAAAGCGTTTCATTAGAAGTAGACGACCGTGCCCAACGGTTCCATTCAATTTTTTTCTCCTTGCCTGCGACGTTAATTTTAGAAAACAATTGAACAGGTACCGAAAGGAATTCGGAAATAAAATAACCTCTTAATAACTTTGTTCGGTTTTCGATCAATAAACGTAGTGCTACGATGGAAGAAACAGATTGAGCATTTGAACAACACCGAAAAATATTTTCGGAAAAAAAATCACTACCATTGTAAAATTCGCTCAAAATCTAAAAGTACAAAATCGTACCTATACACGTAGTATAACCCACAAGACACAGCACTAACTAAATAATTCCTCCTAAGTCGTGTGAATGCGTACTCGATTTGTTTAAAACAATTTATGCCGTATTAACATACAGGTTTCGTTATATTTTTTAATGGGAGTGACGTAAAATCGTTTTGTTAAATATCTGCGATCCACGTCAGATGTATATATATATATATATATATATATTGATAAGAACACTAGCTGTACGGACTGCGTCTTAACAACCTGCGCACCAATATAGAACTTTTTTTTACGTATGCGTGTCATTATTTCGCACGAGATTTACAAAAATGGGCTTGCCGTTCAATATCGTAAATATTTATGGTTTTATAACACACTATGTAAACATAAAGTTTTGGGCGTGCCCGATGAAAAAGTTTAGACTTTGCAACATTGACCGCGATCAAGCGCAAATTGCATTATGGTGCAGGTGTGCGTATGTGCACGTGCACATGTGTGTGTGTGTGTGCAAAACGAAAAAAAAAAAACATGGATACCTATCATGCACTCGGGTACGGTTTTTTTACGCACATTTTTCACGCGGTTGCGAGAAATTTTTTAATTAACGATCGATCGACAAAAAGAAGAAAAACTAATGAGATCGGTATCGTGCGCGTCGCCGTCGTTCTCACGCGACTCCCGCGGTATTTTAAACGATATAGAGGGCTCCCGCACGTGCGTGTACGTAGTGCACATACCTGTGTTGCGAACTTACAGAATAAATGTACTGTTTTGATAGCAAAGACGTTACAAATTTATTAAACTCAAAATACAATAGTTTTATATAAAAAATGTGCTTAGACGGACGATTCTAATGTGTACCACTAACGGTCCGTCCCGGACATCATATATCTCCTGTTGTCCTCGATTGTATATTTTATAATTGACGGATTCGTATTAACCCGAGAGTTACATCACGAAAGTTTGACAATACATCTTTAGCTCGTTACTATATGAAAATACGCTCTTCGCGTAGTTATTGATAATGCGTTTGTTTTAGCATTCGAAAACATATTTAAGTCTAAGGTTATAACGTTTTACAAGCGTGACACTTTTCATATATTACAATATTTGGTAAAGGTGGCACGTTTTGTAACACCTGTACAATTTATGGCCGGACACATACCGACCGCGTGTGCAGTGAATTGTTTTCACATCGATTTACACACGGGTACGTACTACGGTCTACGTGTACGGGAACAATAGACAAGGGTGCAGACGACTATGTGAACACAGGTGTTGAGATAGAGAGAGCCCGTTCACTTTATTGCAGTCGAGCTGCACATCGGCTCAGTACCTTCAGGATACAGCTAAGAAGAAATTAATCACAATTATCGAATGCACTCGATGACATAATTAAGATTTCGAAGTCCTCACAAATTTAAATCATAGTAAGCCAATTGCTGCAAAAAAATAATATTACAATAATACAATAATACCTCTCATTTCCAACTGCTCATCTGGTAAAATTTATTCTGTTCAAATCCTTACTCTTATCCATTTAAAAATCCTCCCACTATCGACCCATTTGGTGATCCTCTTCTTATGCATCACGCTCATCCTATATGCTACCTCGGAAACACCCTTATAGATTAATGCGAATCGCCAATAATGAGCCATCTTTAAGCCAGGTTGGATTTTCACCTTACATATTAAGACTAGACATAACTTTATTACTTATATAATTTTGCTATTTTTTTCTCTTAACCTGATTACTTCTTCATATCAGTAACTTTTCCATAAATATTTATTGTACAAACTTGGTTACAATTTGGAATGGTTTACTTTTCACGTAAACATTTTAGAATGTATACGAAATGCTATACTCTATATCCCAAAAAAATACATTTATTAGCGGAATACCATAGCATATACAATCCTTTCGAAGAGATATACATATAATATCATTGAATCGAACTGACATCTGACGATCTCATTACATGCAAAATCGCCAATACTCGCCTCGTTCTTTTTTTTTTTACGCCGCGTTAGGTATTTTATACACCTATATATTTAATTGTATTATTATTATTATTATTATTATTGTTGTTGGCCGTGTTCAAGTGCATAAAACGCACGTTTTATACATTAACCAAGACTACTACCACAACCCGTCATCGACGAGACGACGACGAGTGCACGCGCGAGCGCCTACGCAATGAAAATAAAACGTATACACACACACACGCAGTCGGCGGATGCATTTACGATTCAATTAAAACGGACATAATATTTGTACGTGCGCGCGTGTGTAAGTAATCAATTCGATTACGATCGGAATTCCAACTGGATTATACCGAGTGTACGCCGAAAACGTAATCGACGAATGTAAAAAACAATATTATACGTGCGACACGCGGATGTTCCAGCTATTCCACGCCGACTCCGCATAATGATATGCGCGCGCGAAAACGTTTTCGTGTTGTGCCGTAAGAACGCGCGTACACGAGAAATAAAAAAAAATCCAATGAAATATGTAGAAACGTTGATAATAAAAACGCCTTGGCTACGGGCAACAATAATAATCCGTTTGACCGCCGTCGTCTTATGTAGGTCGAATTTGTTACCGTCGCGATAATCGACGTCGCGAAATTTATTGAAATTCCCCGGAGCGCACGACATCACGACCGTACCACCGCGAGTACACGTAAACATACGAGTGTATATGTACGTTATGAGTATTCGTATGCATGCTAACCGTATACGTAATGACGCGGACGTATGAGCACTGTTTGTTTTCCCTGCGGACGGGACGAAATCGGGAGCCAGGACAAGGACAATAGCGAGGCGAACGGTTTTTCGACGTACTTCCGACCCGGGAGAAGTTCCGCCGCGTTTTACGGTTATTTTGCACTGTATTAGGCCACTTGTTACACCTACGTCGCGGCCGCGCATGCACCATCATCCGCACCCATTGACCGGTGTAGCCGCTGGTCGTAGATTGTTGTTTCGTTGTTACGGATTCCGGATGAAACGAGAAATGCGTATTGTTTTCACCACCGCGTGATGTGTGTTGTTTTCAATTTTTTCAATTTTTTCACGTCTGCCGGGCGTTCTACAGAGGGTACCTACATATTATTACAATAAATAACAATCGAAACCAACATCGGTACATATAATATTATTTATACCAGTAACTCTCCCCCCCCCCCCCGCCCCCGACGATCCTTGCAGTATCTCATTCATATTACTTTCTTATTATTATTGTTTCATTTGCTTATATCGCGTTCGACTACACAAAAACGACTTTATTTTCAACAAAACACGCGTATTTCGAGTATCTAGGACAACCGTCCGACCGGAATAGTGTGATATTATGCCGTATACCGACGGAAATTCTTTCGCCCCCGGAATACGTTGGCGTTAATTATAATATTATACGGCAACGGTCGGTAACTCCTGATTCGGACCGCAAAAGGTAGTGAACAACTACATAATATTATCTGAATCGAATACACATGTTTAATTTTTCAAAATCATTTATTTAAAGATTAATAAAAAAATTAAAAGAACTAATATTTTATTCGATCATTTGTAATTTATTAATTACTTGGATAATTAGATATTCAATTATATAATTGTTTGTAAAAAATTCAAGTTAAAACCATTAAACAGTGTGATAACATATGTTTTTTTTTCTCCTCTGGACCTCGTTTGTTTTAATCTTTCGAGCTTTTCAATTAGAAATTATTGCCCGACCTCTATTATGATGCATATTTATACTTTATTATAATATGCGGTACATCACACGCGGCGTCTGCGATATCTCGTTCATTGTTGCAACCGGTAGGTCGGTGCAATCGCTCGCCACTGGTAATCGAACAAATCGAACAACAAAACAATAAACTGTATTGAACGTCGACGGGTCGTACACGACAAGAACACCGCTGATTACTATTAATTACGTAGGTGTGTACATATGAGAGTACGTGTCGGGCAAAGTGCCGGATTTTTATACATGTTATGACATCAAAGAGAGAGATAAATCATCATATATCACATAACATTTAATATAATATAACTCCTAATTTGATAAAATTTATAGTACGTACATGGTAATGTATGGTAATGTACGTACATAATACATGGTTTACAAAATAAAACGTACACTCGATAATATATAAGTATATTATAATAAAAACGTAGATGTATTCTTATCCTTAGAAAATTATTTAAAGGTGGGGAGGGCATGTTACCATTTCAAAACGTTGATTAGAAGAAATATTTGACAGTAGTTTAAAAATAGGTTTTCCATCGCAATAAAAGACCTATAAAGACGTAGACAACGAAAGATCAACCGTATCTCTATCATATGTCCATCAATTTTTGATCGCGGAAGAAACACGTGAAATTCAAGATTGTAGACAAACAAACCCATATGGAATGAAAAACATTAGTTAGATATTAAAAAAATAAAAGAACTAGACATGAATAAGAATGGCTAAAAGCTATATATTCCATAAGCAATATTGGTTATTGTATAATACGATCGTCATTATATTGATGTCATAGGGGAATAAACTAATAAAATATTATTAACAACAGTATAATTAATTATTCAATCTTGAATCGTCACAGTAGAATTAATACATCTTTTGTGAAATATTAAAGTACAATACCGTATTGTATCCGAATGTTTGCTATAGTTGTATACTATATATTTATGTATATACATACATTTAAATCCAAAATCCGGTCAGTAACAGGAAGTTTAATTTATACCAAATATAAATTTACTAATAAGTTTTTAATAATTTTTGTTACCTAATATCATATAACAAAACTACTTGCAATGTATCAACGACATGGATATTGAAGTACACATTTCTGGTATTCCTGAATCAGGTGCTTAATATTCAGTATCGGTGTCAATCAGGATTTCTATATTTAAAATACAAAGTGTTGCATATCTTAAGCACGTACGATGTAAAAATAAAAGAAACTGTAAACAATTCCTCGTTTATGAAAATAAATATTCTAGCAATGGATATATTTTCTCGCCGAATTTAGTGTAGGATAATAATCTTATTTTATCGTTTTTACGTATCAATATTATAAACTACCAAAAAAAACTTAATATACTTGTCTAATTTTCCATTAGTCGAAAATTATATCAATTATCAACTATATAAAACTTGGCGTGATCAATGAGAAACGAAATCGAATCTATTTATATTTATAATGTAATCTATTTAGTAAACTCGATTAGATAGGTAGAATGATGGTGAATTTGATTGTTAAAAGTAGTATTTTTTACATTGTAATTTACGGTTTTGTTACAAAAAAAAATGATGGGTAAGATAAACAATATAATTGATATAAGTACTTATATCCAACGTAATTTGTTTGTTGTGATTTTAGTCCCAGGTAAACCCGTTGGATGACCAAGCGATGCGGTCAAGGACGCCGAAAAAAAACGGTATTAATGCAAAATATAAATTTAAGAACAGAACTACACCTACGCGAATGAGATTCGATCCAATAGACCAAGGAAATGTAGTAGGAAAAACGGGAAACAATTCGGAAGTACACATTTTTTCTACCGTGCCCTTAAAACGCTCATCTGTTGGTATTCATTGAAGTATTAATGGTATGGAGGACATGACTAATCGTCTATTACAAAGATCGATCGAAAAATTTCATCGTTTTGAAAATGTGGGTACCCATAGTATTATCTATAAAGTAGTGACAATATTATCAAATATATAATTATAAATTATATTTTGCTTCGTATAGCTGTTTCAATTTTGATAAACGTAAAACAAACACATTTTATTAAAAACGTTGAAGATATTTTATCGAATGACACTTGCAAATGGTAACGTGATATTTATCGATTTGACAGAAAAAGTTTTCCCTTGCTAAATGTCCCGAGCCGGCATTGTCCGCAGACTACAACGCTGCAATGAAAAATCTGTACAACGCGTTCCGTGAAAGTGTTTCGATCTCGTACGATGGAAGAAAAATATTCGGCGGTGGGGCCTGCAGAGCAATATATGATTAAATAAGGAAATCCAGAACCTAAATGTGATTTTGTACGACGCTAAATCAAGTTTTTCTATGCTTTTGATGGTGCCCCAGCTAAATAAATGATACGAGTCGAAGAATTCAAAACATAATTCGGTCAGTCATACAAAATAACAATATAAATTAAACATCATACAAAATAATAATGATTACAATACATTATTTTAAATTGAAAAATAAATCGTATAAAAAAAAAAAAACCTACTGTCCAAACGTATTTATTCCATCGGAATAAGTCTTCGTGAGACGGTTCGCCGCTGGTCGTGAAACAACGTTTTAAGCCGTGGGTTTTACTTAACTGTTAAAATATACAAAACGAGTATGTACCTATAAACAAATGTATGATATTGAAATACTATAAAAGACATAGTTTTGATGAATAGTCAATCGGACTCGTGAACGCACGGGTCACTGTAGCAAGCGTGTCGAGGTGACGATAAACGTAAATTGTACACGATATAAACACGGCCTGGACGCGGTGCCGATGTCCCTGGTTCGGAAACGATACGAGTTTCGCGTTTGTTTTGGTATATTTGTTTGTACACGTGCGCCGCGTAACCACCGCGTATACGGTACGTTACGTACAAAATATGTACCTCAAGTTCGAGACGACGTCGTTGTACCGTTACGGCACGGGAATGCGTAATGCTGCACACGGCGCGCACTGAAAGCGACCCTAATTCGATTTTAATACGCGTTCTCGTCCGCCCCTCCCCCGGTCGCACGGCGGTTATTGCCGGCACGGTCGGATACAAGCGCGCCCCACCGCCGACCCGAAAGGGAAACGGTGAGATAAGCACGGCGATCCCGTACAATGTTTTAACCGATCATGCGCGAAATGGTGTCGACCCCTACGCGTGCCTTGTTCAATTAAAATAATTAAAAAATGATAAAAAGTTTTAAAATCTATAGATTTTTAGTGTAACTTATTGAACTTATTAAACAGTACGTTTGGGCAGAATGTAAACACGAACTCTTTTCTAGACACCACCGCATAAAACGTACATTCTACCCGTGTAGAATATTGCACCGAATTTTTCGGTCGGTTGAAAAAGTTATTTGTACCGGCGTAATATTTGGCCTTTCGAGGTTCCGTGTTTAAAGTTTTCCGGTCAAGTCGTTGTTGATGCACGTGAACACCTCTCGTCGACGCGTCATCGCATCATAAAGAGATCGCAATGTTGTGTAATACCCACGGGGAATGATCCCGTCGTCATGCTCAGTACAGTACGCACCTCGCCTCTATACGTACGTATATATATCCAATAATAAATTACATTCAGGTGCGCGCGCTATAGTTGTTTTGGAATAACTCGTAATTTACTCGATTAATATCGAGCGCGACGGCCGGACGTCGGAGGAGCAAATGTTTCAAAACGAAGGCGGTGGCGGTTCTGCTAGCGCGACGGACACAAATCGTAACGAGGTGAAGGCTTCAGCCGGATTTATTTTATGTCCACGCGCGCCGAATAACATCGTAACTCGGCTAATGACGCGCGTAATCATCGTTATCAAAATTGATATCTCATTTTTAATGGTTTCCCTCATAAAACGTAAGGCCTCCTCGGTTCAGTTAATAAATTATATTAATGAATATACCTACGACGTCAGAATGTTTTGTCGGCGCAAACGGTTTTTCGAGAAGAACATTTCCTGAAATCGCGTCAAACAACGGCACTCGGTAATCTATACATCAGACGCGCTCGGTTAAAGAAGAGAGAAAAAAAATGTAGTACCCTCGTTAGGGCAAATATCATTACTATTCGTTCCGTCAATTGCGCTTTATACTATGTGACCCGCGGCCACTGTTTGCGTAACTATTATATTCAAATTAATTAACATAAGGAGTTTGTCTATCGCTGAACCAGATCGGATTCCGTCGAAATGACATTGTTTGATACGCGACTATTCACACCGTCGCTGCTATAATGTATAATGCAGCAATGGGAACTAATTAAGTGTTTCCTTAATTCTCGTTCGTAATGGATACGAAAAAACAAAAAGGTTTGGGTTATTAACGGGTTTTTTACAAGATAATGCGAAACGTGTAACAGTTTTTTTTTTTTTTCACAATATAAATTGTATATTATTTTCATAAGCTTTATGGGCAAATAACGAACCAATTCCTTTAAATCGTTGTATAATAGTCCCATGTAAAAAAACGAAAAACAATCAACCGAAGAACACTACTCGATTCAACGCCGTTATCGTTTCCATATTTTATAGTGATCAAATTTCTAAATTTCTAACCAATTAGCTCTTTATATACATATTACCATGATGAGAATGTAATGCAATTATGAATAGAAATAACATATCATTTATATTTCATAAATACGTATAATATACGTCTAATTAATAAAATAATTCATTATTTCTAAAAACAAAAAAAATCACAAACAAAAATTCCTAGTTTATTAACGGGTTTTTACAAGATGATGCCAAACATATAACACTTTTTCCTACAATATCGTAGTTTATTTTCAGATACCTTAAGTGCGAAAACAAAATACATCATTACACAGTGTTGTGTAAAAAATGAAAAATAGTTTATATGTATATCATGACGCGGATGTTATGATTATGAATCGAAATAAGATATAATTCATACTTAATATACTATATGTTAAACGTATACTGCGATGTTCTAATTAATAACATGTTTTTTTTAATATCTGTAAACGAAAAATCCCAAACAAGATACGTATAATAGATAATGAATATATGATGTTATCTATTTAGAAGATTCGCCTAATTTTAACGTAGTGCGAACTTTAGCGATTAATTTTATGCTAAGTAACCCAAGATATTTTTTAATGTAAATCGACATTATTGATCGTACAGCTGATATTATTTATACTATTCCGTTCAACACTTTCAATTCGATCCAAACCGATACGTTTATCATTTTCGTCTCAATTAAAACGTGTTGAAAATGAAATTATTTTTCAACTAGAAACTGCCTTTAAACCATGCAATGCGATCTGTATCATAATATCGTAATGTTAATATACTGGGTTAGTAGAATCATATTGAATTCATAACCATCATATGTACATGTAAATGTACTGTACGCTTCAAACACAATCATTCCATTATACACTGCAGTTAATATTATAAAGAGGGAGTTTAACCGTCGTCGTTCTATTTCTCGCAAATGTTCTGGCCACTCTGCAATCGTGTGTCATGACCAAGAGCGAAATCACGACAAACATAACATTTTATTTCGTTCGCATTATCGCAATAATTACTATCGCACCGATTAAATTTAAGTTTCTACGCCTGTTGTACACCACGTTAAACACAATGTTATCCTTCGTGATCATATGCTTTCGTGTTGTTATCGTGTCAGACCGTCGGGACATTATTGTTTCGCTGCCACGGGCTACCCCGATTTGCGATCATTGTTTGGTTCGTACAAACGCATTAAAGTCAACGCGCGTGGAGTGCATGTGGCTGTGAAAACACTCGTCAAAAAATCTGTCGAAACGTACCAGAAGTAATAATGGTAGTAGTACCGACGCGCGCGCAGAGTGAACGAGAGAGATATGGGAATACGATTTATTTGGTTTTTAATGCGCTGCGGCTGCGTTGTACACAAAGTTTCATTGTTGTTCGGCCTCCGAACGTGTTCCGCGCACGAGACGTGTACGGATGAGATTCTTCTCCCGACGAGTCTGACCGACGACTGTACAACAGCAACGATGTGTAATGATTTATGATTTATTTTTTTACGACGTCCACAAAAATTATACACTTACGGGCGCGCCGCACAAACGAAATTTACTGATTTCAAAAATATATTTACAGCGCCGACCGCAAGAATGCGATTAGACGAGTGTATTATACCCATATTATACGCGATCGTGTAGCAATTATTTGATTATGTTTTATACGCGTGAACAATATTCACTGAATATTTCGTTTGCGGTTATCCTCCGTATCTCGTACAAAGGAACACCACACAAGCGACTAATCATGTACACGGACAGGCACGCACGAAAGGCGCACGGATTTGTCTCGCCGTAGCTGCAGATGATATTATTATTGTACGATGTTCACTCGAAATATTAATCGAAAAAAAAAATCGTATTCGAATAATGTTCTATCAATATTCTACGCACTACAGACGTGTTAAATAGAATTATTACCTGTACGTTGAAATACATTTGCCAACTGATCATCTGGCACATGACGGTCGTCGAACAATGTTTCGAAAAGCATTTTTATCAAGGCAAAATTTAATTTTTTTCCTCTAATTCATTCTTAATTACAGAGCAATTTTTATTGGGATACTCAATTTTTATTAATAAACATTATTATCCAGCATAACGTAAAATGTACAATGTATTCGAATTATAGTAAAATATTTGTCGTCGTTTATATTTGTTAATGTTTGTCGTTTCTTATGGTTTAGCATTATATTTACCCGAAGGAACAAGTGTAATCTTTAATACGGTAAAAGTTCACAATGCAGTCGAAAAAGTAATAAATCATAATGTGCCATAAAAATTCAAAATTACGTTACTTAAACAAAATAAATTAAAAAACCCACTAGTATTGCATACAATTATTGATTATATCGACCCAAATATAGACTTAGTAGATTTAATTATTTTTAATTACCCGAACAATTATCCTTTAGGGGGTATACATATACCGTTTGTACAATATTTAATAATACGAGTACAAGATTTAGACACCAAAAGTTATTAAAAATTATTATACTCGTATTTATACAATTATATACATTTAATTTGAATGCATATTCCATCGATTTATTATTTTATTGGCATACGACTGTTGTTCGCAGACTCGGGAGAATTCGAATACCACATACTCTATCGGCATCACTGCGGTATAGACCCGGCGGAGATTACGTACACCCTAAACGTAGTTCTGAAGCAGAGCCGTCAGGGTTCGACCATGGGGAGAGTCGAAGGAAAACATACGCGCCAAAATGAAATAAGAAAAAATTAAGTCGTGTCGTACAAAAGCGCGAAAATCCTGGGTACGCATAGCGTGTGCCACGGTTAATAGATATTAAAATGGATTTTACAAAAATTGTTACGAATAAAAGTGTCGTATGTATTTTAATTAAAGAGCAAAAATATAGATTTTTACGATAAATAGCCATGTGTTATTGAGGTGTATAAAAAAAAAAAAAATGTTCTGCTAGAATAGAGATGGATAAACCTACGACTGAAATTGTTCGTGTTAGCGGTGAGCATATACACGAAATAGTGAACGATCATGATGATGCCCAGTGTCATACTTCGCGCAACAATTGTAAAAGAAAAGCAACCGAAAATATAACCGACCGAACATCGAAAATAATGCGTCACGAGTTGTGTGCTGCTGAAAATACTGAAATGGTTTCAGATGGTATTGGAAATATTCGACGTACAGACACAGACAAATATAAATTTTATTGCAAATTACAGGTAATTGTTGTGCCTTTGGCGCTTATTTCACACGTTAGGTAACTGCAGTTACCATATTGCAATAGTAGTAGTACCATATTACAATAGTACCATAACAAATTATGGTTTAAACGAACCACTTCAGCGCTGTACGTCCATTGCCAATACGGGACGGACCCCTCGTTCGCATTTTCTTAACCTAACCATGCATTTTCAATTATTTACCTGTTATCACACTTGTAATTCTGTTGCATTAATATTAAATGTAAATCGGTCTCAATAGTAGATACGCTAAATATAAATACAAGATCGGCGATTTCGTACTACACATTTTGGCGCAAATGATAGGTGATTTTTGTACCTTTGGCGCTTATGTCATATAACCGGAAGTGTTTACAGTTGGCTTCGAGAACGACCGGATCACACGGTATTGGCGTAACGCGCAACGGGAGTCGTTACCGTGCGGACCCGGCGAAAGGATTAGCCGAACGTGCGCGCGGTCACTGTGAGAAATCCGTCGGTGCGGTGCGCGTGCTTGTGGTGGGGGGGAGGGGCGCATCACGTGATGGTCAACGAGTCCGGTGCGAGTACGAGCGCAATCCGACCAGACGGTGCCGGTGGTTTCTAGGGCGACCGTGCCGTCGGGATAATCTCCCGCGTGCCCTTAATGCGCCGTTCACCGGGTAATTGTCCGGACAACTGCGCGTGTGCTCGACTCGCGGACACACATACAATGCGCGTGTCCGTCTGTCCGTACTTGATCGTCTTTCTCTCTGCAGACCGCTCTCTCTCTCACTCTCTCTCTCTCTCTCTAGTTCGGTCGCAGTTTCATTCTTTTTGTGTGCCCCCTTGTTTACGTACTCCGCAGAGGAAAGCCTCGGTCGGATTCCAACGCGTTTGTGTTCCGAAAAATGTTCGCGTCTGCATGAATCGCTGCAGCCTCTCGGTGTACGTTCCACGCGCACACGTCCGTAAACACAAAGCTATGTCAATTTTGACACGGATTGTCTCCGGCAGAACGTTTAACTCAAAAACACCTCGTCCGCAGTCGCAACCGCCGTCCGCCGAGTGTGCACAGGTTATGTTAGGTGAGTCGATTGTACGAGAAACGCGGATACCGCGCGAATCCGTCTGCGGCCGAACGAGTGCATTGTTCTAGCGGAATCTGTGCACCGCGGTATAATACTGAACACAACCGTCATCGCGTATTATTTTCCGAATAAAACAACAGAGTACCTACTACTCGTTCAGGTCCCGCGCGCCGAGCACTTACTACACACGCCACGCTGCAAAAACAATTTCATATTCGTCGCGAAGGAATATTGTCGACAAGCCGCTAGTAGTAAAGCAGTATGATATACGTAACCATCTTTCTCTCATCCTCCTCCTCCTCCTCGTTTACAATTCCACCGAACTCGTGTTTACATGGAAAAGAACGAGAGACGGATGGCGGTATCATCGCTGGAACGTATGAAAAATTTAAAAAGTACTGATGCGCACCACGAGTGCTTTTTCGGTTTTCTCGTTTGTGTACGTTGATCTTAACGCTATTGGTGTTGAGTAGGATTTTTAAGTAGAATAATGTCTTCGAGGAGTAAATTAGCTTCAGGAGTGACTCAACGGTATTAACCTGTTGTTATAAAATAGTTATGACAACACTACAGTTGTGCATACATCGCAAAGCGGAATTCGCACTACACAGCGTCGTGTATTTTACTATACTAATACGTAACAACGTGTTTTTCATTTACTAGCTAACAAATTTCGGTAATCTTATCGTACGGTTATAATAATATATATTAGAGTCACTAACTACGTGTCATCGAGTGGTCCAGCCAATAGAATAAAAATGGCATTGCAAATTGTTTACGTTTAGTGCTCCAGGCTATGCCGTCATAATAATTTAGCGTGATAAGGTTAGGATTAGGGTTTAAACATTAAAACAGTAACCTTAGCCCCAAATAATTTTTATGTTTCGAGGGAATATAGCCGGTAATCTAGCAACCGACACTATTGAACGGGAACAAAATCGTCATTCGAGAGACACACACGTCAGCTTTGGCTCGATCGCGACGACCGAGAAATCCCGTGTTACGGATATTACGGAGACTTAGTTATTAGTAATTATTAGTAATGCAATATCGACAACGGCTTTCCTTGTATCAACTCGTTTACGAAAGAATTATACGATACGCCAATTAGGTCCGTAACACGGTTCTAACGACAAAAATTATATTATAACGTTCACAATATTATAATGTTCCCTTCGGAAGGGACATATATTTGAACGTTATAATGATTATAACGTTCAAACATATGTGTAGAGTTAGTACGCAGAGATAGACAAATCGCAATCGATCTTACGCGGAATCTCGAAATGTCAAATCTTCGCGTCCACGGGCGGAACTCTTTTCACCCAAAAATGACCTTCCTCTTTTTGCCCACGTCCTCTTTTCGACCAAAAATGAAAAAATAATTTTCTTCTTTTCGCCCAAAAATAATTGTATTCATTTCGCCCATGGTTTCACGTTTTACATTTTAGAAACCACTTTTTCAAAATTAATAATTTTTAAAAAATCATATTTGATATTCGATAAAATCACGTTTTTGATTGTTATTAATATAGTCAGTCGAGAAAAGTGTATAAAGGTACCGACTCTTCTATCGAAATATATAGTTTAAAACACTTTAATAAACGTTATAATTTACTTAAAAGTCATAATTAATATGAATATTTGTATTATTTTACAACAACAAAACAAACTATTTATTTAAGTAGTAACCTGATCAAATTACTTATTAGTTATTTTACATCGATAACACTATTTTAAATACTTATTTTTAACACTTATCAAATTATTATTAATTATTATTAATAATTATATATTTTTCTATTTTTTTATTTGATTATTATATGATTTTTTTAAAAATTATTAATTTTGAGACAGTGGTTTCCAAAATGTAAAACGTGAAACCATGGGCGAAAAGAGGAAACTGTTTTTTCATTTTTGGTCGAAAAGAGGAAGGTCATTTTTGGGCGAAAGGAGTACCGCCCGCGTCCACGAAGACTTGAACGCGCGCGTCGGGCGATGAGATTATTGTACGATGCAGGGCCGTAGGATGCGATACCCGCCGGCGGCGGACAAACAACTACTGATAAACACTCCACGGTCGCGTAGTGCACATCTAGCGGTGCAATACGCTCGGGGCGGTTTTTCTTCTCGGCGACCTGCACGTCGCGATCAAGGTCGTCGAGCGCACGTCGTCGTCCGTCCGCTCGTAAACATTACGACCGCCGGTTGTACGCACGCGCACCCGCGCGCGTAATTATGCGGACAGGCGGTGGGGCGGAGGAAGACGACTGATCACGTCATTAGACGCAATTCGCGGGCTACCGATGACGACTGACGACCGTGCGCAAGGCGGGCATAGATTCTGCGAGGCGACGCGCCGACGCGGTCCCGCCGTCGATGACGGATAATACCACGGACACGTCAGCGGCGGCACAGCAGTGGTTGCAGTACTAGTGCATCGAGTGTAACGATGCCGGGAAAGGAACACGCCTCCAGGGGAAAGGGTTAAGAACCGCTGCCGTCGCCGGCACTGTTGAACAAAACAAACGGATTGCCCAGCAGGACGATACACTCGTCGTTCCTCTTAAGTATATTGATCAAACGTAGATGACATGAAATTTAATTTAAACATAGCTATGTTGTTATACATAGCACTCGGTTGTACTTCGAGTTCGATCGCGCATTTGAAGTACGCATAGGTTTTGGATCCTGATTGATGAGCGAAGCGGCCGGCGATCCCGGCAACCAAGGATTTTAGGGCCACGTTACACTCGGCGAAAATATGTTTAATAGTAGCAACGTCCCCTCTCTTCCGCAGGAGGTGCATCGTTCGTAACACTTCGTAACATATTACGGTAATGCGTGCAATATTATACGCGCCTAGAGTTGGTTGTTCTCCCTATTCGGTACCGCCGGGATTCCTATTTAAAGAAGCGGCGAGCAGACTGCAGTAGATCGATCATCATAAGACAATTCCGTGATGACACCGCAGTCGCCTTTTCCGGATTTCGTTTTTATTTTTTTTTTAACCGCCGATGAAATTTTCATTAGCTATACACCGCCGACATATTCCGCATACGTAGTAACGCTCTTGTGAATGTTATACATACACCGCGGTAAAACCACATTCTCCACAAAATTTCGAACCTATAAACCGGACAAAAATAATTGATACTTCGTGGAAGTTCGTATACACGTGTCGACGGATTTTTCTGCGCGAGACGTGATGGATTGAAGAGTACATAATATAATATCAAGATCCCCCCCTCCGTCATCCATAGGTCCTAGAAATGCAACATGATTTCCGTAGTAGATATCTGTTTTACCACGCACGGCTTTCTTTACGACCGGAGACACATATGGTACGTACGGTCGTCGTCATCATTGTTTTTTCTTCTTTCTTCGTTGCCCCTGACAGAATTATTATGTTCAGTCACCGCATTCGTTATCTGACGACGTAGTTAAGTTTTTATGCTTAAAATCTATGTTAATATTCAAACTCTTCGTGTTTACAGCATCACAGAGAAGAAAACGCGTGTACCATGTCAACACGAGCTAAGAACACACACACACACACACACACACACACACACACACACACACATATATACCGCGCACCGCAAATGGAACAATGAGTCGGTAGTTTTTACATCAGTTTTTTATTATTATGATTATTATTATTATTATTATTATTATAAGCGTAAATTTGGTCGAACAGCGAAAAAAACACGAAAAAACGAAAAAAACCACCGTTCAACCTGATGGACAAAGTTAACTTGTATTATACGAAAATTCCAAAATAATATTATATACGAAAAAACGGTTGCTTTGAAAATTATCAACCCACGCACGCATTTAACCTCATATAATTAAATATTCTTAACGGAAAATCGCCCCCAATACGATTTTCTTGCTTTATATTGTTTGACTGTGTCGTATACGAAAAAGAAATAGCAATCATACCCGCCGGTACGAATTTCGTTTCCTTTTTTTCTTCTCTTTTTACGGCGGTATATACACGCTACCCATAGAGTTAAAGCTTAATAACATCACTCTATTGTCATCACGCATTACATGTAAATACATGTAAATAGTTATTACTCGTTAACTGTGTCGTGCTACGGCACACAAAAAGAAGCCCTCATCTGGTCGCGCGCCCGACAACGATATAATACAATAGCAGACGTATATAATTAGAACGAAATTTAATACGTGTGTGCGATGCGTGAGCAGCAGCAGACTATTGAAATATAGGCGGATATCACATCTAGTTCTCGGCTATCCAGTTGCGATAATAATTGTTGTGCAGACGAATATTGTAACACAGCGACGACTGCGCCAGCAGTAGGTAGTGATATCATTATTGTCAATGAATAAGAAATGAGCAACTAGGATATAACTATGTAGTGGTTATCGTTATACCGAACCCTCGGGGCCGGTTGTATACATATTATTTTAACACTCTCCGACTTTCGAGAGGTAAACGGCTGGCGACAACTTTTACTACTACTAATACAACTAACACACACACACACACACACACACATATTCAAATACATGCTCGTATACTTGACACGGAACACGCACACGGTCGCCCGTGTATAGGCGACCATCGTCAAAAAAATTGTTTGCATATAAGCAGCTACAGTGGTGCACAACGAAAGGATTGTGAATAATAATTGAAAAGTCGTATATGCTAATAGGTGTGACGATAATAACAATAATATACGCATAAAGAAACGGTCGGTATGTGTATGTATGTGTGTGTGTAAAGTGAACGATTGTTATTCACTCGGTTTTTCGTGTACATATTTACAAATATACATATATAGTTAAATTTTTATGTACAAATGTTACAAATACATATGGTGTGCGGGGAGATACCTGTAGATACGTAAATACACCTATGTGTGCATTATAGTTGTTATTGAAGGTTTCGTTTTTCTTCCATACACAGAGGAGAAAACCGGAACGTTTTCATCCCATAATTTATAACACACGCGCGCGCGCGCGCGCACACACACACACACACACACACACACATGAATACATATACGTTGTATTCGCGTGAACGGTCTTGAAACGTACATGCAATGAATGTATGTATGTAAACAAGACATTGAACTAATTCAATTCGAATATACTACGTGTTGTGTACCATATATGAAATCGCAAGTCGTTGCCGCCGCCACCGACGACACGGCGATTATATGGTACCCGCAGAATGTGTAATGCACATCGGCGAAGCGTGAACGAACTTGATGGGTAGACAAAGTCCAGAGGAAAAAAATAACGAAAAAATAAAATAAAAAATAAGTCTACTTAAATGAAAAAAAAAATGCTATACGAATATAGTTTTATAAATATATAGTGTATAGTCGATATGATAACGGTATAGAGTGCGCGAGGAGTAATAACATTCGGACACAAAATGCTTTGCACCGTGTTAAACGAAAATCGATTATTCCAACGGACGATCTTGTATAGTATAATATGTAAATAAAAATCGTCTCGCACCAATACGATAATAATGTTACACACTATCGTTCACAACTTAAACGGACGTACCAAAATCATACGGAGGTTGTCCCGCGAATATTGTTGATAAAACCTAACCCCAAACAATGTCCGTAATATGTTCGTGAACACCTTGATTACATATAGGGTACGAATCGTCTGCGAGTGGTGTAGAAAACGCGAAACGACAAATGAAAATCGCGTTTACACGTTCCCCGCAGAGAGTATATTATACAGTGATAAAAAAAAAAAAATAATAATAACAATAATGAATCGGACGGCAAAATGATTGAACTGCGTGTGTTGTTCACATGGAAAGTACTCGCTGCGAAGACACGTCAACGGATATTTCACTTTCGACCGGAAAATATTGCAAGAAATAATTCACGTTTATCCGTATCTATATGTGTATATAAATATATATATATATATTTCATATAGGAATACACACGCGAACAAATCACGCTAACTGAAAATGAGAACATAAATAATAACACATTTACGATTTACGTATTGACACAAATCGGATATCTACCGCTGTAGAACTGCATATAGCCTCGTTAATTTTGTTTATTACTTAAACTTTTAAGAGTTCAAAATCACTACGAGCTAATATAGGTTGTCTATGTCGTACAGCTACTTAATTATATTTTATAGTCACAATCAGTTAATTTTTCCACCGATTTTCATTTCCGGGATTTAAAATATAATTTTTTTTATTTTTATTTTTAATAAAAAAAAATAGTTTGAATATAAATTCTGGAAGCCGTTGATAGATTAAACAGTTATAACCAAAATAACTTACGTAAATACATAGCTTTGTATAAATATAATATTATTCAGTGAATAATAATAAAAACGCACTTTTAATCGAGTTCCTTTTTCCTTACTGAACTTTTAAACATTACAAACCACTAAAAATGGGAAGTAATTATCATTAGTTTATACGTAAAAGTTTACATTTATCGAAATCAACTTATCTTATGTAATTTAAAAAATGTGTCCGACTAACATTTCCCGTACGCACACATATAGTTCTCGGACAGAAGAATAACGGTCGTTTGCGCACGTGCGTTTGTTGCGGTGGTGAAAATGAATAGAAAAGGAAAAGCGACGGCGACCGACCCGTACATATAATTATTATTATCTCAACCGCCGTTGGTAAACAGACGTATATAATAAAATACTAATCCGACGACGGCAGTGACACGAAACAAATTGCTAATGGCCGCGAGACGAGCGATCGATCATCGCGTCGCGGGAGGATGCATTAAAGTCACTGTACACGGATGAAACCTACGTTTACGCGCGCGCGAGTCCGCGAAAAAGAAGTTTTTACGACGTATTTGTTTGCCCATATGTTTGATTTATTATTGTTATTATTTTTTATATCATACATTTATACAATAACAGTAATATTATTGTTTCTTTACACGCTGTACATGCCTGTGTATACATACACGAGAATGCTCAGTGCGGTACCAGTCTCGTGCGGTACTGTTTTTTTTCTCTATATTACACAGGATCGTCTTGCTATTGATGCAGCAGCAGATGGCCAAGCCACATTCCGGTAACGCGAGCGATCGAGAGGTATTTACCGCCACCGATCTTTTGATGGGACGAAAAGAAGAGCTGATTAAGTCTCCGAGAACCGCCGCCACAGAAAACGACCGCATTGATTACGCCATCAGATTGTATATGATATACCGATATGTCATACTCGAGGAAACGGAATGTATAATACGTATATACACAATACGCAAACATATTTACTTTACAGTGTTTTTTATCACGGTACGACGTTTCAACTGTATTTAAAATATTAGTACGATCTGAAACATCGGATGATGTGGTGGATCCACGGTGATCACGGTAATATATGTGAGAATAAATTGCGAGTTCAGCTGTTCGCCCCGGTCGAAGTTAATTTAGAATTTTATGTAATAAATATTTACACACTTGTACCATTTGTTGTACGCTTTAGTAGCGCGTAAAATAATGACATGCGATATAAATACGCTTATCAGATGTCAATAACCGGAGAACTGGAAAAAATATTCAAAATGTATTCAAATTATGATCGAATAACTGGTGAATATTTGCATGATTTCATAATAAACACACAGTCGCTTATCTTTTAATTAAATTAAAATTAATTAAACGCAGCATCTTTGAAAAAGATTTGTCTTCAGTTATTCCCGGAAACCCCCTCAAAAGGCGGAAAATAAAATGGTGCCACGACCTTCTCGCTTAACCTCGTAAAAATCGTACTGTTGACTAAAAATAAATTTGCACAGTTATACAGTATAAATTATAGGTTATAACATTTAGGTGTCTCACAATAATAACAATCAAACTTTTTATCGAAAGAAGTAATGAGATCAACGCAGAAAAAAAATGTTTCCACCGAGAGCGATAATTTTCATTTTATTTCGGGCCACGTAAGATTTGGAGACATAACCTTCGCGGAAAATATTGGAACGCGGTCGCAAAAACCCAAAAAAAACTCAGTCTACGCAGATCACGGTTACCATACTTGCAAATATCGTCGAAAGCACGTGTTATACTTAGCTATGCCGTCTCCGAGGAACCGTTTGAGCGTACGCGAGGAAAAAACCACACAATGTCGTATGTGTTATAATTAGATCGAGACTGTTGTTCCTATTTAAAAGTGTAAGAGCGATAAGCATCAAAAATAAAATAATAAAAAAAACGCCATGAGCACGAGATGCGTGCACACCGCGATCGACGACGGGTTTGAAAAAGTTGCGTGCCACGCGTAATACGTCCAGTTTCACCGCCGCGGCTCAATTAAAGCCGTGTCACACACGTACGCGTATGTGCATTGTTGGCGGTTTTTTTTTTTTTGTTTTTTACTCTTTTTTTCTTTTAATTACGATTTTTTGTCGGGGAAAGAAATGACGTTCGGTCCGAAAACCCCGATAAGATCTCCGGCACGTCCTTGCCCGGCGCCCAGCGACTGCGTGGCGTACGGACGCTGCTCGACGGTAATTAACAAGTTGCAGAGGAAACAACGGCGGAGGGAAAAAACAAAAACATTTTTAATTGTTTCCCTTTACACATGCCCGTACGCGCGGACACAGTCACAATACCGTAAACGGTCCGGTCGGTTTTTCCTCTCCCCCCCCCCCCCCCCTCCCAGTCGGACTGACGATTAACTGCGACCAATGCACCGCAACGGTACATCATTTCGTCGTCGTCCGACACGAACTATAACAGCCGGCCGTGTACGTGCGCGCGCGCGTCCTTATTGCCGTCCGCACGGAAAAGCGATCGGGGAAAAAAAAAAGCCTGCGCCCGTACTCCTTCCCCGCACACTTTCCCTGGGACGCTTGACCGGGGCTCTCTGACCGTACACCTCTCCACGGCCGGTACTCCTACGCCGCTCGCGACCGTCCCCGTCCGCGCACCAATCGCCGCCGAGGCGAAACGAGTTACGTTGGGCGGACGCGCGCGCGTAAGGTCGTAAGGCGCTCCGGTCGCAGAGCTCGCGCGTGTCTCGGGTACATAATCTCACGCGGGAGACGACGGTGATTTCGGCCGCGCGGATGACCCGTACACGCACACGCGCGCGCAGAAACACGGTTTACACACTTGACACTCGCACGCGCGCGCGCAAAAGGTCACGGAATACCTGGGAACAGAATACGCGCGTAAGTGTGTACGCGTGCGTGCGTCCGCCGTGCGCGAGCGCCTAATGCTCGTTTTGAAATTTTACGGTAATCCGACGACGAGATTTCGTTTCGATTGTAATATTTGTTCACGTCCCCCGTAAGTGGATAAGCGTATACGCGTTGTATTGTTCCGGACGAAGCGTCTCCTATTGCGACGACCGTACCCGTCTGATACCATCGCAAAGGACGTGTGACGGGGCGCGAGTTCTAGTTCGCGCGCGCGCAACTCTTCACCGTTAATCAAAAGTAACATTTAATCGTTATTTAATCGTTGTTTTTTTTTTTTTTTTTAAAGTTTTACGCGTTTTTTCGTCGTGATAACAACACACGGTTTCACATGCGTACATGATTGCGCACACGATAATATACGTTATTACGTCGATATCTATGCACGTGTTATCTGCACCGTTTAAAAGAATAAAGTGATTCGCGACAACGAGCTAATGTTACACATATCGCACCGTTTTCGCTCCGTCGTGAATTTGACACATATTTGTTTTTTTCCATTTTTCCCGCGTTTCTTAATTATTATGTATCGTGTAATTTATATACATTACTATTGACTATACCATTGTGTTCCCTTGGACATTCCTACTGCTGCATTATTTCCTTTCTCATCCTATTTTTCTGTGTGCGAATACTGTCACGAACAATAATATACAACTATCCTATACGCACATATACACGTGTAACGTACGGTGTACGGCAGAAATACGAAAATAAATAAATATAATATTTCGTGTCTTGTTACTATTATTATTATTACTACGACGGGGGTACATACAACGTATGGCCGGTCACTTTCCACACCGGATATTATACTTATCTAGTCGTAACAAAAGAAATATGTACGTGTTTTCAATACCAATAACGTTGTAATACACCGACGTTTTATACATTGATACAACTAGTTATAATGATGTACACGCTCTGCGAACTGTTCTAATTCGGTAGCACGCGAAAAAATTAGCCTATATTATGCATACGTCATATATATATATATTCAATTCTGTCACATCATCGTAATTATATATCCTGATCCGTTCTTGTCATGACCAGAAAAAGTTTCGTTTTTAATAATCTAACGCTATTTTAAACATACAAATGAGCAAGTAAAAGTTATTATACATTTCTAATTGCACGGTTATAAAATAAATTAAATTAAAATTATAAAATAAAGCAGGCCCAATTATTTGTACAATTTCGGACTGCACACTTGATTTTACTGCTTTAAATGAAAATTTAGTCTCGCTAATGTCTTAGAAAAAGGAATATATTATATACATAATATATGTATTACATTTTAAAAAATTCAAAAATACTCATATTTCCTAGTAGTTGGCTTATTATTTAATTTTTGTTTAGTAGACCGTAGTGCACACTTATACATTCGCGGTGCACATAAAAATAGGGCCTGAAATAAAGTTCACTTCAGGAGTGTTATTGTTCTATATTTCCATTTGATTTTGTTGATATTTATTCATACCTACGTTAATATCATGAAAAATGTTTGGCAATTTTAAACAATACACGTTGTCGAAATACATTGTTATTTCGAGAAAATCAACTGTACACAAATTAATCATTTAATTTTCATAAACTTCAATAAAACATACGATGAGAGCGGGTGTCGAGACCGTACACGGATTATGTTTTTCCGCACACGAAAAAGGCCGCCCCGGGAATTTGGCTCTGTTACTGTACGCGTTTCTGACTCGAATCCAACACACGCAGACCAGGTTTTCCGGTGCAACACGCGATGATGAGCGCGAGGCTGCGACTCGATTCGCCTCGATTCACTTTCCATTAGTATTTTATCGCACGGAACAGGCCCACGTCCGTGTTGCCGTCTGTGCCAAATCAGGTTAAAACGAACCCACGTGTCGCCCGGGCGGTGTACATCATTATTATAATATAATCACTTCGCATGGGAAATCTATAAAATGTATTTTCGTTTTATTTCATTAAGTAGGTCTGCGACGCAAACGAGCCGAGACATCTTGTTGTGTAATAGCAGTGGACGCGTGCAAATAAATGTTTGGGGACGTAAGAAAATTAGGAACGCACGCGGTTAACGATACAAGTACGAGTGTGGGTCAAGACAACGAGATTTTGTCGACGTGTAAAACACCGTATGGCTGAAGAAAAATACATTGTCGGTTCTTGGTCGTGGTTTACGACTAACAACAGATAGAATCGAGTATTTATTACCTTTTTACGTTTTAATACATTTTTTATTGAACCGCTTCATCATGTCTCCTGTACGTATTCCATAGATTAATACAATAATTTAACTTGTAGTTGTCAACGTACGCGCAGAATTTCTCACCAATCGCATAAACACGAACTTTATCTCCACGTGTTTTCAATAGAAATTTTCTGTCTATCTCTCTTCCGTGCACACTTCATAAGCATAGTGCTGTTATAGTACTTGACTGCGGCGAAATGGAACGTACAGCGCGAGCGCGTGTTACTTTTTCCAATTGTTCCACATTGTCCGTACGTTTTCAACAAAAGAAAACAAAATTCAACGTTAAATGTCTTCAAAATTTTACCTTTCGACAGATGAAAATCTTACGTCAATCACTCGATGTCGTTTTCTATACTGTTATAATATTTTATTTCCATGATGTCCTCTGTATTACTACGACGCAGCAGCGGCCTCCGCGATTCCACGATCGATTTTAACAAGCTATTATTATTATTATTATTATTATTATTATTGTTATTATTATTTTTATTGTTGGTTAATTCAATCCTCATCAACGCGCACAACTACAAAACGAGCGCACTATTAATCGATATGTTACAATGAAGATATCTTTTTTCGATTTTTATTTATTATTTTTATATTTTTACTTTTTTTTCTTTTTTTTTTTGTTAATTCTCAGACCGCGGCTTTTTCACATTAATGCCTCGAGCTTATATTATTTTAACAACATCGTCGACAACCATTTAAATGTTCACATCATTTTGTCCGGGACCCAGCAATTATTTTGTTCGTTCATACAATTCTACGCATTACGAATTATCAAATACAAACTTGGATAGATAATTATAAGAATCATTAATTTTACCGAGACATGTGAAAATTTACTTTTTGGCGATGTGTTTCTTTTCCATGCATAGATATCATCTAAGATGTGGGAATCACTCGAGAAAACTTATTTCCACCATTAATTATTATCGATACGATACCGATAACGTATAATTACTATATTTTACTTATTACGTTAATTGTATGTTGTATTTTCTGATATACAGATCGGAGTATGCGTAATTCAATTTGTATTAATGTATTCCATACATATTCTTACCATGTATAATCACCCGATCTAAATATTCTAGGAAAACCGTTAATACGGTTATATTGTTTACTTAGTTTAAAAAAATTAATTATATATACATATATTGACTGGCTTATATAAAAAATATCTCAACAATAGATTGTCTAATAATTATGTTGGTCAAAAATCAGTTTATTACAATTAAACTTTTAGAGTTTCTATATTGAACTGAGGAAAATTAAAATCAATGATTTTTTAAACACGTGAATTGTTGTTAGAGTTCTTTATTCCGGTTGATCGTATATATAAATTCTACCAAATTAAATACTAAAGTACTATGTTATCGGTTTTCAAAATCTTATATTTAAAAATAAACAATGGTAAAAATATAATCGAATACATTAAGAGTCTACAAAGAATTTAACAAAGACGAATTTTAAGAATACAAGGTAAAACTATTGTTTAAAAGTTCTAAAACGCTAGAAAGCTTTTCTCTACTCTCGTTGTTAGCATAATAAATAGTTTTATACAACAATCTATACCCATATTAAATTTGAAAAAGTATTTTAAAGCAAAACAAAATTAAGAATGAAAAAGAAATATTAAATCCGAGCAAAGAGTGAAGAAAAAATTAAAGAACGTTTTAATTCAAAAATTGCTGGTCCACCGCGTAATGCCCATTCGAAATATTATATTACATGTGTATTTAATTATGAATAAGTATATTTTTTTTTCAATTAAGCGATTTAACAGAATGGAAGTCGTCAAATTAAGAAATCGTCCAAACATTTTTAATCGAACTCATGGTTTTGAAATTCTTACCAATAAATAGCTGCTAAACCTTCTTCTACATTTCTTTCTTATTACATGGACACATTTTTCTAAACATTAATAGTAATAATAAAAATAATAGAAAAACGTAACTATTATTTGACGTGATACTATGGTATATGATTGAAAAGAAAAAACAAACATGTTTGAGCATCATTTAATTTGCTCTATAAAAAATAGTTGTCTGTTAAGGGATTTCTAAATTAGGAATTAGTCACGTTTTGCTCATCTCAGCGCAATACATAAAAACATTTATGGTGTATTATTATTTAAAATGTATATACGACAAATTTTTTCAACGTTAATGTATCTGATCATATCCCCATAAAGTACAAATTATTGAACTGATTTCACATTTATTGAAATTTTTGTCATTTTAATTCTAACAGAGAGAACATTTTTCACAAATTGCAATACATTAGAAAATATTTTAAAATATCAATAAAGTCCAATCTAGAATCGATACAATCCCTAACAATTATTTCATTCTCATATTTATTTTATAATATTTATTAATACTTGACATCACAACAGAATCGTACATTGCGTCAGCACCTTAAACCTGATATCATTGATTTATTAAAGAAACTTAATAGTAAAATTGATTTAATGTGTTTTTAACTATACATTTAATTAATGAATTTATTTATTAGGTTATTTAGGTAAAAATTTGACACAAAACAAAAAGTGTGGGGCTAGAATATTTTCAAATCGGATTCCTTGTGCTGTCATCACCCCTAACGTGACTTTTTTCTGCACAATTTTTACAATAACTATAATATAGCAAAATCTCAATGCATAATTAAAACACAATTATAACCAGAATTTGGTGCAATTGTTGATTTTTATTTTTGGAATATAATTTTTAACTTAGCAGTTACCGGAATGGTTAGATTTTAAATTCGACTGCACAACTATGCGTGTTGTGGAACAACAACAGACGATCACTTTTTCTTGAAGGAAATCCGAACGAAAAATGTTTATCAATGAGAAGCATATTATCATAATCGCAAGAGTCCGTTAAACCGTATAAAATTCGGACAGTAAAAAATCTGACGATATGTGTAATGGGTATACGGGTCTAGCACGTTTTACAAACCATATCCGTTCATCGTCCGAGATTCGTATGAGATAATGATATACATAGGGTTCCGCTTAATGTGGGCAATATTGATTCAATCATAAACACATATGTATTTAAAAAAAACGGCGATAATCGAGTCTTGTTTTGTCTATGAGATTGTGGTTATCGAAAGTAATAAAAAGCATCACAATTTAAATCCACATGGGATTTTGTTGACTAGATAAAAAGAATGATATAAGTAAAGCGATACACGACATACATTCTGTACCTCGATAACAATCATCTCTGTTTTATCATGAACTTCAACGTGACAATATAAAAGGATATATTCCTAAAATGAAAAATCGCGATTATAGATCAAGTGAAGTCGCTTCTTTCGGGCACTTCAGAACCATCAAATTTCAAAACAAAACTTCAATTCAAATCAAACTGGCAATAAAAAACGTATTCACACTAACCATAGACAAAAAAAATTATGATTTGCACACCTTCCACATTCAAATAGTAATTTTATTTAGTGTTATTTATGTGGTAATTTTTATTTTTTATTTATATATTTTATAATTAGGTTTACATAATCTGCAAAATGTAGAATAATTAGCATATATAATATTATTAAATAACAACATTTTTTTTTTTTTAAAAAAATTAAGAAATCACCTATTGGTGACGCTTGACAATGTAGTAATTTAATTTTTTTCCCAATTGTGTGAACGTGTCCAAAATAACATTTTTTTTTTTGATATTATAAATTGTATTTTGAACTAATTTCGGTTATTATGGGCAAACGCTTAATGAGGGCAAACGGAGGTGGTCCCGACGTGCCCACATCAAGTGGAATCCACCGTATAATATAAAATACGAATCAAGCTCATTCACCACCTAGTCTGTATAGTACCCATTATTGACTGGTAAAAGGCAAGTGGAGCTAAGCTTCTTGGTGTACACGTAACGGGACAACCGACAACAGAAGTATGCACTACTGTTCTACTGTTCTACTATTCAGTAAGAGGTTATTTATTTAATCAATTTCGGTACAAGCGACATTAACAAACAGAAATATCAAACAATTATGGGCTAAGCACCCTTTTTAGAACAAAGGCGACACTAATGAAAACTGTTTTCGCCAAGCGTCCAACACAAAGTTCAATATTATATGGTAATATGCATTTTATAAATAGTTCATTATTACACCAAATATCTTAAAAAATATCTTAGGAATATTTTAATATGTACTCTAATGATAACAGTGAATCTGATTATCGACTAAATGTTATTAATTTTAAGAATAGTATAATGCTTAAGTAAAATTATAATTATATACAACGATTATTATCCGATAAAATAACATTATAACATTATAAAAGGTGCTATAGTTATATATAACTGTCGGTTGTCCCATAGAATACACTATTTTGCATGTTCCATTTTACCTTTACCATTTAATAAAACCCGATGCAGAAATTATATGTTATTTCCCGTGTATGCCTGTTCGCAACAGACGCCAAATGCACAAGAGTATTTATATTTTTAATAAATTTAAAAAAAAAACTTTAATAACTTTTACCCATTTGTATAATTTATCGTATTAAGCAATTATATCATTTAAATCTAGAAACCGTCCAATATTTAACCTTTCAAAGCATAGAACTATTTAATTTATATCTATTGATCAGTTGTTAGTTTATTATTATATATTCGATGTTGATTTATTTCATACTTTATTTTTATACTTCTAACTTATGAAGTTCTTAATACAGTTTTAGTTCAATTTCAAGTATTTTCAAGTGTTTTCAAGTATATTTTTTAAGAATAAGGAAAAAATATTATTCTATATAATCATTACACTGAATTATTCAATATTATTATAATATTAAACATCTATTATTATTTTTTACGTGTTTATTATATCTATATTGTTATGATTACATAAATACTACTATCAGTTATCAATTATATTTATTACATATAAATGGCGTACAATTATTGCTCATAATAAAACGTTCGACTATATTCCGGGTATACAATATAACGAAACGATAAAATAAAACGAATTCCCACAAAACGCGCATTGTTCATGGACAAATCAAATTATAAATTAACTGTTAAAATCACGAGCACTCTGTTGCACGTCTGATCGTCATGGCTAATCACAGCAGTTATGATGCATATAGGTAAGTACACGGGAAAAGACGCGACTCGGCTACGCACTCAGGCAGTATATGTATACCTATAGTTAAAAATAACCATGAAATGTGTTTTCTCTCTTTCTCTTTTCCAAATATACATTTGCCAAGTCGCAACAACAACTAATTTCGCGGTGCAGTAAATACGTATATATATATATATATATTATTTTAATGTTTATCAACGTGTTGACGTTTATGGAGTTCATTCGTCGTCGGACGGATGAGGACCGGGAAGCGGAAGTCGCGGACGCTACGTCGAAACGCCACATGCGACACGATGACACGGTTAATAAAAAGATGGATTTCGCAACGATTGTCGGATCGAGGGGCGGCGTTGGAAACGCGGTGCAATAATAATGCAATTTATACGCGACTCCGAGAATACCGCGATAACATAATAGATTGTAACCTAACCCGCGAGCGCGTGTACCGTTGTCGTTGTCGACGTAATAAAATGCATCACGAATACGCTGTACGATTGTCCGGCGATCGTGAGCGCTAGGATACCTCGAGGGTCCGGACACTACGTATGCGATCGCGGATTTGCATAATAAACGGCAGGATAGAATAAAAAGGTCGTCGGCAAAAACGCCGCGGAACGAGGCGCGAACGAGTAAAGTACCGATATATCGGTACACCACCGTAATGTATTATACACGTACCACGTACTGCCATACTACCATATCGGTGTATTCGCGATCCTTGGCCGCCGCCGGTGGTCATGAAGTCGCCTCCACGCGGTGTACGTGTACGAGATGACCACCGGACGACATACATTATACATTTGCGCGCGGCTACCAAGGTGGTGCAAGTGTCGGATGGCGGCGGGGGCTGCTACTACATACACTAGTACACTCGTACCGTGCGGGTAGGTACACGCGTATACTTATAGGTTGTACATTATACGAGGTTAAAACGGATCGAAGCCGCCGTCGGTTATTACGAATACCGTTTTCTCGTTCCCCGACGACTTGGTACATACAGCGATAGAGTGGCACGAACTCGGGCGATATCGAAAATTCGCATAAACACTATACGAGAAAACGGCGGTCTCGTCGTCGTGAACAAATATCAGTAGTTTGCAAAACGTTATACTGTTATAATGTTTTTCAACTTGTACGTTTTATAATTTTTTTTTTCCTACCTCCCAGTACCTATTATCTGCACACGGGTTCTCGCTAACACACACTCGTAGTCAATATCAGATCGAGATGCACTAAACACGTAAGCGCAATTAAAGGTGTGTTTATAGTCATCGTCGTCGTCGTCGTCGCGGTACAGCACCGAGTTCCCACATGACTTACGTGTGCGCCGCCGTTCAGATCAAATATGGCGATGACAGCTCTCCGCCGCAGCAGCCGATGCTGGTGGAAATCGATTTTTTTTTCTTCCTATGCACATGCACGCTCACAATCTATGTAATAAAGCACTGCGCGTTTCTTTCGGTTCGTACGCACATTACACTGGAAGGGGGTCGGGGAAATTTTAGACGAAACGGAGAGAGGGAATAAAGGTACGCAATAATACGGCGAGAACAGTACAATAATGCGCACTGCGACACCAATCATTCCGCTTGGTGTAGGTACGTGTCCGAAGACAAACGAAGAGAAAAACGATTTGTTGATTTCAGAAACACTCAACAATTGCAGCTGCAGCACTCCGTCGCAATCACAGAAGACGTATCGCGGATAAGCTTCGTAAGGCGAAAGTTTCACGTCCAACCACGCGGTACATAAACGTGCACGATTGAAGATCCCCGTACACATTCCAATCGCATGTCTCGAGATTCGTTTAAGTCTATCGGCGTCTCTCCTATCAAAACGATGTAAAACAATACTTGTGGTATACATGCACACGAGTATACGTATTAATTCTTCTTTCTGCGTTCTTTATGTATATAATATATTGCGTATACGTTACAGCTGAGTCGAGACCATGTCAGTGTGCACTGCAAATGTACACACATACACACACACACACACACACACACACACACACACACACATAAATAGGCTCACGTGAATAATAACCTGGGTGGTTGAGGGGACTGCCCAGAAGAGTTAGTATCGACACGACGACCCGTGTTACTAAAGGTTTTTTTTTTTTCCTTATCATTCTTTCGTTTTGCAAAAACCTACTCACACACACTTGCGCATAAGCAACAGCAAAGGGTCACGTCGTGACAACAACTATAAGGTTCTATATTGGCGACGGCGGCGGCGACGATCGAGCACATAAAATATATAAACGGTAATTACAACACAACAATGCTCGGCGGCATTTGGGACATACAAGTAGGACGCGTGCGATTTCGATGAAAAACCGTTGGTCGGGCACGACGCGAAGAGAAAAAGAAAAGAGAAAAAAAAAACGCAATCGACAAAAATCGTTCTTCTGCGGATCTCTCGTCGCGGAGACGCGCACACACCGTGCTACCGACGTCAATCACGTCTGGTCCGAGTTCTAATTAAGCGGCGCGCGCGCGCACGCGACAGTCATCTGCAAAATTTTATTTATTATAAAGGAAATAATAACAAAGAATTTAAAAAAGAAATTATTTCCATGCCAGAATTCCGTCTAACGAAAATATTCGTGGTAAAAGTTTTAACATGATTAAACCTGGGCTGTTAAAAATACGAATTGATAACGACAATTTTAAATTCGATAGACAAAAATGTTAACATTCGACCCATAGGACGAGTTAAACAGAACTCGACGTACTATATACTTTATACGCAATAAAATATATTCGTTTCGTAATCCGACCGTGTAACTTCAAGTCATTCAAAAAACTATGTATAACGCGTTAGTACCTATAATAAAACTTGTTTTTGAATTGGTCGCTTTGAAATCTATAGTGTATTTATATTACACACAGAGCTAAATTTAGTAAATAAATATTCATAATTCGGCTAATTAAAACCATCATAACGAATATTATACGACTGTGACTGCGAATTTAACCTATGGGAAACACATATTATCCCGTTTAGCATAATAGACGTATTAAAAATATGATCGTATCGCGTACAAAAATATTTGCACACTGTCGTAGTATTATATTACACGCGTATAATATGCGCCAGTACATTCGCCTGGTGCACGAGATACACGATTGTTTCACATCGATAATACTTCAGTAATGGTACAAAAAAAAAAAAAAAAATGAGCATAAGATGTACACATAAATAGAAATATATATATATATTTAGATATAAATAGCAATTGAATGGCATATAACCGTTTTGTTGTAAACATTAATATGCCTATCGGTATTTATACACGTGTGTACATTGATACGTAAAACGTTTACGGGTGTTGAGTTGGTGGCTGGTCGAAGACATGAAAGCGCGGTGTGCGTAAGCGGCGCAAACCGGCTCCGAAACGATTCAATAATAATAACCGAATAATTAATATTATCGATTTTAAACGCACATCCATTGGTATTACGTACAGACATGCGTATACATAATTATACGTTCTCCGCCGTACACACAACGTTTTACAAATTAACTATTCAACAAACTGCGAATATATTTTATTATATAAATTGTGTGAGAATTTTATTTCAGTCCGCATTTTATACGAATACCGCGGAAAAGTCATCCTCGTCCCCCCTAACGTAACGGTACATAGCGTATGTATTGCGTATCGATATATTTTCGCATCGATTAATTAACGCGGAGCGCATTTGCATGAACCCTTCTTTTCGCGAGGACCACTTGAGAGGGCCCTCAATGGGCAATTTTCCGGGAAAGTAAAATCATGAACATGTCCGGGAAAAGTATCCGGTAACAGGTCGGAAAAGTTCAGGAAATGTTTGATTTAATGAAATTATCCTTCTTATTGACTACACATGACGTTTTAAAATAGTAAAATTCAAATTCTATATTAATATGAAGATAAAAAATATTTTATTATTATGTTGTTTGTAACTATACAAATTAAATAACTAGAAAAATAATACTGTATTATTAAACTATTTTTAAGCACAACCCGATTAGTTATATTAGTAACGATGTATTAGCGATGCACCAAGACACCGGTCTTTCTAAACAAAACGATTTGATACATCATACGTAAAAATAATAATCGTAATATCGGAGAAAGTTGGAGAAGTAGTGTAAAAAAAAAAAATCCTGGGACAATAACTTTTCCCGGGAAAACTCGCCGGGAACTTTTCCAACGGGACATTTCCACGAGGGCCCTTGCTGCACAGCGACAATAACAGATACAACCATGTGCATATGCGTGGATGTATCGTACCATGTGATAACACGGAGCGTAAATCGTTCAACGTTTCGATGGCCACGAGTGTTCGGCGCGGTACGTAAACACGCGGTAACGACGGCGAGACACGGTAACGGCGCGACGTGGCGGAGACCAAGGCCGTATCTGTGGGGGGCGGGGTCCAGGGTGTCTAGACTCCCCCCCCGAAATTTCTTCAATATTTTAAGAATGTTTAAAATACTTATTTATTTTTAATACCAACATAATTATTTTCAGTCGAAAACGACTTAAGCTCCCATTAATCATTGACTGCTTTTAATTTAATATCATAATATCATATGAAAATATGATATTAATTTTAATAAAAGAAGATTAAATCTTTTTCTGTCTTATTTTTAACCAAATATCAAAAGTTAACATCTTAATTCAATAAAATTACAATATACATGTTTCGGACCCCTCCCGAAAAAAATGTCTAGATACGGCCTTGGTCAGGAGACGTTTCACGGAGGGAAAAAGCGGTCGGCGATTAGGAAAACGTTGGGGTGTCGACGTGGGATGGCGCGTAACGAACCGCGGAGGACGTCCGCCAAGAGGTCGTGAAGAAAAACAACGGCCGCGGGGGCAACGACGATGACCGGCGGTGGTCGTCCGCAGACCGACGAACGATAACGGCAGCGATGCCAACGCGCCGGCGCACGCGCGCGCCCGTACAACCATAAACGATTTTCCCGCGGAAAAACGGAACAATTGCTTCAGTCGTCGCTAACGACACGCGTTTAAAACAGTTTACAACCGTACACGACTTGCGCTGGGGCGATAAAAAAAAAAAAAAAAGATCGCTAATTCTCGCGTTACTCTCGTACACGCACGCGCGCACAACCCGCTCGTTACCCCCTCCCCGTCCCTGGACGCAGCGTTCCGCCGCCGCCGCCGCCGCACGGACCGTCATCGCGGTTGTGCGCGTGCGCGGAGACCATAAGAATTCGTCCGGAATTCCCACGAACGCGATTTACCGGACCGGAACACTCCGCGTCACGTGTGCACTGCTGCGCGCAGGATACGCGCGTACACTGTCCGTCGGTGATGCAGTGTTGCTGCGAAACAACAATCGTCCAAAACGACGATGTTCGCACAACGAGCCCCGGCGTTGACTGCGCGAAACGGTGCGTGCACCCTGCACAGGATCCGTATTGCGCAGCGAAACACGAGACATTATTATATTAAACGGGTGTTAGCGGTGCAACGAACGGCTCGGACGGGAGCGGATCAACACATCGGAACCGTACGAACGATTTGGTCTAGGACACTTTTACGGTAGCGAGCGTTATTTTTCTCAAAACGTTCCTGAACAGGTGCCTCATACAAATACGCGACAAACCTGAATTATAGCGATTTGTAACAGATAATTTCGACTCAAACATGACACTACCAACAATTGATTAACAAGACGTGAGCTTCTTCGACCCCGTGTTCTCTTTGTAAATAATTGTCATGATAACATGAGACGAAAAAAATATAGGTACGATAACTCTTCTTTTAACCGTCTAGTCGAGGTTACGGTAACACACAGTGGCGTAGCCATAGGGCAGGGGCAATGGACCATATCACCATCCCATTGGCTGGTATTTGCATGATTATATTGTTGTTTATCTTATACGTTTGAAAAATTCGTTGAATTCGCTTTTGATCTTAATTGTTATCGATTTGTTTGATTGTAATTTTATTTTCAACAAATCCGAAACAATAACGAAAGAAGTAACATAGGCGGATATCAGGGGAGGGCTTAGACCCCCTCAAATATTTTAATAGCCCGTTTTATTCGTTGTTTTTATAATTTATTTATAATTATCTGTTCTTTTTTTTTTGAAAATCATAAAATAAGAAATAATAAAAAACTATTTACAATAACATTAACAATACCAATTACATAGTATAGCTACTTGCGAAAGAAGTTTCAGTGCAATGAAAAAAATAAAAACTTGGCTAAGGACATTGTTAGTTCAAGATAGGTTCAGCAATCTTTCAATACTATATATTGAAAAAGATATATCGAAAAATATAAAAAGAAATGATATTTTGAGTATTTTTGCTAATACAAATAGTTATTTGTTATTAAAATAAAATATTAATTATTTTTAAATATACGTTATTTAGTGTTTTTTTAATACAATTTAAACATATCTATATTTTTAATGATGATAAGTTTTACTTGTTTATGGGAAGGGAGTGTGGGGGCAAAGCCCCTGTGGGTTATTTTACATTGAATTATTATAGCTCCCCCAAAAATTCAACCAAATGTCCGCCTATGAGATGTAATCCAAGATTTTTTTTTTTCAAAATCTTATTGACGTGTTTTATTATTAGTTTGGTCAAAATTAAGTTAATTAATAAAATAAAAACACAGTAAACTTAATATAAAAATGAACTGTTATTGTTAATTGTTGATTATGTTTTATTAGTATTTTGGATTTAATCCCTCCCATTTTAAAATCCTGGCTCCACCACTGGTTACACATGACATATAATTAATTAATGACACAAGGTGTTTGCCACTGCGTCGGTGTCATTTTGAATTTACGCACACTTTCGACTTGCAGGTAGGTTAAGTATAACCACACACGAACCTGTTCAGTGAGCCGCATTATCTTTTTGAAGAAATAAACGAAAATATCAATAACAATATGAAAATTACCATTGGACGACCAAGTAATATTGCAAGTACAAATAAACATAGTAAATAAGGAGATACAATAAATACATTTTGTAAACCGTGCAATTCCACCAGCTAAAAAATGTCAAATAACTACTGACCAGAGGCACCACACAACGTAGTACCTGTAGCGCGTCAAAGTCGTTCGTATAACGATGAGATAACAACAACTGCATTTTGTGGTGTCATCGGACTGTGCACGCGCCCACTCGTGAGATGATAATAGACGCGGCGGGTAAAAAAAAAAAAAAAAACTGAAACGACGGATGAAAAATCTAAATGAATAATCAAACGATGACATTGTGAATTATGCGTGCGCAATCTAATCTGAATATCCCGAAAAGAAAAAACGAAGGTGCACGTTGCAGTAAAAACTACAGCATAGCACACATTAACTGTGGGTCTATATATATACGTATCTATCGTAGCTACTGATTTTTCTGATTACGAAAAGAGAAAAAAAATCCTACAACGAAAAAAGAAAACATTTCGCAGGAAGTTCAATTAAACTGGTGGCGATTCCGTGAATAAAATAATGTACGTACAGTAATGAAATAATGAAATGAAAAATAAAAAAACGATATAATGAAAATCAAAGCAAATTTGATTTTAATTCACCGAAATCATGGTGAAAAGAAAGAAAAAACGAATTTGACGACAGACAAAAACAAAGTCACACACTATAAATGCACCGTAAATAATGAACACGGGTGACGACAGGATAGGGTACGGGTGTTGCACATGCGCGAAAAAAGAATAATATCCCTTTTTTGAGTATACACTTATAAGTGAATTATTACGTACGGTAGTTTTATACACATAAATTATAATACTATAGACGATTTTTTCACATTGCACCACGTATGATGTTTTTTTCCCGATGAATTCGATTTGGAAATATCTTTATGGTCTTCGAATTATTGCTATTTCACCGTTCACACACATTCACGCACACACGGCTAACATCGCACACAAATGTGTGTGTGTATGTGCGTTTCTTTTCAAGTCCATTAACCCGCGCGCCCCAAGCAAACACCACCACCGACCGTCGGACGAAATGTAATAATATAATATTGTACAAGTGTATTGATGAATTGTGAATGAATTGTGCGAATTTAAAGTTACCAGTCAATTTAAATTTCTTCCACTAATCACCACGTGTTGGAAATAGTTCTCGAGTTAAATCTTTCACGTTTACCGTTAATGAGCTAGTCTTGACGAAACAATTTACAATCGACCCTGGGTTTATACATGCACGTATATACTAGTATAAATATACATTCATGATACATTATTTTTTTTGTTTTAATTTTTTTTTCCTCTATTCCCTCGCCGGCCATTCTTCCACCGCGGGTGTATTATTATCAATTATCGACTCGTCTGGTGAAGATAAATTAATGATTCTTCATTCCTACCATTTTTTACATCATCATCATTATTGTTACATTATTTTTTTCTCCTCTTTCGTATACGTCTCTATTAAATCTTATACAATATCTATTAAATAAATATACCTGAACGAAGAACAAAACAAATATTTCATACCTATGTATTTTATTACATAGTAAAGTAACGATCGGTTGAAAATCGACCGATCAAATGTGTCTAGAGATATCTATCGAGATACAGAAAGTGAGAGAAATAAATAGAAAAAAGTAAGTTAAGTACAAAAACAACAATCGACAATTTTTCGACGATAAAATATATTTAATTTCCTCCCTTTTTCGAATATTTACCTTAAAAACATATATTAAACAATGGCAAGAGCATATTATAATATCATAAATGTATACATTTTATTGACAAAGATAAATTAGTATCCGTTTTTAGCCCAGACGATTACCAAAAGAAATACTATTTTAAAACAAAAAATAAAAAATAGCAAAATAAACAATCTATTAAGTTTTGTTGTCTACGCGTTTGAAGAGAAAAATATTAGAGACGAGAATAGAAAAATCATTTTATTTTAATTTCAAAATGTTTTTTTTCTACAAACGCAATTTAAACAACAAGATTTATTTGAACATCTAAATCAAATTTAAAGCAAAAAACAAAAACAAAACATAGCACCAAAATTGAAGACTTAAAGTTACGATAAGACTAAAATACTAAAACTATGCAAAAATAAGCAGTATAACATTTTAGATTTTAAATCCTCGCTAAACAAAATAAAGATATAGTTAAGTAATTGGTATTTTCGACAATATTCTACATTATCTATCAAATACTATAGAATCCTAGGTCTTATCATGAAATTTGCGATTACAAACATCACTCTTCCTCAAATGCGCATCTGTATATATACATATATTACTCGGAACTCGCAGGTTAATGTACTCAAAAATAAATTCGTATACATTCATGTATATATAATGTATGTATTGTTTTCGAAAACAACTAAGTATGATTTACACATCAAGCTATGTACGCCTTTTTTTCACAAACTTCGTTGTATTCAAAAGAACACGGGTAAACGTTTCAAAATGTCTGGGCCATGTACGGTACGTACACAGAACAGACACTGCGTACGCACCTGAAAATAATAGAGATCGAGTAAACGTAATATATCCGTATTGCAATATGTTATGCGCCACGGCGGGTATACACGCACATGTATATGGAGATTTAACACGTCCAATTTCGATGGAGTACATATTAATAACAGATTATTCCATTCAATAGTTCAAAAAAAATACGCGCACAAGTAACGGATCGCGTCGTTTTGTATGGTCGTACACGATACGATAATAACATAATGGCATAATAAAAAAATAAAAATAAAATCCTGTGAAGCATGAATGCTATTCTACCACCACCGCAAGTGCGCGGTACACACGCACACCACGCACGTATATACGTACGTATGAAGTCCGGTGTTTATCGCACAAAGACACACGTCGAAATTAAATTATCTCCGCAGAGAGGCTGTGCATAAATTTTGCACAAAACGCAGCCGCCACCGCCGTCGTCTTGTGATGGCTGTTCTCGGTGTGCACAATACACACTATTATAAAGGACCTGTATCGCTACTGCTGATGCAGACGTAAGACTCGTCTCACGCCCCAGTGTTAATGTATTATATTGTATTGGTTGTGAAATTAAATCCAGTACTTTTGCGCGATTTATACAGAGACTTAGATGCCCCGTCAACTACGCTACCTCCTAAGACGAGGTAATAGATATGATAGGATGAACCAGCAGTTCCGGATTTAATACAAATTATGTGTATAATATTTGTCAAGCCACATAAAACCGTTTTTTTTTTTTTTACCATTAATATACAAGAAATGACATTCATTGTTTAATGTAATCAAATCGCCTATCGCACCTATAATTGAAATAATTATAGTAGTATATTGTAAAAATTAAACTTTACAAATTATCAACTTCGAAGAAAAATAATTATGGAAAACAGAATGGGGTGAGGATTGAATATACTTTCAGACAAAGAAAAACATTCAATACACATATTTCTCCATGCCCTACCATACCCCTAGAATAAATTAATAAAATGTTAAAATGAGAAACTCGGGGGAGTATTCAGTAAGAATCTGTATAAAAAAAAAATCAAGAACAATTTTAACAGTGTCGTCAAAAAAATGGAACATTCAAAAATAAATTAGTGCGTCCAAATATAATGGGTTGTTCTCTTTACCCCTATATGTGTATATAATAATTAACTATGTATATGCGTCCTTTGTAGATTATCTACAAAGCACTAAAATCTGTATGAAAATCGAGTCTGCAGTTTCGGAGATTAACCAGGACAAACATAGGCGACTTTCTTAAATATTAACATATTGAATTATATATACCCATATATAAAGAAAGGGTGAAAGAGTGAGAGAGAAAAAGAGAGAAAGAGTTAGAGAATCAAGAGATCATTTCCATTGGTTTTGATATTAGAGAAGGTTCTATCCAATTTAATTAAATATCAAAGATAAAGAGATTTAAAATAAGACACATAAAACCTAAAAAAAATTTTAAGTTTGAAACTAAAATATTGAAACTTGAATATTATTCGTATAATTATTGCACAAACTAATAATTGGAAACAAAAAATCCAAAAAAGTTCTATGGTATTCATAATTAAAGCTGAATTATTTACCCTCGTCCGTGAGATATTTTGCTAGAGACATTTGATAAGAACAATTATTAATATTTCTATATAAAAAAAAAAAATTAAGGTGAAAAAAGCACCTAATCATCGAATATTTGAATGATACTAATTTTGATTTATTTATACTTTACTAATAATTTACTATTATTTTAATATTTTAAATTTACCCCAATCAGTAATAATTAAAATGAATACATTAAACAAAATCAAATATTTTGGGTTATACGTATATTATACGTCCAACCTAAAGCTCAAAACTGTTTCGATACTTAAAAATAACATTTTTGTAAAATCTTTTTTTAGTGAGCCTTTACCCATTAATAAGTACATTATTTTAACATTTTTAACTAATCAATATGATAGTTAAATGTACACTAATCACTGATCATTCAGTGAGTAAATTACATTTGAAATCAATACATCTATGTATATAAATAGCAGTCTCGTTGGGCAAATAGCTCACGCATATGTGTACAGCTCGTGCATCTATCGGGCGCGCGCTAACGACTAATATGTTTGTCGGCCGAGAGTGTCTTCTTCCGGTCATTGTTCGAGACGCTGACCGTTATTTTTCCCTGTTTTTTTTTTATCTTCTGTTTTTTTCGTCAAAGTGTATTAACCTATTTCACGATTTTCGGATCGTTTCCTGGTCCCCGAGAGTGCGCAGGAAAAAAAACATACGACACGATTCGAACTGTGCACGACCCGCACATATAATACATATATATATAATATATATATACGTACAAACGGTAGCGGCATACGTGCAGTGATTGTGTGTCCCTTTCGGCCCTGACCCAGTTCCACCGTTCGACATAGTGCGATCCGCACAAGTACAACTCCGCTACAGACGCGCCCACGACAACGACCGAGATAGCGATACAGAAGCGGCTAATCCGTGACCACGGGTGCAGTCTACGTCTCTTCTCTCAGGTTTCACACGAAAAGTCTACGCGCACATTCAAACGAGTGTTATATATGAACAACGTAGACTAGATAACCGGATAACGCGTCTAATAAACGCATAAATAATATATATTCAATAGACGAGCGAAGTGAAGACAAAACAGAAGGACGTGCAACAAGAATAATATTTTAAGAGATACTGCCGGGGGCAGAACATGTAATAACGAGAAACCGTAACTCGTTTCTAAGATCTAGGATAAAACAGAACCCGGTAAGGAAACAACCTATGGATATACTAAAAATTAGGTAAGTTACGCGTGGAGGTTATAAAAGGATAACGTGCAAAAGTATTGGGAGAGGGACCGAATCGGAAGATTTTGGATTTTGATGGAGAATCGACCGTGAGACGGGATGATCCCATACAACGGCCCAATAAAAATTAATTAATTTATACATATATATGATACAATATTAACCGTTTCTAACCAACTTCGGAACCATTATGGTAACGATATTACTGCACACATCACCACTCACTGCGCTCATACTAGTGCAAAAGAATATACGATTACTACAATACAGTGATATTACTGTAGTGGTGTAAATCTATTGTTGTATAACGGAATATTCACACTGAAGGCAAGATAATTGCCAAACACTTAGCGCATCTAATACACACGTATTACGTATATTATACAAACGATCACACGGTATGCCATATTATCTCGGGGTGTACCCGTAAAACATGTGCAAATTAAGTAATACAATAATTATGGTCAATGCGACTACAAAGAACAGTCGTTTTGTTTTTGCCACAGGCGACGTGCATTCGCGGAATCCTCGAGGCCAATATTATATACAAACGAAATGCTTTCGTTCGCCACCGGCGTAAAATAGTCGAAAACAGAGGTGCAATTAAATTACACAACGAATATTTTCACTGAACATTTTCTTTGAGAAACTGGAGAAACGACTTAATTTTAAATAATTGTATTACAATAAATTCAACTGTTGTGATTTACAAATTACACACTCGTAATAATTTAAGTAAAGAAAAAAAAAAAAGAAAGAAGATGTAACGAGTTATAAAACAAGTACACACACCGTAATGCACCTGTACTAACATACAATTATAATATTGTTCGTTGCTATACACAACATTGTTTATACTAATTGCATTATCTCAAATATTATTATCGCACACAATTCGTAAACGAGTTTTCTAAGTGAATTATTTTTTTTATTTTATACTTAACGAATGGCTCCAGTCAAGTTCGCTAAGCAGATATTCGTTGGTATTTTAATGTTGCCACCGCGTATTCCGAGGTCTTTACCCTCAAGCAAATGCGTCTTACAATCTAACGTGTACGGCGGGTATAATACGTAAGTGAGCAACGTGTCCTATCTATCGAAAAAACGGTCTCTATTGAAACGGGACCAGGCACGTGCACGTCATACACTGTATACATGTATACTCGCTGCTGCGGCGTGTATGCAATATTTACGTGATGGTTTTGCAAAAAAGAAAAAAAAGTCATGGTGCAAAAGGCGATGTGAAATGTGCGCGTTCCATACATAAGAGTATAGACAAACGTACGTTTATAGATGTCTTATCCCGTGTCCGGTCTCAATAATATAGAGACCGCGACGCCGCGTTGTAGACGTATATTGCGAGCAGAGACAATAATCGTAACGTCATATCTAAACACGTAAAAGACGACACCATATGGCGAACGCCGTATTGCGTTTATGTGACCGGGGGGAGGTGGTCGAAGGAAACGCGGCCGGGGAGAGTATACGGTCGGTCGGCAGGAGGACAGGATGCTGATCGGATCGGGAGATATTGGTAAAAGTCGCCGCGCGCTTTCGCCGAACGTCTCGCGCCGGGGTCACACACAATACATTATTTTCGCGCAACACACACACACACACACACACACACAACAATCGGTTTGTTTGCGATTTACCGCGACTTTATACAAACTAATTGGAGAAATAAATCTGCGTTCGTGTGTACAGAACAACCTACTATTCTTCCGCGGTAGGAAATGAAAAAAAAAAAATAAAAATTGCGCTCTACCATCGGCGTGTAGTACCTAACTAGCAATGCGCGGCTGTAGGGGGACGAGCGAAAAATAAACGTGTACGACGGCAACACTTATCTCGTCGGTAAAACATTTTCCGCGACCACGACGTCACCGCTACCGTTGCTGCTGCAACTCTATATGCACCGATAGCTGCACCGACGACCATTGTCGCGCCTAAACCCGAATGAATACGTAATAGGATCGCATTGTGTGCCCGACGCATTCTTCGCTGTGTACGGTTTATTCATTATGTACAACATATACACCGTACACTATATATACATTATGGGTCAGTAGTGCACACAACTTATGTGGGTGTGCGTGCGTGTGAGTGTAATTACCATACGAGTGGATTATTAAGTACGTCCTAGATCCCATAGACCTCGCGGACACATTGTCGTTGTATGCGCCATACTATACATACTACTAATGATTTTCTTGTCAATAGTACACGCACACACACACACACCGAACGTTCGTGATTACACGCGACAGCGGGCGATGGATTTGTTTCTTATGGTATAACTATGTACAATACATGGACACGATCACGCGAATATTTACCGACATTTTCGTATAAAGAATTTATCGTCGGGGAAACTGTGTATGCGCGCTCAGAGAGAACGAGGTTGTTCAGAGAATTAGAAAGAACACCGTGGTAAAAAAAGACGTGCTACACTCCTCGAGGGCGTCACAACAACCGATTTTTACGACGCATAAAAGCGCATCGTTCCGCTGTGCGAGTATATTGTAGTTGTTAAAATAAAAAACCCTAGTCGCGTAAATAAACGCGCATATGACCCGAGGACGGCGGGGTTAAGTTATTACCGTGTTTGCAGTAATGCAATAGTGATCGTACCAGAAGCGTCCGCGACCGCGGTTAATGCGTACAACTTAAAATTCGGAGACCGTTTTTGGCGAGCGTTAAGAGCTCGGATGCGTATATCTGCTAGTGCGATAGGTACACGTTCACGACGACAGACGGCTCGTGTGTTAGAGCATATGCATGCGAAGAACGGGGGTGGGCAACACGATTTACCTTAAGTGTTTCTTCGGCATATCACATATACACGTATATAAATATAATACTATGTACACAATCAGTTAACGGTGCATGACGTATACGTATAATATATATATATGTGTGTGTGTGTGTGTGTGTGTGTGTGCGCGCGCGCTCGCGTATATTGAACACCGATTTACAATTAAAATGTGTCGAAATAATAATAATTATAATACATGCTGACAGTACTTAAATATATATATATAAATAAGACACTCGAAAGCTCTCTAAGACAATGCGTCCGTGTCATTGCGATAAGTAACGGATCTCTATAATATATGGGAAACGTTTGTATACAAGTGTATATGATATGGTCATCGCCTCAGCTCTTTTGTGCGTCCGATCACACGTCGATTGACGTATAGCCACGTACGGCGTAGCAACGGAGTTTTAGGTGTTTTAAGTGCACCGTACACGTTTTTGTTCTAATTCATTTCAAGAATATTTTCATTGACGCCCGCGGACCGGATTCCGCTGACCGATTGAATGCACACAACACGGTATAATAGCGTCGAATGTTGGTCAATCCGAGAAACAATAAAAACAAATATATTCTCCATTTTCCGTGCGTTCGTAAACGGAGTCATTTGTTCGCACCCTTAAATCCGAAGAGCACAACTATATAGATTCTATATGAATGTAAACTTGTAGTGCAAGCGTATACGAATTGCGCAAGGATTACCCATTGATATTTTCTGATGACCACACCAATAGAATCCTGAAAATTTTCTCGGGCTGTTACTATACAAAATATATATTATACATTTATTGAAATGGGTTTAATCGAATTAAACGCATTTTAACATAACCAAAAACAAACAATATTAAATTAAAACAAATAAAATTAGGATATACCTAGTACCTTTATTTTATACGTATAATTATAATTTTTTGTTGTTAAATTTTTATTGTTATTATTTCTTTCACTCACTTTTTCATCATTCGTTCAAAATTATGAATTTAAATATATATATTATTATCATAAAATGTTTATGTTAAACAAAGTTAAGTTAACTAAAGTCAGAAAAACTTATTAATAAAAAAAATGTAGCAAAAATTAAAATTGAATATTTTGAATAAAAGTTGGATATATTAAAAAACAATAAAATTTATGATTATGATAATAAATCAAAGGAATAATGGGTGTTAATTGACAAATTACGTAAAAGATCAAAAAAGGATGAGAAAATTGATATTTCTCTATAATATAGGATCAAATTAAAATGTTTATTTGTGGACTGAAACAAAAAATTATCATCGACTCTTAATATCAGCTAAAATTAAATCGAGATCACGAATAACAGGAATGTTATCGTGTGGGTAACATTCGATTTATTAATACGTGAAATACGTTAATACGATGAAAAATAAAAATGGACAGTGGAAAATTTTTAATAAGGAAAATTAACGATTTTTTCTTTCTTAAAAATTTGCGAATCGACTAAAATTCATCCATGATTTGGTCACTCCTGGTATACCAACCACATATAACGTACATTTCATAATAATACAATATCGTAATATTCGATAGACATTCGCAGTTTTTAAAAAAGAAATAATCTAATACTTGACTGCATATAATTATCGTCCTCACGGAAGTTTCGTTAGACGGAGAAAATTTGCGGAAACTCACGGTAACCCGTTACCACCACGATGGCGGAGCGCTACATATATATTACAGTAATATTATTGGTTTTCTTTACTTTCGATGTTTTTAGTGTAATCACCGATTTAGGCGTTAACTCTTCTAAGAATATGACGAAGCAAATAGTTTTTAATTTAAATCGCTCAGTCATTATTTCGTTATATAAGTAGTATATAATGTATAATCTTCTAATAATAAATTTGATATATTCATGCTTAAATAACTATAAATAGTGTTATTTTTATTTTTATTTTTTTAATAATATTAAATACTTAAATAACACTGATCATTAACCTAAGGTACCGTTTACAAACTATAACTTATTTTTACAATACTAAAGATAGCATAAGTTAATTATAGGTATCAGTGGCGGATCTAGGATTTTATCATAGGGGGGGGGGGGGGGGGGATATAAAATATTTTCGTACATAATATGTATAGGTATAATAAACTTTATTCTACTAAATTTACAAAACAAAATTTAATTTTCTTGATGACTGTGCCATTACTCTATGGCTGTATTCCGGATCATAATATAAATACGAGGTGTACATATGTAATCTGATATGAAGTTAGATACTAATGTATACTAGTTTATCCTTCTTGGTTACAAAATAATGAAAACGAAATAATAAAAGAATAGTTTTTATTTAAATGGTGCATGCAAAAATTGAATTGGTTGCAAAAAAAATGTTTTTAACTCTCGGCCCGTGAGGGGGGGGGTCTATCCCCCATATCCACCCCCGTAGATTCGCCACTGATAGGTATAATTAATGGTTTTATCTCAGTCTGGGCGCAACTCTTTTTGCCCAAAAATGACCCTTCTCTTTTCGCCCAAAACTAATTGCAATCTTTTCGCCCACGGTTTCATGTATAACATTTTGGAAAGCATTGTCTCGATAGATTGATTTCGTCAAAGAAAAAATGTTATGTCATGTCATGGATTTAATTTATATATACATGTTTGTTTAGTTGAATGCCATTGATTTAATGAACTCATACCGATTTAACTCTCCTCTATTATACTGTTGGATTGTATATTCGTTTTTTAATTGACGTTCTTTTACTTTCCTATCCTTAGGAATGCGTCATAAGTGGATACTATTTAATTTAATATAAACTTCAGTTTGGACTTTGAAGAAAAGATACGAGGTTAAATATTTGGGACAATAAATAATTATGCATGCAATTGTAATTAGAGTTCTGCATATGTCGGATGGAATTCCCTGTTTATCAAATAGGAGTGAATTAGATGGGAGTAGTCTGTTTAAGCTCTGTTTAAAATGATTTGTTCTCTCCTAGATGTTTTGTCATGATGTACTTTTTGGAAACAGTTTTAATAGCATTACTCAGTTTGTTATTGTCTGGAATAAAATCTGTATACAGTGTTATAATACTACCCAAGTAAATACATCTCCCCGTTTCATGTTTCCAAATGTCGAATCAAAAAAATTTTAATATTATTTATTTTTTGTTACATTCTACAAAAATCGGAGATTCTCATCATTAATTACCTATTTTATAGTTAGGTAATATGCCCGGCGATATTTTCTCAAAAAGCACCATTGTATTTTATTCTCTTAATAACTATAGTTCAGAACAGATAGGGTGGATAATTATCACAACATAATAATAACCTAACCAATAACAGAACGATTTTGATGAAAAACTATTTGATAAACAAACAAGCAGTGCTATAATAACCAATAACTATATTTACTCGTATTTACGAAACTTTCAATGCAGTCGTATAGTATTCTAAATTTTTCTTAAATGATTTAATCAATATTCATATAGCTCATATAGTAAATATTAATATATATATATAGTAAGACCGACAATGTATGACCATTACTATATTATATCCTTGATGCAGCCATTTGCTCAACAAGTCTCGTGGTATGCCGAAAACTTAATGTAGATACACAAAGTAAAACACCCGCACGCTATAGTCGTCGAACAATAAAACGCGTCATGGCATCGCGCAGACATTACGGAAAGACTCTGGGTGAGGTTTAAGTATAACTACCCACACGATAAATATACGATTCTACGCGGAATCAATTTTCTAACAATTCAAAGTCGAAATCTCAATGTCAATCCGACTTGAGCGGGTCTAGTGGATTGAAAAAACCCCCTCTTCGAACAGAAATACGGTTAAAATAAAAAGTCTGTCGATAGAGAAACATTACTCATCGGCGTTTACCCGCGCACGTCGTGTACCACCATCACAAATGTATCACTTATTATACGGTCGTAAATCACAATAGTGATATTATCACAGCGTAATATGTAAAAATGATCCGGACCAAAACGGGCGGGCCTGACTTGATGATATTCAGTCGCTATCGTCACGACCTCAGGACCTCTGCAAACGACGGCGGCTTTCATTCATGTTTTCGTTTATTTTGACTGCTGCGAGCTGGTCTCACGCGCGCGCGCATTGGCACTCTATCACTCGCACACCCTACGCCGATTAAATAACAATGCATCGCGGAGGCGGCGCACAGTAGACAAATATTGTTATTGTCATAAGTACACGGAGGCGGCAGCGGCGATGACCTCGACAACGACCTCGTCCTTGCGACAGAGACCTTTACTCCTCACGCAAGACAGCGAAAATTTGATCGATCCCGAAAAAACGATGCATATCGATCATCGACGCGTGCACAAAGTCTGTGCATAGCTTATACCGGTATTACGGTCGTCGTACACGCGAACCAACCCCGTAACTCACTGGTACTGGTGCGTCGACGGATGTTTCGCAGCCACTCTTCTGCAGGTCACCGTATCGCCTATCGGTTACAATTTGCGAGTCCTGGCATAATGGACTATCTCGTAAATCGCATCACCGCGCATCAGTCATCTAGCTGAACCACGCCGCGCTATCGATCAGCTACGTGAACGGTGGAAACGAAACGTCGTCGAGCGGTATACGCAAAAAAAACGACGTACGCGTGTGTACTCCATCCAGTCCGACACCTAATAACATATTGCTTTTCGTTCCAACTGGTGGCTGTTGGTGTACAACTTCAACTCTCCGATCCAGTCGGTTTTTTTTTGTTTTTGTCTTCTCTTCGAGTTCCTTTAAGGTTTGGCATAATATAACGCGCGTACAACGACATTATAATACTTGGAGCGTTGCCTCCGTCGCGTGTTCCGCGTACCGATGGCGCACGCCAGCACGTTCACCGCACGTTATAAAATTATACAGGTATAATGTAATAAAATAACAATAGTCCTCCGCCGCAGTGTTACTGATATTGTGATTATTAAATATACGCGCGTATAGGCATGCGGAAAAATACCCGCGTCGGCCGTCCGCGGTGCGTGCGCCTCCGTCAAAATGCGCGAGACGAGAACATACGCGGCTTCTACACAGCGCACCGCTGCATCGTTCCACGCGGAAGCGTTTCTCGCGGCAGCAACGTGACGTCACAGCGCCGCTGCCGCCTCCGTCGTCGGAAGTGGCCACCACTGCGGTCGCGGTCGCGTGGAAGGGGCACCGAGGCCCGGATGGACCGCCGACCAACGGTGTCTCCGCCGATCGGTTCTTCAATAGTCCGTTGCCAGTGGACTGGCGAAGGCCAAGGTCTGATATCTTCTTGTTTTCTGCACACTCGCTCGCGTTACTATTTCCGATACACACATCGTTTTACACGTATTACCGTGTAATATTTACTACTCAGCGGTATACACACAAGTTTTTGGTTCTCCGGCATCGCCGTAATACATCACATATTTACACCATCGGTACGCGAGTGCCCGTTTTTCGCGTATATTTTTTTATAAAAATAAAATAATTAAAATAATATCGATTCTTAAAAATTATCGACCGAGTTCATTTTGTGCGCCGTTTTCGCTCAACAACACCGACTACAGCCAGCAGCGGTCCCGTCCGTCGCGCCAACTCCGGTGCTTCAGCCGACGCAGTCAACGCCCCGTTTCAAATGGGTAAGACATTTTTAGAGGTTTTGGTTTTATTTTCGACTGTTGCGCAACAGTAAAACAAAATTCATCAATCGATTTGCGAAACCCCAGAGCGATGATTACAACTGTTATTACAGTTATTATTGCTAATAATCGTCGTATTTTGCGGTTTTCCAATCAGAAAAGAATTATTAAGTAAAGTCGGTATACTTAATTATATTACATGCAGCGCAGTAATTTTTCTGAAAAACATTTTTTTTTTTCTATAAAAACAAGTATTTTCTTCTTTTTTACCAGTTATTTATTTATTTGTTTAAACAATTTCATAATCTACTACATATGTATATGTATAAATATATAAATAGTAATTTAAACGATCAGTGTCGGCAGAGACGTTAATGGATACCCATAAACACACGTGAAATAAATGCATACGGCTCATAGGTAGTAGTCGTATTGACTGTTTTTTAATTTTGTAGGCGTTGCCTGCGCTCGCGGATAACAATCGAATACGTGACCCGTTGTCTCCATAATATGATGCCTACAGTAAAATCTCGGGTTCAAAAACGTGTAGCCGTTATCGGTGCATGTACGTTTGCGCTTCCAGCATTTATGCACGTCATATTGCACGCGCACGACGAGTAGATTAGGCGGCGGACAAATGTTGATAATATAGGAATTCGAACAATATAAGTTTAACAGGAGAATCAAAATAACCGAAAATTAATAAGCAGAGTAAACGGTCCGCCGACGTTTATGTTATACCACTGCACGCGAGCACTTGGGGGCAGATCACGATTAAAAATAAAACGCACAATTTCTATAACGTATAAAATACAGTTTTTTAGCGTGTTTGTTTCGTCAATAATCGTTTTTTATTGAAAAACGATAAAACTCAGTTGTGCAGTAACAAATGGTGTACGAAAAAAACAGTACAATAATAATAATAATAATAATAACAACAATGTATAATCGTATAGCAGTTAACGCAAAGATTTTTTTATTCTTACGATTAATCAATTCATCATAGTATTTATAATGTGCGATGAGCAAGTCGCCGTTATATTTATTTTTTTTTTTGTCTTCGTTCTTCGAGCTAATACCGTTTTGTTTTATTTAGACGCGGCTTTGCGAGGCATTAATTAAAAATAAAAAAAAAGTGGCAAGTATTACAGGAAATCTATTTTAGTTATATCCGACACGCGGGACTGGTTTTTTACCCAACGTACTACACCACGCCGTGATACTGTGCATATGAATTAAAACTGCAGTTTTTTTTTAACGAACTGATTAAATAATTTTGTATCGATTCGATGCACTTAGAGATTTGTACAAAACGTATAATCCATCGGAAACAACAAACTGATGTAACATCTAAAACAGCGGTTCTCAACCTGAAGACGTGCCTACTTAGGGAGTCGTAAAACAATTTTAAAAAGCAACGAAATATGAAAACGTTATTTATAATTTTTAATGTATTTAATCAAAACGATATTAAGTCACAATTAATTGAAACAATGTAGTGTCAACCCTTTCAATTTTTACCTATTTTTACTTATTAATAATATATTTTAAATTTAAGATTTAAGAAAGAGATTATAATATAATTTGTTTTAATAATTTTAAATTATAAAAATATTTTTTTCCTAACAAATAAACTCATATAATATTTATGAAAATTTCATTGATTTTCATATTATCATATTAATCTAATAAGACTAATAATCTTAAAGACTTGATGTATATAATAAAATATATAAATTTATATATATTAAACATAATTCAATCTTATTATTTGGGGGGAAAGTGACATCATAAAATAGTATGAAAGGGGGCATATGTCTTAAAAGGTTGAGAACCCTTGGTCTAAACCTTCACGCGTAATGTTTAATTGCCCGTAAGAATATGTATATATATATATATATATATAGCAAGGTACTCACAAGAACAATTATTTTATTATAAATTCGCATGATATGCAAATTTTTAACGACATAAATATTCATTAATAACTATTACCCGTTTAGTTCTAACGGGAATTGTTTCATCACCGCCGAGTTCGTGTTTTCGACGTGGGGTAGTAGACTCGTAAAAATTTAAATCGTAAATAATAGTTATTCTTCACGAATACACGAATACACATGATCAGTCACAACGGATAAATATAATATAATATACTATGATATGTACTATATAGGTGGTACATATAATAAGAGTCACGTCTTGTAAACGGTACAACGGTAATAGAACTACTTCGTAAACTAATTTACAACTCCGGGACATTGCAGTGGGTTTCGACCCCAAACGCGTTACCGGCAATAATAATAATATTAATAAATAGGAAGAAGTACATTTTATGTTTGTTTTCGTTTTGAATTTTTCTAGTACTTCGAAAAACCTGTTATCGTCATTTTGAAAATATAAAACGAAAATTAAGGCTGTTGTTTTATATTATGTTTTTACCATAATACATCGATAAATTCGGTCGACATGCGCGAACATCGCGAATTATAATTTGGTATGTACATACATCAATAATTGATATTGAATCAAATACAAGACGGTCTCCCATTATAATATTGCCCTTCTCGCAGTGTACATAGCACATCTGCCAATGAATTACGTATACACACATAGAACGAGTAATATTTCGGAACATACGAGGCCACGAAATCGGAAACGGCTGTCCCCGGTGGGATACAGGAATTAGGTGGCTCATTCACTGGCCAGTAGTAGTCTTTTGTCGTATAAGCTAACAATATCCCGCGTCGTATAAATACGATTACAACAAAAAATGATTCTGATCAAAACTCGATTAAATATAACAAAATATACTTAAACAATATATACACAAATCTTAGAAACATTATGAGATATCAGATTTTAAGATATCATTTTTAATATATTTTAGATTATGAGAGTAACATTATTAGAAAAATGTTATTGCAATCAAATTTCAAATCATAAAATACAAATAAAACACACATTTGATTTCTTCGGTTTCCTTGACAGATTTAAAACAGAAAAAGACTCATCTAGTGTACTTATCTTGCATTTAATATTTCCTATAACGTGCCTACAGTCGATTAAAAGATCAAAATCCACATATGAATTTGCGATGATTTGTACTGTTCGAATGGTATTCCCGGGAAAATATCATCAGAAATTCAGAACCAACCGGTGACGGATTAATGGGTGTAGATGTCATAAAGATTGCCCCTCCCCTTAGCTTTTAAATTGCTCAAATTACGGTAAAATCTTTTTTGTACTCTATGTATCGCTCACAATTATTCCTGTTCGATCTTCCATTAAATAAACCAGAGATCCACTCCTGGTACCGCGACACGACTCGTAGAATGTAAAATAGTAAATGTTTACACCAGTTCGACTACACCGGTCGAAGGGACATAAGGGGGAGCAACTGTTTTGACGATTGAACACCGAACGAGGCGAAAATAAGAATAGTATAATAACGATGGTCGAGGGACGACGAAGACAATTGAACGAGATCGGCACGCGGCGTAATGAGTGTCATTACGTTCCATTAGCGAATGTATCACATGACGACTGCACGTCCGACCGAAATATAATAATAATAATAATAATAATAATAATATTAATAATAATAATAATAATAATAATGAAAAAATAGAATAAGAAAAACTGTAATGACAACAACAGATCGTCCGACAAGGCCAAACGCACACGCCGGATATGTGTGTCAAACACGAACGGCCGTCATCCACACGTCACCTGATCCGATTCTCACACGGTCTTTTCGCTGCAGACCGTCGGCCGCCGTACGGGGAAACCGCGGTACATGCCAAGCACACGTCGTCATCGTTTTCCCCAAATAATCGTCTTAGCCGTCGTTTACTTGGATCGCGTGACCAATCCGCGTAGCACCAGACGCTATGATCACTAACCATGCGAACATAATATAATAATATGTAACCCGTGTGCGCGCGCGCAGAAATGATCGTAGGACGGTGGTAAATCACGCACGCACGCGCACACGATATACCTGTCACACACACACACACACACAACTAGGATTGGAGTACTGCGGGGCAAACTACAGTCATGTTACCAAAACGGTGAACTTAACCTAACCATTAGTTGCTCACCCACACCTTTGCATACCGTCACCGGCTCACGACACGTTTTAGATCTAGAAAGAAATTAAAAACGTATTGGATTTATAGCGATTATCTTTATTATTATTATTATTATTTTTTTTTTTTTTTGCATAAAATGTCTATATGAACCGAGTAAGCCAAAATTCTTCTCAGTTTAAAATTATATACGTCCACCACTGTTGAATGGACTAGTTTTTTAACATCAATTATTAATATATTATTTTTTTCATTTTTTTTCGAAAAAATAATATTGTTTAACAAGTAATATCTAAAATCAAAAAGGAGTATTTCAAGAGGGGTTGAATAGTCGTCTGGAGGTAGAGGTTTAAGCCCTAACTATATCACTATGATTCAAAGTTGACGGGAAGCTTTGCTTTATGTCTATATTTGTAACCATAAAAGTTCCAATCACTAGATAAAACTAGGTTCTATTAGTCAATGCTGAAATTTACTATTTATACCTCGATAAAAGCTGAAAACTATAATTTTTACTTAAATCGACGTATACATCTTAGAATATGGAAAATTGTTTTGGTAAAAACTATGATTAATGAATGAAAAATAAAAATGTATGTGTGATAAACAAGCTGTTGTGTTAAAGTTAGTTATCAGAGGGTCTCCAACCATGTTACGGCGGGCCCAATCTAAGCTACGCTTTGGCATCGCGGGCTAAAGTTTTTTAGAGAAATAGGAGGGTAAATAAGTTTAAAAATATATAAGATTTATTTATATCTTAAAAAAATGTATATATATATATATATATTTTCTTTTTTTTTATATAATTCAAAATTTATTTTGTTGTGATACGAGTAAGGTTACCTAATGAGAAGTTTGAAATTGTTTGCATTTTAAAATATCTAGATAGTTTGCATCAAACTTTTTCCAATCAACAGCGTCGCTTATAAACGTTCGACATTTAAGCTAAATCTATACTTAAATTTTACATATTTCATTTTTGAAAACGTCTGTTCACATAAATAAGGAAAGCTAAACATTGAAATCATTTCACATATACATTTTTTTTCAAATTTGTAATAATATTGACAAAATGTCAATGCATTTTGCGGGCCGGCTTGAAAAACTTGATAAGCCGGAACCAGCCCGTGGTTAAAATGGAATCCTTTCAATATTAGCAATATTTAAATCAAATTTAAAATAAACAAAATTTAAAAATTCATATAAATATTTTGATAATTCACTGTTCAATGTAACACACACACATAAGACAAATGTTTAAAATAACAGAAAAACTTAATAACTTCCAAAGCTATATCTGACCAACAACATATTTACATTTTTATTTGTTGTGTTAATCAGCTAACACAATTTGTACATATTCGAGGTACAAAACGGTTATAGTATAAAATCTCGAATAATCTAGTAAAATTAAGCTTTACCTAGGGGTCGGACTTTCAAGATAGTATATACTTAACATATAAATCATATATCAAACATAATAAGGACAATGATGTTTTCGAAAATATTACAGTCTACCATAAATGCTACCAAATGAAAAGATACGAAAATGTAGTTGAAAATCCGTAGGCCGGACCAACTAAGTTAACCGTAGTAGCACAAATAATAATTCAAGATACTGATACACGATATATTATTAGCATTTCCCGTTTCATGCGAACGCTTTCGGGCTTAAGAATATATCACCACGGCGCCACCGTCGTAGTGTCAATGGACTTTGTTGTGCGCCGCGACCGGACTAGTCCGATTAAAATTCATAGTAACATTATAATTTATGTGATAATACTATTTTTATGTCGGAGAAGATACAAAACGAGATGAAACGAGAAGATAATATAAAATTAAGTATACAAACATACATCCGATCGTTCCCATATTTATTATCAACACAATTTGTCGATACTACTAATGGGTGTATATATATGTGTCTGCAAATGTGATTATCAACTTGTAAACAAACATATTAATGAGAAAAAAAAGAAAAAAAATCGTAGAAACCAATAACGTAATAACCGGTGTTGGGAAATGTACGGGACTGCAAAGTAAATATATGCAGTAGCAACGACAACCCGTGTCACCGGCGATTTTTATTACGTCCAGTTTTGAACGAGCTGTGTCTACAAATAACATTGTACAAAGCTACCACAATACGGCGACATACGAAACGATCCGCAAAAAAATCGTACGCAAATAAATTAATAGAAATAATAATAATACAATGCATGAAACTCGATCGCCTATTCTTGTTGTATACCCGGCAAAAATATAATTGTGTTCGTGAACAGTGGGGAACGACGCGAATTACAAAGACGGATTAAGAAGAAAAGGGGTTCAACGATTTAAATAATTGCATAGACGATATCCGTTCGTCCACGAAAACGGACGAATATTCTGCCGGTGCGATAAAATCGTTCGATTCCCTGAGAAAAAACGACGTCAAGGATTTACACGTAATGTAGATCCCGACGACTTCTCGCTATAGCCAAAGCGAACGAAGACTACCGGAGAGGGGAATCACGCCGTGTTGGCTACGAGACAAATCGAAGACAAATCCATAGAACTGGCACTGCACCTCAGAAAATTCGTTTAATGCACGATATTTCATTTTGATTTTTTCCTATTAACGCCGTTTGTCCATTATTATTTTTATTATTATTACTGTCTGCAGTAGCTAAGTTTTCATCGACTGAGTTTCTTCTGATCAATCGTTGCGAACTGCAGTGCAATGCGCGAGTGTGTTTATACGCACGAGTGTACATGTGTGCGATGGGCGCGTTTTTCTTTCCTTATGTCAACGATGAATTCTATTTTCAATGAATCTATCATCCGATAACTGTGAGAGAAGAAAACGAACGCACCGAGGTCTGTTAAATGGGCATCAGTCATGCGCCCGGGTCTCACGGTCGCGCCGGTAACATCAACGGTCGGCTACAAATGTGCCGATAACGACCACGATGACGACTTATTAATAGACATATCGGCTAGCGTACGTATAAATAATAAACGAACAACGATGTCCAGCGAAACCCTGTTTTGTGTGTACCTCACGAAAAGTTCAATTCCATATCAAGTTTTTATTTTTTTTATAATTACTTTGTGGCGGTATTTTCGAATTTTGAATAGCAACATCTCCGAATTCGAATTACAATTTAGGATTACTATCAGAGTCTATGAGCATTTGTGTGCAACACATTAACGAATACTTCGCAAATAGACATAATCGACTCACACGTATACAGAGCGCCGAGCGGCAAAATATAACGGCTCAACAATTAAAAACGTTTACGCACCAGCGGCTGTGTACGTGATTCTAATTTGGCCATCCAATCTTCGCTCCACCACCACCACCGTGCACTCTGTAGATATTACATAGAATTCTTCGCTGTCCACAAGTCCCGTTGCTTTTGTAAATGTTTTTTCGCGAAAAAAAAAAACAAAATCGTAAAAAAAAAAATACGACAACGTATTAACTTCTCAATGGTATAACAATAATAATAATAATAATACATTGTGACTCGATGCACGTGCTGGCGATTTTTTCGACTTTATATATATCATATGATATGCGTTAGTATGGAAATCGAATTTCGGATCTTTTACTTTTTTTTACATTAATGATTCACCGTATTGTATACCGCCGAACAATACCCAATTTCGTATTGACCTATAGCCAATCATTATTCATGTTTCAGGCACAATAATAATAATATATTATAACTTGTTGCGCGTGCACAAATCCGTTAAAAACGACATTTATCGAGTGGGTTGATATGATACGAAAAATAGTAGCAATCATCGTGATAACGGTGAACGTAAGTGTATTCGGGCGGAAGTAATGCGGTAACGTTGTACTCGCCCGGTTCTCGGTTCGGGCAGGAAAAAAAATAAGAATATTACCTACCGATCGATATGTCGCGACGCGGTCATTCATAATCAATAATAATGTTCACGTTAACGAATCCATAATAAATCAATTAATTAATACGTTGTAGAGCAGTACGCACGTCGAACGAATCGAGACGTCCACACAATAATTGCCGATGCACGATAATGAATAATAAAAAAAAAAAAAATCCGTTCTACTCATTATATTCCTAACATCACGGTTAACACATACGGTCGGGCTGTGGCAACACACGAGTGGGCCCGGAGGGTTCGGCGACAAACAAGAACCTAACGAAATCGGCGATTTTTTCCACACGCGTCCCGTACCGTGTACCGTGTACGGCACGACGAAACGAATAGCAAACGAACGCGGTAAACACGCGCGTTCGGGATCGCGTCCTCTCGTCCCGTCGACACAGTGCGCCGTCGTCGTTCGATCTGCCTCCTGCCGGGCTTGTCCGCGCGCGCGATCCCTTCGCCCGTCCGCGCACTCTTCAACTGCTCGGGTCGTACGAATGATTTTCGTCCACCGCGGACGCTCGAGACCTGGCGCGGTTTTCGCGATCGCGACCGCAACACGATCGGTCGGCATCGACCGTGCTGCACACGGCGCGGCGCATCGTCGGTGCACCCGACAAACAACCCGTGCTACTCGGCATATCGCGCGAGATGATTAATGACGGGCGAACAACAATTAGCGTGTACAGCACACACGTGTGAACGCGAGCGCGCGCGTCGTCGGCGGACGACGTGGACGAGAGTGCAGTTCTGAACGGTCTTCTTACGGCCGCGGCGGGCGGCGCACCTATTAATCAATGTCACATTAGCACTTCGTGGTCGAGCTGCGACCCCCCCCTCACCCCTCATCGCCCGTTCGCGCCCGTCCGATAACGAATCCGCCGGACCGTTCGCCCCGTTCCCCGTTCAAAACGCGCGCACCCGTACCCCGCCGAACCATATTTACACGCGCGATCGCCGTCGACCGATGCGCGTTTCAAAGAGACGTTCGCGATCATCATCACGCTTGTACACTCGTCCACGCGCATCGCGACCGGTAGAGACGCGCTGAACGTTTCCGCGCTCTTGTAACGACCGACGTAACGATGATTACGCACACCTGTACCGCCGCAACGTACCCGTGTTATGTACATTCGAACGACGACGGTTTCACATGCGCGCACGGATGCTGCATCCGAGTCCCGTCCCGAGGAACGTTTGTTTTCTATACCGATTCCGTTCCCATTACGAAAAAAAAGGTATACACCGATTCCGTCCCGGTTAAAAAAAAAAAAAAAAAAAAAAAGGGTATATACTGATTCCATTCATAATCGTTTTTATAGTTCAATAATTAATAATTCGTACAGTTGTTTTTGTTATTAAATGCATTGAAAAAAAAAAAAAAAATACAAGTATTCATATTATTCACATTTTCATAAGTTATTTTTAGAACATATTACCATCATATTTTATCGTATTTCAAGCTTTTGAGAACCTAAAAACCTGATCTTCAATTTTTATGAAAACTCAATTGTTACAAGTTTAGTGTTCTTACCAATTTTCATACATGCTTTGCATTGTTCTTGAATACACTTACATTGTTCGATATTGTTGCTTAATTCTTTGTGAAAACATAATTTTATTTTATTTTTAATAAATAAAATGTTACCTTTTTCACTGTACATATATTGTATACTATCCATTTAGATATATATTAAATGGCACGGACATGCACAAATAACGACTGAAAAGTTTATTTAGTTCAATAGCTGAAATAATATTATCTTTATTAACTTTATTTCTAAATAATATGATATTGCTATTTATTCGATTTGACACGGGACGCAATTGGTATATCTATTTAAAAAAACCAGGGACGGAACTTGTATATCTTCAAATTACATTTTTAATTTTGGGACGGAACTCGGATGCAGCCGCGCGCATTTTACCACATAATCATATGTGTTTCGACGATTTCGATGCGAGTGAGCAGTATCAACTCCAATTAAATTTTCCCACAGTCTACTGAATTTAACATATATATATATATGTAAGCGTGTGTGTATTTTTTATACCATTTAGTAGTAGAATTATATTAGTGGATACACCGGTTTTATATTATATTTTTTCGGTAATTCGACGGTGTTTATTATGAACACTGAGCAACAAGAGATCTCACAATAAATTGTACGTATCCGACAATCTTATTCGTACATTTACTGTATGTTTTCAATCGTTCTCTTGCCGTTCGGTCCGTTTCACGTAGTCTAGTATAATTATTACAGAACGTGCATCGTGAGTTTCGTAATAGATTAAAAGAAGAATTCTACGCGTGGCAAATGATCCGCAATGCTAGAGAGAGATCTGCACAGCCATACGTTAGGCGTAATGTTCTAATACCTGCGGGTTGGATCGTTTTGGCCGCAATTTTTATTTTTCAACGATAGGAAAACGGGGAATGCCGTTTTATTTTGATTTTTCGACCGAGCAATCGAAATACGATCGTATCTTGAAACCGTCGATCGTTCACCGACATAATTCTGAAAAAGTGTTGAAGAAAATGCGACAGCGACCACGCGGGAAAAATAAACAGGAAAACCGTCCGGTTCCTATGAAAAACAATGAAGCCCTCGGAAGATTGTGCGCCACGAGTAACGGTACACCGCCGCACACGTATTCATACATGTGTGTGAATCGGACAGAACTACACGCCGAGAATTCCTTTCCGTTGCGAACGCATCGGCAGCGATCACTACGCGCCGCCACCGCCGTTTCCGCCGTCGTTCGATATCAGCTAATATACACATTGCGCTTACGCACGACAACATCTACGCGCGTATACGTGTTTTTCACGGGCGATTTAACCGAATTTCGTGTAACAGTAATAAAAAAATAATATTCAAAAACATATTATACCACCACGCGTGTAGAGGTACGAATAAACGACGACGACGAATGCATTTCTAAGCGAACACGTCATCGCAACACACGCGCGCACGTATCGTACGCGTATAAATAAATAATAAATAAATAAAATCGCGATTTGGAGCACAAATCGTATAAGTACACAAAAAACCGGTTGGATCGTTCGCTGACGCGACCGGTTCGACGACGGCGGAAGGCAAAACGGCCGCACAAGTAATTATCTATTGCCCTCCCTCCCCCACAAGTGGCCGTGGATAAGAATACGAAATTCGCGAGTGACGGTGCGACCACTCGGCAGCCGATACGGCACGCACCGCACAGCTACTGCAACACGCGCGGTGAATCGTCTTTTTCGCGTGCACCAGGATCAACCGTTGTGTGCCACAGGACACAATGCATGTGCGTACACGTGGAGTGTACCAGTAAAGCCAGAACGATGCGTGCACACGCCGTGCGGATTACCGTGGGCGACCACTGCCGCCGTTAGGTTAGCCCACACACGGGAGACGTTCAACGAGGCGATATATTATTGTATCTTCCTTTGAAGTCGAGACGTGTACAGTATTCAGCGTGCATACGCACGGTACGCGCATATCGTTGTTGTTGTTGTTGTTGTTGTACGTTGTACGGTTTGTGTGCGTGCTGCTGCACAGTTCTCACAGCCACGGCGAAACCTTTGACGGACAACGGACGGAAACGCGGAACACGCATCGTCGTTTTTCTTTCCCCGTCTAGATCTATTTCTTTTTATCAATACCTACGTGTACTTTTCCACTCGTTTTTGCCCGGGACGAACGGTAGACGTTTACGCGCGCGCGCGCACGTTACACGTACATATCGTCACGTATGACGGCGGACCGGCCAGCCGGGGAGAGTAGACGAGGCGCGCATAACTGTAGATCGACGGTAAGGTCGATACGCCGTGAAAAACGCATCTGATCATCATCACGCGTGTCCAACCCATAACTACTAAACGCACGTCGTCCAACACGCGGCAATAATATTTGGCCGCCGTACAGGATGATTATTGTATTACACAGAAGGACCGAATCAAGTGAATCCGCACATCATCGGCGATTGAAGTCGGTGACTCGCGAGACACAACGCGCACGATTGAGAACGCGGTACATTATGCACGTACATCACATCATTAAATGTTTTCTGACGAGCTACATATCGTATTCAACGCAAAGAATGTATGAATCGCTAACCGCTCACCAACGAGTGTATAAATATATATGAAACGATAATACGCACGTGCGACCCGAGTACAAAATATACGATAACGCACAGACACATGCGCCCGTACTACGACTGCCGGTTGGTAAATCAATTTGCATTTTCACCCGATTCCAAATTTACATGGAAACTTGTATGCGTTGCGTACACCGTGTACAATGAATGTAAACGTAAATACACCACGTTAGAAACGTCAGCCGTTGAACATAATTTACGACGTACTGTATTTTCGTCGGACACAACTTTTTAATTATTTATTATGCGATACTCGTTCGAGACATAGTGGACGCGCCGGGACAACGACGGTTTCGCAGCATGACGACTAGATCAAACGACGATTATAATTCGGCGAACGCGTTTAACAACGCGATAGACGTTCGGATTCGCGAAATTTGTCACGCTTTACAGTACGGGCAGATCGATCTTTGGCCCCTGGAGGACCTGCAGCCATGTGAATAGCCACCGCAGCAGAGATGAACCGGCTCGTTAAAGGCGACGCAATATTGCTTCGCGCGCGCGAGCACACAATAGAATGTTCTAAGCGCGCGCCGCGGTCACGACCGCCGGCAGGACGCGCGCCAATATTATATACCTTCTACAAAAATACATGATAATAATAATTTGTTGACCTATATTTCTGCATTATTCGCCAATATAATACACACACACACACACACACACACACACATATATATATATATACAAGTATATAAACACGTCTACGGCGACCGATGTTTTCCGGTGCAACAATCACGTTTTTACTCGATTCTTAAAGCTGCAGAGTGTAAATATACATACATACATATATATATATATGTATATTATAACTACTGTTGATCGGCGAAGAGCCTCGACCATCAAAAGTATAATATGAACCAACTCACAACGAGATTCCAGGTCATTGCAGGACGAGAATACATTTAGACATGTGTACATGTGATTATTAACATCGCACGAATGCAACGAATGTCCCGACTGGTGCAGCATGGTAATAGGCGACGGCTAAGCGTGAAGGATACGATACGTAACGTGACTTAATAATCTATGACAATACGATGACCCGACCAGACTGATTAAATGCAACCGCAGCTGCGACTCGGATATCATTTTTGTACGAACTCCGATCGATCGATCGCGGCACAAATAACTCTATCACCAAGCACAAGAGCGCGCATCGTCCGGTCATGGACGGACGTTGAGACTTGTTCGAGAAAACAAGATTACGCGGCAAACATAAACTATAAATAAATATGTATATTTACACCTCAGTGCGAGTGTGATAATTATTATATTATTACCACGCGGTTAATAATATGATTTTCTTGATCTCGTGTGCAGTACACGATAAATTATGACGAGAATACACGGGCGATTGCGATGACTGTTTTCCGGTGAAACATTTATAGCGTGCAGTCCTCCGCAAGACATGTACGATGCAAGCAGTTCTCTAAACGCGTGTGCTGTTACGAGTACATAATATTTTTTACACTTGCGACAACGATTCATTGTGTTCATCGCGAGCCAATTTTCCTTTTGTTGCCCAATAATAAAAAGAAGCATTTCTTATTTATTTTTTCGCGCACCCGTTTTGTTTCGGCGCAGTTTTTGTTTCTCCTCTCGGAACGAATCGAACACGTACTATAGTGCTGCAGCAGAGAAATCTCCCTTCTAATGGAATGCCGTTTTGATTGAGTTGTGGAAAAACAAAATATTTCCGGTCAGAAAACACACTTATTATCGGTGACAGTAGCATATGGTGAACCATCTTCGTCGTATTGTTTTTTCGTCAATGTATATTTTTCGGTTCATTTTCTTTTTTAATATTATGAACACTCACGTTAAAGCGAAAAAAAAACTCTTCGTCGCTTTAGGCTGCACTAACCGGTTGATGGTAAACTGCATAACATTAATTATTATTACTGCACAGTTATGAGACATAATCCTACTAAAAAACCGTTTCCCACGGACGCAGCGCGAACGATCACGAGAGAACTGTCATAAAATAATTGTTATTAAACGTAGAATAATCGAATATCATTAAACGACGTTTTGTTTAATAATGAATGTGTAAGGTGTCCGCCAAAAAAAAAAAAAAAATAATAATCTATAATTTGTATTTGACATTATAATAAGTTAAAAACCGTTTAATACTAAGATCATTGTAAAATAACCACGACAATAAACTGCCATTCAAATCGTCGATACTTGAGCACAAATGTTGTACGTACCATAACAACTTATGTCACAGTTAGAACGAAATAATTTATATGATAGGAACCGAATACATTTCGAACACAAAAGAAAAATTAATATGCAAAAAACCTACTTAGTAAACACCTAAGTATCTCACAAAAACTAAAAATAATATTATATATGTATGAATATATGTATATGTATATATATATACATATAACTAATATTGATGACAAAACATTTTGAGAAAATCCAGTTGTATACCAGATTTAAACGTGTCAAATTGACTAAGTGGAAGTGTGCGAGACGAAATAAACGTAATTTTTTTTATAATACCGTCTGAAAAATGCACTGCATGTATTGCTACCAGGCATGATTCATATCCGTCAACCGAAGCGAGATCATCATTTAGCGTGATTGCCGCGGTGGCATAACTACGTAGAACCAAATTAATGCATGATTGTCACCGTCACGATGGAATTTTCCGCAATAAAGAAAAGTGTGCTTTCGTATATTGGATTTTATCGGGTGCATACTCGTTGCAGGAAAAATATGATAGGTTAATTATGATAAAAATACAAACATTGCGCGTACCGTACTCCGTGACATCACTGGGAGAGGACCACGCGAAACATGAAATCGGCCTCAATTATATTACAGACAACTACGGTGTATACAGTGAAGACACTTCGAATTTCACAACGACGGTTTGTAATTGCATTTTCGTTATTATTATTGTACAGTTGGGTACGCACTACGAAGACGGTTCTCGATTTACAAATAATATATTTTTAACCCATCTATTATTTGCGCGGAGAAGAGCAACACAGATTGTTTCACGGTTTTTTCCAGTGACTTTTCAATAGCGGTTCAAAAAAAAAAAAAAAACCTTCGATTTTTTTTGTTAATGTAGGTCAAGAATGGATGAGTAGGTACGGCACATCGACTCCCGATTTTCCAGTGTATAAAAAAACATTATTAAATATTTTCAACCCGGTAGAAAAGACGATTGTGCGATGTCCACGGCGTGCGTCTCATTAAAAATAATAAAAAATAAAACTGGTTTCAGAACGCGTCATGGAACGCCTCCGGGTAAGGTCCCGCGCGCAAGACCACCGTTACGTGATAATATATTATATTATTATTTATAGACACACTTGCTCTTCGTCGTCGTTGTCGTGATATTGAAATCAGTAATAATAATAATAATAATAATAATAATAATAATAATAATGGTAATGAAAATAATTCGGCGGGTGAAAAGTCGCGTGCAGTTATCTTGGGTGAACTACACGTTATTCCACGTGAATGTGAGGCTACAAAAAGAAAAACTTATTAACTCGTGACGATGACTCGTATACACAAGTCTACGAATTAATATGTGCAACTCGGACCGAACGGTTAAAACAATAACAGCCTCCGGTAAACACGTTGCGCGCTAATCTCATCAAAGAGGATAACACGTCAAGGTGCGCGTGCAGGTGTGATCGATCGTAGACGAACGATAAACACCGCTTGTTTTTATTATTCAATCCGAACAAAACGCGTTTGGTTTAGCCTCTGGTACATTAAATTACACACACACACCTATATGCGCTTACCTACACATAGAACTTCATCAGAAACGATAAACTGACTTTTACGTTTTCTGATCGATTGTAATTTTTCGAATAACAGTAAACAATGAACACCTTCACACACACACACACACACTACTATTATTGCTGCAGTGGTGTGTTACCTTCTTATTTAGAATGGTAATAATAATACATTCGAATAAACTACATATATGTCCCACAAGTGCAATTCGAAAAAATGATTAATTCATTTTAATATATTATATCGAATAACGTTTCAATGAAATTCTATATCAATATAAAACAAAAAATGAACGTCTTCGCGAAAACCGTATCAGCAAAAGCACTTATTTCGTCTCAACTACACGCTACTATTATTTCGCTTTATAGTTTTTTTCTTTTTTCTATTCTCCACATTTTATTAACGGTAAGACGTGTACGGGGTCTGGATTTCATCTACACTCGCATTTACACATAAGCATGTACGCCATTACATGTATACATCGGTCACCGCACAGCAAACCGAATGGCGGCAAGTACACTTATAATATAGCAGTAAATCGACGGCAATCAATACACATACTGGAGTAATTGCATGCGGTTTAATGCATATTTTCCTACTCTCCCTGTTTGTTTTTCTTTTTCTCACTTGTTTTCTAAGACCATGTAAAACAACATCGCTTCCGGACTCGTTCCGAGCATTATTCTCAACAAATCAAACACCAAGGAAAATAGAACCATCTATATGATATATATACATATATAAATCCTACGGGTTAAAAATCCGACGAGGATTGGGGTATAACCTATTCGTATTGTACATAAGATACCGAAATCCGTTATGTCACACTGTATGACTGAGTAAGAAACCTTCCGTTGTCCCACACTCTGGAAAGGCGTCTAAACAGCAGCGACGACGTGATATTAATCTACTGTTTCTCCGGGGGGCAGTAATGACGGTGTACATAGTATAATATGCCGTACAAAACATAATAATAATAAAATATACGATTCACTCGACGTCGGTTTAGATTAAGTTGCGCGAATTACGCGTAAGCCCGTGTTAATGGCTGTACCGACAGCGTACACTGATAATGTGTATTGCTGTGGGATGTTTTCGGGTATCCTATACGCAAACGTTATTTTCTGTTTTTACAGCGTCGTCTTACTCGCATGTTAACCAAAATGTACGTACGTAAGAAAAAAAAAAAAAATACTAAATAATAAAACGTATCACAAGATGTTTTTGCTGTCTCGTCGTCATAAGACTACACACGTCGAGTGTTGCGTTGAGCGGAAAATCGACGACGACGATAGTAATATAAATATTATTATAATATGCGGTTGCACGTATTTTCGTTTTTTTTTTTTTTTTCGTGTGGTATCGCTCGTACAATTTGTATTCGGAAAATTGTTTTTTTTTTTTTCTCTACGTACTGAGACGGGATTTCGATAACACGTCCGGTCGCCACGGTGTGCGGGCCCACTACGCGGTGGGTGTACACGGTTGCCATTCTCGTCGTATACTCATTCGTTTTGTTTCGCGTACTGTTGCAGGCAAGACCTTCATGAGCGCGCTGTACGCGTGCGTCATGATGCTGACGGTGGCTTCGGCCACGTCTCTGCAAGACTGCGAAGCCGACATGACGGGGTTCGAGTTGGTTACCGGGTACGTGTTCACGGCGCCCGACGACCTGCTCGACAGTATACCGGGCACGCTGATGCTGACCGACTGCCTGGAGGCCTGCCAGTCAAACGACACGTGCTACTCGGTCAACTACGAGACCGGCCTGTGCGTGATGTTCTCGTCGAACGCGGACGCCTATCCAGGTAAACGAGGGGTGTGTTGCTCCCTTTTTATCGATTCGCGTGTACGGCACAATTACGCAATAGCAACGGTCTAGGGTAAAGGAACGGTGTAGGGAGACCGCGCGCCGGCGGATGTACCGCGGGAGTTATGCTGGCTGCCGCTTCTTCCCGAGCCCAGCCGAGTCGGTAGCACGAACGTATGTAACAACGCCGCACCGTCGTGATGAGTCCAAAGCCTTAACCCCCGCGAGCTTTACGTGTTCACTCGACGGAGGTCGACCTCTATCGCTACCGATAACCAATTCAAATCGTTCGACGTTGTGCCGTACGGGTAGGCGGCGAAACGTTTTTATATCGTCGGGGTACACACCACGTTCTGAACGTGTACGGATCGTAACTGGCCCGGTTACTCGTACTCTCCTCCTCGGGGCATCCACCACCGCGGGCAACGGTTTTCGATCGGTGCCGCGCGGACACGTGAAACGGCATCGTGGGCGAAAGAGCGCGCGGTGCGACGTTCGGGCGGTCCCGGCCGGTCGTGCTCGAATCAAACCGAATTGTACAACACGTTTCCCCGATTTCGAGCATCACGAAAAACACTCGATTTCGACCTCGAGTCACATTCCAGTTTAACAAAAAGCAGCATCGTTTCCACGTTTCGGTAATGTCTCCTAAAAACGTGTTCACTTCATATCCAACCATCACGGGCCGTTAAATTTTCAAACGTCTATAATAGCAGCCACGTCGTATGCGACCTATCAGATGGGTGATCGAATTGAACGACTTGTACACGCTGTGTGTTATGTTATTGTAAAACAGCGTGCGGCAATACGCTCAAAAGTCGTTTACGATAAAGGCAAATTAAATATACTGTTAACGTTACACGTAGTGCTGTGTAAAAAATAGTAATTGGCCAGTGAAAAATGTAAATTACGTAATGGGATCTAATAGAGCGCATGATGATAATCTTGCGTAAGAATCGAGTGGCTTCGGTGGAAGTCCATTATCTTCGTGAAATTAGGCAATTTTTTAGTCGCGTATGCCGAGGGTTTTTTTTTTTTCTACAACCGTTTGATTTCGCTATTTTTTCGGATGTCGACGATCGCAAGATGAGCGAAAAACGGGATAACGCGATAATCGGTTGGCGGTCATGTTCGGACACGGTTTCAACCGATACGATTATTATTATCACGATTCATTATTATGCAGTGTATTCAGGCACGGATTTCCTTCGCCAAATTCACGTGTCCTTCGCCCAATCATTGATTATTACCTAAACGCTGCTATTGCTACCTCTGTTGATTCCGACATAGTGTCGTAGACGGATGACCACCATGTGAGGTCATTCGAAACAACGTTCACCGTTTTTTGATAAATGTTTAAACCGCCTGCGATTCGCGGACATTTCTATGAAAACGAATTACGGCGTTCTTCCTATAACCTACGTGAATAAAAAATAAATTCATACTGTTTTCTGATTTTAAGAATTTTCCGTACAATACTGATTGTACTTTTACCACCTTATAATAATTATATTCACCGGTAAGGGGAGGGGGATAGTTCTCGACTAAACCGTACGTCACGTTTTCAATCCCGTTCCATAACTAATGTGTACACCTGACTTTCCAAACAACCATGAGGTGTCACGTTTAAAATCCTACTAGATGCGCATTTAGATATCTACTCTTACTTAACTCGCATGTTTATTTTTATGCTTTTTTAGGAGCACTGAGCAAATCACAGTTTCCAGTGTTCACGATTTACGCGCAAAAGACATGTCTAGGTATCAAGCCTTGCGAAAGAGCTTGGTGCTTCGATAGAGTACAAGGTTATAAGCTCAAAGGTTTTGGCAAGAAAAAATTATCCGCATCATCCAGACAAGATTGTTTAGAACTATGTCTAGGCGAAAGAGAATTCTCCTGCCGGTAAGTACAAATCAAGATAATTCATAATACTATATGAAATCGACTTGAAAAAATAATGAAATTTTTAAACCAATAATTCAATATTTTGAGTTTCCATATTCAAATAAAAATTTAAAAATATACCATTTAAACGAAACTTATTAGATTTCCGCAACTGCTTATCTGGGAACATAATATCGTTTGTATACTTATTTTTAATATATTTTTTAATGTAAACTCTTTTAACATCCTCATTAGAAGTAAAAATTAAATAATTTAACTATAAAAGAAATAGAGTTCTTCTAATTGTTCTAAAGGTTATTACCGCTCGAAAAAAGTAATAAAACAAAATTAGTAACACCCACGTCGAATTAATAACGTTAAAATTAAAATAAATATAAAATGGTATTAGCTTTTCGAATGAACTGCGATGTCGGACGCCTAATCCGTTTTGGTAATTGTCTATTTGTACGGGACATAATCGCTAGGAATAATAAAAAATAACACCTATTTTATCACGTCGTTGTAAAAATAAATGGTTAGAGAGCTTTTTAAGAGTTAATCAATTTACTCGGTTCGCTTAATTAACCGCGGAAGAAGTCGCACATTGTTTTCCACGATCACGACCAACCAACAATGGATATTGAAAACACTTAAAGCGCCTCACACACACGCATCGCTTTAACAGTATTCAAATTGTAATAGGGAGGTAAATATTTTCCAATAAAATGGCTAGTTTTTTTTTTTTCTTTATATATAAAACACGCACGCACGCACCACCACAACCGAAAACTTTTGATTGAATTGTTTTGCATTTAAAACTATAAAAACGATGGTGTTGGTCACGTAATACAAATTTTAAAATGAGTACCTATATAGTTATATTTCCATCGGATCTATAATATGTATTCCGTAAACATGGCAAATACACAATTTATGCGCACTAAAATCTAATAACATTATCGTTATAACTGTACGTTCGTAAGTCCGTTCACCCACGTAAACACACACGTACACGTAAATAAATGTAGAACACACACACGCGCGCGCGCGCGCGACGTCGAATTGAAAAGAAATTGACATTCCGTCAGACAAACACGAGTACCCCTACACACCCCGTCGTCTCACACATTAACCGGGATCGATCTACATGGCCGATTTTAATTATTGCTATGCTGAATTTTCGATCCGCTGGGAATAAAAATGTAAGCAAAACGTGTAAATCAGGAATAATACATTGGAAACATTCCAACACCGACAACGGTCACTTCACGGATATTGTTATCATACACGTGTGAACACAAAAACGTGCCTACGAATAGCATATGAAAATGAACGTCGTGTGGTATTCTCTCCTCGTATGTTATCCGAATCGGATCATCGGGTAAAAAAAAACCTTACATATCCGTACGATAATGGAAATTAAAATATGTCATTGACTTGTCGCGATGACTGCATGACAAATCCAATACATAATACATATGTATTTCTACGTAAAACATTCGTTAGGTCGTCGTCCGTCGCACACCGCACGTTATGGTGTTTCGCGAGCAATTTGTAGTCATTATTGGGAATCAATGAGTTTATCGGCCTACTAAACGCCAGACGAACGGTGGATTTGCATGAAATAACTTATTCGCGAGACATCGTAAGAACGGCGCCGAGCGTGAGGGTCACAGAAGAGCCGATACTCGGGTGACACGACCGCTGGAAACCGGTTAGTCATCGTCGTCGAGCGGTTCACCTACTGATTCTCTTCTGCCCTACTGGCACGCAGTCCGTACTAAAATAATGCGTATAGTAATAATAATATAATTGCAGAGACCTCTCGTGTTCGCAAATCACCGATTTTTTTTTCTCCCGCAAACCGGAATTTTAGGAATGTTTTTTTTCTTTTGATAAACCTTATTCACGTAAACATTATGGACTTCTACGACAATTCTCTACGATTTTCGTATTATCATCACTTACGAACGTTTTAAGTGCCACTCGTCCGATAACACGTAAATTATTGTACAACTTTGCTGTATAAATGAATTTAAATATATATATATATATATATATATATATATATATATATACATTCACCTTTAATTCATTGTAAGCCATTCTATAGTCGCTCGGATGTTTGAACATTTCAGTGAATGGCAATCTCTTGAAGTACATTTTTATAACAGTTCCGACAAGCGAAAACTCACATTTAATAGTTATTGAACCGTTACGTTCAACGAAGTTATATAAGGCAATTACTGACATGCAATTCGCTTAAGATGTTCACTTAATTTATTTTCATTATTATTTTTCTCAAATTGTTTCGCTACGTCCATTGACGTTCAATACCTTCTTCGCTTAGTGCACCAAGATTTGAAAACCGTTCATTACGACTAGACAGCCTTTTTTCGAACCAATCAAACCTGTCCCGCAACATTGTTCCGATTTTCCAAATCCCGATATTATTTTAAACGCGGAGCACAAGATTATGATTAAAATATTTTCATAAACAATCGACAAATCTTGTACGAGATAATTCGAATAATCGCACACAACATCCGGACGACGTGTACATGCGCGAGAATGACAAGCTCTTTTGCACGAATCTAAGAAAACGGTTTCAAAACTAGTTTACGAACACACGTTGAAATAATTTCATATATCGATTATATTTATAGAATTAAATCGTTCCGTCATAAATATATGTTATATAATAAGTATCGATATTCCGCAATGTCATCACATAATTAGACACATGGACGCGCGTACACTACATTTTAACGCTCCTAATATGGCGCATTTCCAAGTCGCAACGAAATTGGACCGTCGCCATAAGATAACAAATCACTAACGCGAACGTTGAATGCAATGACTTAATAATAATGTTATAGAAAAACAATTCAAACAAAACGCCCCACTAACAGTGATCGAACAAAATAATTTTAAACCTAAACGTGCGCATCCATTACACTCCGCGTAAATCGTACATAGTAATAAACGCACGAAACACGTTCGTAAATGGCTTGTATAATGTTCCGGAAATTAAATTCGTGATTCTATTCGATCGTGATTCAATAACGTAGTGGCGGTAGCAATAATCGATGATTGTTTAGTAGTGCTACAGATTTAATTACCACAAACATAGATACGAACAACTCTAGACCCGATACATATTATAACACAAGCGCAACATAGATATTTCCAAACGGGTTCTTTTGGCGATTCGCAATCGTCGAGAAGTATTTATTTCGCCCTATTATAAATGTGCATATAATGCTGAAATCGAGCGGTTTTATGGTTTTTCACGAAAATCTACGAATAGCAAAAATAAATAAAACGATCGCGCGCGTATTGAATGTCACATTAATCGTGACGTTTTTACAGGTCAGCAAACTATAACAACAGCACTGCCGAGTGCGAACTTTCGGACATGGACAGGTTGACGGTAGCCGGTCAGGGGGTGTTCGAACCGGCCAGCGGGATGGATTACTTGGAGAACAACTGTGTGGACGAGCCCATAAAACTGTGCGAGTTCAAAAAATTCCCCGGCCGCATACTAAAGACCGTGGACTCCGTGTATCAAGACGTCGGATCGCTAGACGACTGCCGGGAACTGTGCCTCAACTCGCCGTACAGGTGCCACTCGTACGATTACGGTGATACCGGCGAATTCGTCTGCAGGCTCAGCCATCACTCCCGGGCTACACTGGCCGACATACAGGTAAAATTATTTTGACAATGTACGACACACCACTAGCGTGATATTATTTTCAAGTTTACGCCGGAAACATCTTCGATACGATTCATGTAGAATGAAATTGAAATAATAAAAAAAAAAAATAATAATAATAAAAAGGTTATCGTTTCAACATGCACGTATTTTCCAAACTCGATGTACAATATACATTTGACATTCGATTTCAGCAACGATATATCACACGTAGATATACGGATACACAAAAATCAATGCATTTTCAAACGTGGATATTTGTTCCTAAAAAGTCTATTTTCAACGTTTTGTTTCGTTCAACGTGTACACTCTCATTCTTTCTACTAACCATATAGTTGAAATATTCATATATTTATGTAAATACGTAATCCACCTCTTTTGTATTGTATGAAAATGAAAAATAAAATTCGATTGTTGACTGAACTTCAATAATGAGGCAACTAATGTTTCATGTTTTCGTTACCGTGTGCCGTATCCTTTCTCAAACACGTTTAGTTGTTGTAACCCACATTCGAGTGGTGCCAAAAACGGAATCCTTCCACACGTACACACGCACGCGCGCGCGTGCACATATTCACACTCACATACACACAATAATACTAATAATAATTGTAATAATAACAAACCAACGCCATGGTACGTTATCCCCGGGATGTCGGTCTTATAGAGGCCCTCGATATATATCGACCCAGTTTTCGGTTGATTAGAATCGGTATGCCGATAAAAATTATGACACCAACGTTTGTATATTTTTTTACTGCGATTTTTTAAGACGAGTTCTAAAATATTATCTTTTTCTAAAAGTGTCTGCCAGTAAATAGTCGAAGAACGATGAATCTGGGTATTTTCATTTTTCAACGATTTCTCTAGATTAACCTTGAATGTTTTGACTTATGAGAAATGAAAAGAAGTACTTCCATTCAAAATAGATTTAGCACATAATATAAATATTATTAAGTGGTAACTGGCAGTTTTCGATTTTGCGATTTCCGGTAAAATATTTTCGTAGAGTATTTTCGATTGTGAGTTATCCAATGAATTATTACGACAGTGAAACATTTTACAAAACAAATAAAACAGGTAAATACTAAAAAAGTATTTACTCTCCATAATTTAAATGTAATTATTTTCAATTCGATATTTTGTCTAACACAAAATTATATTTTAAATAAACAAATACTTTTGTAAATAGAAAATAGAAAAATTCAAAATAATTTCAAAAGAAAGTTTTCATAAATATTTAAATGTAAGTGTTTGGAATCTCAAAACAACGATAAAATTAACAGTACATTTTGAATCATTTAAAATATTTAACACGGAAGTTTGAAAACAAGAAACCTGTCCACCCGCATGCAGGTCAATGACATTTTAAATGATACACACGTTCTAAATATACGGGCGTAAAGAATACTAATTTCTATGTAATCCAATGCACTTATATAATTTAAAATGTTTTAGGATCCCTACCTAGAGGTACCAGAAGCATCTACTTACGAGCTCAACTCTTGTTACAACATAAGTATCGAATGCCGCTCAGGAGACATGGTTGCTAGGATTAAGACTAGTAAATTATTCAATGGAAAAATTTATGCTAAAGGAAATCCAAACTCTTGCGTTCAAGATGTAAGAGGAAGTTTGGATTTTGAACTTGAAATGGCTTACGATGACGTAGAATGTAATGTAAAACAACAAGGTTTGGGTAGATATATGAATGACGTAATTATTCAACACCACGACACCATAATCACCAGTTCCGATCTTGGAGTTGCCATCACATGTCAGTACGATTTGACAAACAAAACGGTTTCAAATGAAGTAGACTTGGGTATACAGGGAGATTTAAAACCAGCTATGACGGAAGAAGTCATCGTGGACTCTCCGAACGTTGCTATGAAGATAACAGACCGTCAAGGAGCTGATGTAAAACCTTCTGCTGAAGTAGGAGATCCGTTGGCTTTAAGATTTGAAATATTGGATCAAAACAGTCCTTACGAGATATTCGTCAGAGAACTAGTAGCAATGGACGGTGTCGACTCTAGTGAAATCGTATTGATTGATGCTGATGGATGTCCAACTGATCACTTTATTATGGGCCCTCTATATAAATCGGCAGATACAGGAAGTGGAAAGGTACAATCTTTAGTTTTTCTATTAATTTTACATTTATTTATTTTGTACACAATATTGGGTTGGCATTATATGATTTTTATTATTTTTTTTTTTTTTTTTAGATTCTTTTATCATATTTTGATGCATTTAAATTCCCTTCATCCGAAGTAGTCCAATTTAGAGCCCTGGTTACACCTTGTATGCCAACCTGCGAGCCTGTTCAATGTGATCAAGAAGATGCATCGGGAGAACTCAGATCTGTACACTCGTTCGGAAAGAGAAGGCGTCGAAGATCAACCAAGAGCACTTCAGACGCAAGAGACGACTTGCTACTTGTGCAGAGCATTCAAATCACCGATAAATTTGGATTCGGTGCACAACAAGCATCACCCGAAATGAAACCAACTGACGCAACAACATACAGTATAAAACACCAAGACTACAATATCGATAGTTTATGCGTTAATTTGTTTGGTGTTATAATATCGTGTCTTGTGTTTCTGGCCGTTCAAGTCGCTGTGTTAATAGCTTGGGCGTATGTTTGGAACAAAAAAAGACAAGTCGATAAGTATCATCAAGATGGGCTTTCAGTAAGTATGAGCATACCAGTTGGACGGACAGACAGCATGTGTAAGCTGTACGATTCGGGGTATGCAAAACGATACTAAGGGATAATATTCCTTAATGAGACAGTTTGCCATGACAGATTTTTAATCTAAATTAGCTAGAAACAAATTATATATTTGTTAATCATATTGATAAACAATCTTTTTGAAGTGACATCGCGCTCAAATAGCCTTAACGGTCCAAATAAATTTAATTTAGTATAATTTTTTATTTTAAGACCGTTAACTTTTATATAGGCTAGTAAGTTTGACTTTTAAGTTTTAACATTATCAGATTATAAATATAATCAAAACAATTAAAAATAATTAATTTTTTCGATCATTTATAAAAGGTTATAAAATAATTTAATTTTCTAAATACTTGAGATGATTCTGAATAAATTTCATTTTCATTTTTCAATAAACAATATTAAATATAATACGTTTTCAAAAAACATTTAACATTTTATATTCCAATAAAATATTTACGTTTACATAATAACTATTTTATAAACTCAATTGTATTAGATTATCAAAATTATGAATTTCTGTTTGTATTTAGAAAACTAACTATTTATTCAATCGTTTCTCGTAAAATTGTACAATCATTTCATCAAATTCAATCACTTTATACATATTTCAGCACAAGTCTTACTGTATTTAGAATACTATTTAAATTACTGGATATTTTTAGTTTTTGGAGAGGTTACAGTAATACATTATTAAATGTAATAAAAACTTTATTAAGACAACTTAAAATAATTATTAAGCAAAATATATAATGTAAATTAAATTTCTTAGCCACTCCCAATATTCAATATAATAATATAATGACTAATATTATAATTTAGCCAACAAATTTAATTTATTTTAGAATTAATTAACATATAAGTATTTATTGAGCTGAAACGTAGACGATTTTTCCTACGATAAACATATTATGTATGTTTGATATTATTCAGACAAAATTTATACTTAACACAAAATTGTTGGAGTCTTGTCTACGTTTCTCAATGCTTAATTATGGCAACTTTCCCTTAACTTGGAACATACAATGTAACCAATAGCTTAAGCTTATATTTACAGTTAAACTTTCAAAATTTCATATTTTTTACCATGTATAAACAAAATTAACCAAGAAAGGGAAACTTTAAGTCAGTAGGTACATGTAATTATAGAATTTTTTAAATGTAACTATTCATTTTTGTATTAAGCCTTTTTTACTTCAAATATTATTATGATATACTCTTCTAATTATATATTATAAATGTATTGATTATAGTTAAATAATATAATATTTGTATGGTAATTATGAATTATATAATATACATTTCAAAATTAAATAAAATGTACTATAAAGTTTTTTTTGTATTTCCAGTAGTTTTTTAAATCCCCAAATAATGTACATAATCATATTTACTTACTCGAAGTCGTTGATCATTTACTGTCCAAACACGAGATGCCAGATCATTAGAAGCTGCAACTATCTGCCCACCAGTACTATCAAACTCAACTGACATAACACCGGCATTACTGCCGATTAACATCCCTTTACATTCAGCTACACCTATAAAAATATAGATGAATTATTTAATTGTAAAACTTATAAATATAAAATGATTTACCTTTGGATACATCCCATAGCTTCACTTTGCGGTCCTCACCACCCGTTGCTACTACTCGATCTACAGGACTCCATTTTACTGCGCTAACAACACCATCATGAGCATCCTAAATAACATTACAAAAATCCATACTTATAAAGGTTGACAAATAACATAACATACAAAACGACAATAAAAAAAAAAAAAAAAAAGTAGAAAAAAAATTATGTTTAATACAATGTTTCATATCGTTAATACAATATTAAAAAATAAAAATAAAACAATACTCGTACCGATTTTATAAGTAAAATGAAATACACAGGAGAATAAAATATGATTTAAAACCAAAGACAAAATAATGAATTTTTTTTTTCAATAATTATTAAGATCAGCACATGGTTAATAAATATTTATAGACCACAGAAGGTATTAACTATATTAATGATACAATGAGTAATATTATGAAAAAATAAAGTAATTACGATCAACCATAATAATAGGTACTTACAAATCGAATAGTAGCTTTACTAGGCATGGCAGATGGAGATGCCATAATTGGACCAACACTATTACTAACAGCTGTAGTTAAGCATTCTGCAGTTACACCACGTGTATCGCTAGCAGCTTCTTTAAGTTCATGTTGCATAATAGCATTTCGTTTTCTGTGAAACAATAAAAGCCCAACAGTAAAATAACTTTTCAAAATAAATATCACTAGTCGAAGTAATATATAGATAAACTGGATATAAATATGTATATAAAAATAAAATAATATTTTAAAAGTATTGTTTGATGCCAATCATTGACATCAGTATTCTTTTGACATTGGCACTATAAAATTATATTTTAAAATGTTATTTTGAATTGATATTCCCATAACATTGGTAGTAGTTTGTAATTTATGTAAAAATTGAAGTACGGTATATCGGAAAATCTTTTTCAACCAATTTCAGCCAGTTCAGTAGTTAAATGATCTCGCAAAAAATAGAATTCAATTCCATCATAAGTCATTGAAAATCGGTATTAACAAAATTGCTAGCTATTTTTAATATTTTGTTGCTATAACATAACAAACTATTTATGTAATGTTATATTACTACTTAATTATATTTTTAAATTAAAATAGGAAAAATAAAAAGTAAACTTAATTTAAAGAGATACACAATAAATAATAAAATATATAAGTATAAATGATTAAATCAGATTAAATTAAAAAACTTGTTCACAAAATTATAAGATAAACAAAAAAAATATTCAAACTATGAATTTTGGAGCTTCGAGTAATGAATTATCATTGCATACAAATTTTAAGATTACAAACCTATTATAATAGGAAACTAAAACGTCGTTCAAATTAATTTAATTAATGGTAAATTATTTTGAATAAAACTAAATTTATTTTAATGTTTAAAAATTTGAAGTATCTACCCCATAAAAGTTAAATTAATAAAAACTATCTAAGTAAGTTAATAGTTCAACTTCAACATGTAAAATCTCAATACCAATAGTTCTGAACTCATTAAATATAAATCTGAAACAATTATTTATTTATAACATTAATTAATCGATTTCGTTAAAATTTAATCTATCAACAGTTATAAAACAATGAAATGCAACAAGTTAGCCTATAGGTAATAAATAGCACGTATGTCCATCGTTTTTTTTGTTAGGTCTGTTCTGTTCAAACATAATTATAGAACTAACGATAGGATGAAAAACTATAAATCAATAATGTACCTTTGATAACTTTAACAAATGAGAAAGCTATAATTTTCAATAATTTACGATAATACATTAACTATGAATCTAATATTAAAATATGAATAGTTAATATTTTTATTTATTAGGTACAAAAAAATTCGATATATGAAAGCGATACAGCATACATAAATAGTAGTAAACATTTCTAAATAGTGAATGTATTTTTTCTTTAATCAGCCAAATAATCAATGGCAACTGAAGATCCATATATTGGCATTACGAAAAGAAGATTAATATTTTCAGATATAATATGAAAAATGTTCAAATATTTTAGCTTTCATTCAAAGACAAACTTTAAACCTTTATAACAGGGCCATATTGAGGTCTGGTGGCGCCCCTGGAAAATGACTGTAATTGCAACAATCAATAAATTATAAAAACATGTAATTTTCTTCAATAATCTGTTATAAAATTGTGATAGATGATTTAAATTTATTTTAATACGATATTACAATGGTACTTGATTTTATTGGGGCAAATTTATCAATGACATCAAATTGAATTGTTTTAACTACATCTTTTTCATATTTCGTGAAAATATTACATGAGTAGAATTGAAATTTGCATCCCTTTAAGAATTACGCCCCTAGCCCATGCCCTCTTGCCCTACACTAAATACGGCCCCGCTCTATAGGATTATAGGAACTTGATATACTATATTTCAAAACTCTAACATCGTCGATTTTTTTAAATGTACTAAAATTTTAAAATGAATATCTGATATAATTATTTTAACTCATATAGTTAAATTAATTAATACTGATTTTTTAAAATAATAATGTCATATATTACATAAATTTTCCAATAATTTACGAAATAACCTTGAAAAAAAAATCTTTATAAAAAAAACCCTAACTTTAAATCTTTTTTAGCACTGGGTTTTCGACTTATATATAACGTCATTTTTTACTTTATTTTAAAATTCAAGAAAAAACGTTGATGAATCAAGTATGACATTTAATTTGTTATTTAAATACATTATTAATAATCAATAAGTAAATTTCTTCCACTCAAAAACTAAAAAATAAAACTAAAATATACTATAACAATTTGATTATGAATACAAATTGTAAGATTCAAAAACAAAAGTGATTAGATCTATCTAAGCAATACTATATGATAAACTTAGACAAAAAATGAGACATTCCAAAAATATTTTCAAAAACGTGTGGAGTATGCGAATTTAATTATTATTAGTAATGAACGATTTTTAAAGATATTGCATAATATATAATGTTCATTTACGTTTGTCTTCCAGTAAATGTTTACCAAAATGATGACCTCAGTTAGGTGCAGTCCCTATTTTTTAGTGAATCCCGACAAAAAATATGTAGTCTGAAACTAGAAGTGTGCACTACGGATTCGAGAAGTCTGTACCTACTAAATACTAATGAATGACACTCCTAAGAATGTGTTTTTAAAGAATCCAGTTTAAGCAAGACAGCTGATGAGGACTTAATTAAATTATTAAATTTTATTATTAAGACTTATTAAATTTTAAGTTATATATTCCACATTAATAAATAATAAATAACTTGTAAATAGTTTTCATTTTTATACCAAACAAAAGTATATTTTCAGTTTAAAAAATAATAACAGATTAGTAGTTACCTAATTATAATATGTAATTTAATTAATAAAAAAGAACTATATGCTATATAAATAATTATTACTGACATTGTACTAAAAAATGTAATCATATGGAAGGGAGTAGAAGGGGTCTCTGTATCATATCATTGTACATTAAAAAATTTGTAGTATGAACTTTTATTAATAATAGGGGCTGGTTAGGTGTCCAATAGAAACCACGATTTTTATTCTTACAAAAATATGACATTCATACTTATGAAATATATAATAAAGCTTGTTCAGTTTTGAAATTAAAACCTTGTAATTTATATATAAATAACACTTACTAGTAGATAATCTATTTAAAAACAATCAAACAACATAAACATTGAACTTTATAGCAAATTGCATTGAAATACAAAAAAAAAGTTAAATAAAGTATGTCATTTGATTATTATTTTCATCGAGAACATGTTCTAACATTATAAGGATATGTCCTTCAAACAAATTAAATATAAGTTAGTGTTTTAGCATGTAGTTCGAACGCTAAAAATATGAAAGCATCATTGTATGAACCATTGTAAACTCTATTCACATTAAAATTGCAGTTTTTATATAATATATGTGCATATAATAAGTTATTATGTTCACCTGGCAAGTATAAAAAAAATACAAATTGCTTTACCTGACAAGATGATCGTTTTCCTCATTCAGTTTTTCGGCGTCCTTAGATTTATAAGTCATTAACCTGTCCACGAGTTCTCTGTTTTCATCCTGAAATGAAAATCGACGACGCGTTAGCTTAGCAAACATTTTGTGATTGTGCAGTGTGTGTGTCAACTAACTGGCATGTTAGTGGGGGCATAATCTCGTGCAATATTATAAATAGACGCGTCTCAAAGCGCTACGGTTTAGGTCTTTAATTGGCATTACTAAGTTTTTTATTTTAATTTTTCAGTTTATAAAACTATTTACAATAAAAGTAAAATCCATAAGATACAAATTGCCTGGAATTCATTCAACATCAATTTTGAGAGAAGTGAAACTTTATAAATTAACAACCAAATAGCAACCAATGTTTATAAAAATGGAGTGCAATATTCTTAAGTATCAAAAACATTGATATCAATATCGATTAAGATAAAATGTAAATTAATAAAAATACGTGTTTTTCATACCATTAGAAAGTATTCTATTATTATACTTTAAACAAAAATAAAACAATACTTTTAAGAATTAATTAAAATAATTGAAATAACCATATAATACATGAATCTAGAATGTAGAAAAGTTGTTTATGATAAATAAGAAAACTAAAATAAATTATAGTTGATAAAATTATAACCACAATTTAAAATAAATTATTAAGTATATCTTTTAATTTTAAATAAATAATATAAATAAAATCACATTTTTTGCACTTGTGTAAGCATATTGTAAAAAAAAATGAAAGAATTTATGAATTGTCAAGTCTTGTAGATTTAAGTGAACTTATTATTTTTATCACTTTTTATAAACTTCTTTAAAATGAAGCAGGATCGTAATTATTTTTAAAAATTGTTTTTACTGAAAACAAATTTCACTTTTATGCATATATTTATTTAAAATTATAAAAAATATATTTAGAAATAGATACAGTTATAAAATTTAATCAAATATTATAAAATAATGAATTATTAATTTATTAATAATATTAATTATATACATATAATTAATAAAAAAAAATGTTATTATTGAAGATAAATAATTAAAAAATATTTGAAAAATTTAAATAATACTCAAAATATAAAATAGTTTAACTATATGATAATTATCATATACAAATTTAAATGTACATATTTAAAGTTCAAATAATCTATTAAATAAAAAATAATTTACTGGGAGAATGATGATTAAAATATTTAAAAATATAGATACCTAATCCTCAAATTAAATATTTATTTATATATAATTCAGAAATAAAAGTATCTAAACCAATTAGTTCAATTTATTTATTGGAAAGTAATCATAATCAATGGAATAAAATAAAATTACAAGATGATAAATAACTTTACAAATTTTTTTATATATATTTTTAATATTGTGAGTGAATTTTAAAGCTGTAGTATATTCCAATGAAACAATAAAAGAATTATATTATTCTTCCCATAACATTTTTCCTTCATAAATTCATTATTGTTACAAACCTTAAAAAGCATAATTTTAAAGAAGAAAAAATAGCTTTTATATATATACTTATTAACTCTTATTGATTAAAAATAAAGTAAAAATATTTTTTTTTGATAAGCAAATCATTTACACAAACTGAACGAAAATTACTTTTGTTTGAATATTATGAAATAAAAATCATTTAGAATACAATTTTTTTTTTTTTTTTTGGAAAGAAAATAATGTAAATAATTCAATATTATTAAAAAGGAGGAATTTAAATTTATGATTCAATGAAAAAATTAAACAATTCCATATATTACAAATAATCATATTATCCATACATTTAAATTAATATCACTTTATAAGTCATTCAACACAGTATTTATTTAATCAAATGTATGTTTATTTACATTAAGCTAAAAATAAGCCAAAAGATTTTCTTAACTAATTTATTTTGGATGATATTTACATTTATTCATCTGAGATGATGACGTAATATCAATATCTAGTACTTTTTCCCATGGTCATCTTTATGTTCGTTTACTAATTTCAAAAAAATATATATTTTATTATGTTATAACTACATTTTCAATTAAATAAAAGTTTTTCTGCCATCAATTATACAATAGTTTATCTGATATTTTTTGATTTCCATTTAACATAATTTACAGAGAAATCATTGAAGATAAAACATTTATAAATTCATATTTCATTATTAAATTGCATACTGTACAAAATACATAATGTGTGATGCTAATTATTTGAATACTATAGTAAATAATACAATACAGAAATTTAATTGGTACTTATAATAGCAGTTATTCACATATCTTATTGTTAATATCCTTATCTAATAAATTTAATTTAAATTATATAAATTATTTATCAACTTATACATTATTACGCATAAAAGGGTGGCCCAAAAGCCTTTGCTTGCCGACTTGGCTTGCACAATTACACACTATTTGTTGTTATTTTTATGAATAAACGATAATTTATAATTTTTTTTTATTGCTTAGAAATAAAAAAAAAATCAGTGAGCAAAGACTTTTGGGCTAACCTGTATATTATATAATATATATATCATATTATTTAAAGGCACAATTTAGGCTTGTTTAGTAACTTAAGATTTAACAATAAAATTTTAAAATGTATTAATTATTATTTAAATTATATGTTTTTAACAATTTTTAACAATACAATAAAAATGTTTAGCAAAGAAAAAGTATATATTCTTCACTTCCAAACTGTCATTTGTAATATTATTTTAAAATTAAAGGTAAAGAAAAAGTAAAATATATTAAAAATGCAGTTCCTTTTAATAATTTGAAAGGATCTATATTATAATAATAATAAGTTATTAATATTTTGTAATATTTATATTTCAAAATTAACATTTCAGATTAAAAATTAATTAAGAAAGGAATGTGTTTGTATATAAATTAATTAAAAAATTACTTGAGATTTGCGTAATTTTTCTTCAAGTTTAGTAAATGCCAATTGTAATGCTTGGTGTTCATCCTTGAGAACTTGATTTAATTGCTTTAACTCAGAGTTATTTTTCTGGTATAATGATATTTCAGCTCGTAAACTAGCAACTAACTTTATATTTTCAGTCAAACTGCAATCATAAAATGTTAAAAATTATTTTTAATATACTACATCATCATAAAAACAGATTTCTACACTATATTAAAAAACAGACATAAAATGTAACATATTAAAATCAAAATATATTTTAGGTTGACAACAAATTTAAAAACACATAAATTGTGTATCACATTTCCAATAATGCATAAAAAAAATACAAATTGCTTTATTTTTTTTTTTTTTAATTTATATCTTTCCCTGTTTATTAAATGAGGAATAATAATGTAAGGCTTCATCTAATGAATCAAGTTCTTGATTTATTATAGTAAAGAAGTCAATGCATCATAAACAAGTATACTAACAATACCATAACTATCCCATTTAAATTACAATTATACAATAAAAAAATATAAAAAAATTAACAGTTTTAGCAATACAATCAGTAAATTAAATAATAAAAATCTAAACGATTTAACAAATAATGTTATTTTCAGAATTTTACCATTATAATATTATTCCCCATGGAATGCCTAAACACTTCCATAAAGAATTCCACTCTCCTATTGGGAAACGTGGGTATTAATCAAAATATTATATAATTCTTAACACAATGTTAATAAGAAATGTGTAATATTATATTTTAGTCGCATTGACCAATATATCTTTTACTGTTGTCACATTATACTATTTTGAAATTTAATTTTTACTTTAGTTAATTATTATGATTATTATGTTATTTTAAATATGCATAGTATAATATATTTTCTTTATACACTTCTAAATGAAATAGCATTTCAATTTATTAGTATGCATATAAATGGATAAATTCAGACAATACAAGATCTCACGTTAATCACAACCCTGACCATGTCAACATTTGATTAATTTAATTACTAGCTTAATTCAAACTTACATTTTTTTGAATTATGAATATAATACATTTATATTGAACATCAGAATAAAAGTAAAATGCAGATTAAATACATTTGAACAATAAAAATACTTGATATTTAATTGTATATTATTAAAAATATAATAGTTCAAATTTAGTTTATAGGTAATAGATATACAGTCTTCTTTTTGGTATTCATCCCTTAAGGTTGGTTTTGCAATTCACTCTCCACTCCTCTTTGTTCTCAGCTACCCCTTTCAGTTCTGTGTAACTTGTTAGTCCAGCCTTGGAGATCATTTGTTTGACAAATGAAGTTCTCGATTCCTTTTACCTTCAATTATCTCTTCTATTATTTTATGGGTTAGTTTATTTTCGTGTCTCAATATATGACCCATCATATTCCATCTTCTTGTTCTGATGACTTTGAATATCTCTCTTCGTTCCTCTATTTCACTGAGTATGTTTTTGTTGGTATGGTGTTCTATCCAACTCACACTCAGCGTCCTTCTCTAGCACCACATTTCGAAGCTTTCGAGTGTTTGTTGTTCTGCCTTATTTAATATCTATGTTTCGCAACCATAGAGTGCCACACTCCATACATAAACTTTTATAAAACATTTTCTCATCTTAATACTCATGTTATTGGAACGGAGCATAACAATTTTTTCTTTTTCATAAATGCTTACTTTGCCTGTGCGATTCTGGATCTTATTTCTATGATGCATCTTACGTCTTGATTGATTAAACTGCCTAGGTATTTATAATGTTCTACTTGTTCAAGCAGCTTGTTCTCCGTTTAGATACTTATTCTACAGATTCATTCTTGTTTTTAGCACATCATAGATATACAGTATTAATATATAATAAAACAAGTAACAATTTCACAGAATCAAAAACCAAAGAAAGAAATGTTTATTTTTAACATAAAAATCAATATCACCAGCATGTAGACATTACAAGAGTTTTATATATATTATATGAATAACCAAAATAAGGAAATCTAAAAAAGTAGAATCTTATACAAGAAAATTGTAAATGTACTAAAAATCATTATTCTACAGAATATATGCAAACTTTTTTTTTTAAATCTCTATGGATAGACTTTATCATTAAAATCAATAAAAAATTAACTTCACAATACTTTTCTGAAAATTAATATTCATTTTTAGAAAGTAAAGTAATTTCTTATAGTTTAAATAAAAACAATATTTCATTGTTAATCACAATAAAATATACAAAACATTAAGCCCAAGAAATGTATATATTAGTATATCAATTAAATAATTTAATATTTGATTATTTAAGATAGAAGTACAAGTTAATAAAGATCTAAAAAAATCTTAATAAGTAACAAAATAATTTCATTAATTTCAACTTAATTACATAAACTATTTGAATTGAAAGTAGAATCTTATTAACAATAAATAAACAACGGTGTCTATTGTTTAATAATTTATAAAATATTTTAGTTTTAAATCAAAATTGTGAATAATATTTATAATTCAATTTAGAAAATAATTGTAAATATGTTTACTACTTGTTACAATTTAAAATCTCAATACTTAAAACTAATATTAAATCAATATAACATGAGTTCTAGTAATACATTTAACACATTATCATTGTGAATGTAAGTACAGAAGAATATTTTATATTTATTGCACTTTATAATAAATAATATTAATATAAATAAAATATAATATTGTAAAAAGAAATAAATCCAAAAATTAAGTCTATAAAATTCTTTAACTTTTTAGAAATTGCTACATAATTATAAAATAATAGTATTCTAAATAAATGTATTCAATTAAGTGTATAAAAAAATATTGTGAAGTGTGTTATTTATATTTGTGTAATTAATAAGTACCACCTAATATAAGTAATAATAAGTAAACAAAAAAAAAGTAAAATATCATTTTTACATTGAAAACACTTTCATTGATTTGCATTGGTCTAAGGACAGACAGCATAACAACAATTCAAATATATATATATATATATATATATATATATATACATGGTGATAATACTAATAAATAATAAAAATAAATTGTACAAATACATAACTATGACAATTATATTCATATGGAACTAGCATTATTCCTAAGTATTTAGAATCAATTGAAAAAATCAAAAAAACAGTTTCACAGTGTAAATACTTAATAATAACAATTAATACTATAGTAAAATCCTTACTATCAATAGAACTATTGATCTGAGAACCAAATAACTGGTAAATAGTATTCAAATAATTTAATACACAATCACCTGATATTTTTACTTGTAATTGCCTGCTCAGTCAATTGTAACTTTGCATTTAAATCTATAATCATCTGGGCGTTTTCTCCACGCCTCCGATGTAATTCAGTCAGCTCTTCTTGTTGCATAAGTAGTTTTTGTTCCAGATTCGATACCTTTTCCGACAACAATAAGTCACCACCAGAATTTCCACGTATCACTTGTGATTCAAGTTGAATGTTTTGTGCTCGTAATAACAATGAGCTGTCGTACAGCTTATTATCTAGAAAATCGAGACGTATAATCGTTCATTATGACAATCACAACACAGCAATGCTAGTTTATACTCACAGTAAGTAATCAGATTCTGAAAGCTAGCCGTCTCCCTGGCATTTCTGCTTTCCAATTGCTGGCGTATTACTGACTTCCAGTCCATGACCAAGCTATTTGCGTCACAATTAACAAATTAAATGAAACCTTTTGCGTGCACGCCAACCCACGACGATCTTTGTGCCAGGCGGCAGACGCTAGATGGTCGACGGGGTCGAGTGAAACGATACATAGCCACTGGGCATAATGCAACGATGGAACGATAAATACTGGAAATCGCGACAGGAAACGGACTCGTATTTCAACAGCAAACAACGCGATATTCTACGTTTTTACACCGCTGTCGCAATATCGCCGTTAACGTAAATAATATTTCCGATGCAATTACCCTAGTTGAGTAACGATAGATATTCTGAAAACTTCGTTATTCCACGACCATCATTTACGGATTGCACGGGCCTAACGTACACAGAGAATAATATTTACTAAAAGATAATATTTCAAAAAATAATGATAAAATCCGTTCGGCTTCGCGGTATACAAGCTATAGGTAAGATGACAACCCGGACCGTGCGTGGGTCGTCACCTATGCTCTCACACCGCCCGCCGTACAGTCGCAACGTATCTGTCTGGGACAAACGACTTGAGCGTACCTATCGCTTGTGACCGCTTGTATCACGATGATCACGCGCAATGTTATCAAATAACGTGTTGTAAATTAATCCACAACCACATAAATATTATTATTATTTATTTACGTATTATTACGACATGCCCACGTACGAAACTCTTCGTGCAAAGTTTGCAAAAATAATTATCCCACTCCTGTACAAAGTTCAGGCATTACCGTTATCGACACATAAACCGTTATTTATTAAATACTCCTTTACGATAACGTTTTTTCCCGCGTCAAATACATAGGCGGATATCAGGCGGGGGGGCTTGAGGGGCTTAGACCCTCCTCCCAAATATTTTAATAGCACCCCCAAAATCGAAACTTTGTTAGAAATTTTATTCGTTGTTTTTATAATTTATTTATCATTATCTGTTCATTTTTTTTGAAAATCGTAAAATAAGAAATAATAAAAAACTATTTACAATAGCATTAACAATACCAATTACATAGTTTGGCTACTTGCGAAAGAAGCGTCAGTGCATTGAAAAAAGTAAATACTTTATTAAGGACATTGTTGGTTCAAGATAAGTTCAGCAATCTTTCAATACTATACTCGTATATTGAAAAAGATATATCGAAAAATATAAAAAGCGATGATATTTTGAGTATCTTTGCTAATACAAATAGTTATTTGTCATTAAAATAAAATATTAATTATTTTTAAATATACGTTATTTAGTGTTTTTTTTTTTTTTAATACAATTTAAACATATCTATATTTATAATGGTAATACGTTTTACTTGTGTATTGGAAGGAGGTATGGGGGCGAAGCTCCTGTGGGTTATTTTACATTGAATTATTATAGCCCTCCCCCCAAAAATTCAACCAAATGTCCGCCTATGGTCAAATATTCATGTATAAGATTCACACAGAATGACCCGAGCTAAATTTTCTACATACTAATTAACCGAGTTACTTTTGTAAGTTGTAACTTTAATCAATTAACCATTCTTGTCTTAGTTCTTTTTTTGGGAATTACATATTGTATTGCATAGATCTGATCAGGGGCGCTAGCAAAAAAAATTAGCTTAGTGGGTGAAAAAATCAATTTATGTTACCTACAAATTTACGCAACAAACAAGCATAAATACGAATGATGACGATCAGTACAATAGTTGTAGTGAATCATTAACTTCACCATACATAGTTAAAATGGCAAATGCTATTTCACTAAATCTATTGCCTGAAAAATCAAAAGAAAGATATATAATGGCTTATGAAAAACTTTTAAACTTGAGATAAATAAATAAAACCAAATCGTTGTCGGAAAATGTGTTTCTTACAAATTTTAATAAATTATCTACAGAAATTCAATCGTCAACTCTATGGTCTATTTATTTATTGCTTAAAAGCATGAAAAATGTGAAACATAATATTAACGTTGGTACTTATTTAAAATTACAAGTGTTTTTAAAGAGAAAATCAAGTGGATTAAAAGTAAAAATTCTTAAGTTCTAAACTTCTAAACTTCAACCTATATAAAAAATTCATTGACGAAGCTCCTGATATTCAATATTTAGTAAAAAGGTAAGTGAGGTAAAATTGTTTTGTTTATACTGGCTATTCATTCTCCATTCATTTATTATGATGTATGTAAGATTTTTCATGATCATTTACTATTAAAGCGGAATTATATGATATTTTTAAGAAATACATAGATTTATGACCCACAAATGTAACGCCAGATAAATTTTTTTTTAGTGATAAAAACGGTTATTGCATCAAGCAGGTTATTGGAAAAAACAAAATTGTAAATATGTCTAAAGAAATTGCAATATATTTAAATTTACTGTATTCCTGAGCTGATACAGTTCGTTTTTCCGAACTTCAGCAAAATTACTTACCGATTCTGCTGGTGATGTGATTCCTAGTGATGGTAATAATTAAATGGAATAATCGAATGATTCGATTATTTCAAATAATCGAATCATTCAATTATTATTTTTCGATCATCAAAGTAATCAAATGATTTTAATAATTGAAATAATAGTAGTAGACATATTTACCAAAAGCAAATTAATTAAATTATTCGAAAAATTGCATGTTTTACTCATTTCCCATTGGATACTAAATTAAGAAGTCGACTGTCCATCAGTATTGTATTGTAATTGTTAAAAATAATAAAATTACTGAATTTAACTGAAAATGCAGGTACTTATTTGGTAAGGGGCCCAGGTCTTATAAATTTTTGAGAGGCTTTACCGGGATTTTTCCGGTATCCCGGTGGGCCAGTACACGCCTGTATGAGCTCAATTCTTATAGTATCGATATCACAAAAAATGTTTTATAAAGATCACATATATAGAAATCTATAATATACGAAAAATAAAGTTTTAAGGTTCGCGTAATAACGACTGTCATAAACTGGGGAGGAGCCAGTGTTTCCCAACTTAAAATAAACCTTGAACATGTATTTAAAAGAGAATATTATCTGATTTTTGAGTACAAAATAGTAAATAAAAATTTATTTTTAGCATTTGATCATCGTATAAAGAATTGCCAACTTTTTAAAATTTCTTAGAGTGAGGCATTTGCCATAGTCTGCCCCCCCCCCCCAAATGACGCCCATGTATGTGAAACAATAAGTAAGTAATTTACAAGTTAGTACATTTTTACAACACATGAATAGTTTGTGGATGAAATTGTTTACTAACATCTTATAACATAAAAACTCATATATCTATAATTAAGAACTTAGCAATTAACCTAGTAATTTTATAGAACTATATAGAACGCTGAAAATAATATATGGATTAGAGCCCCCTGCCTTTTTTTTTTCACTGTAAACCCTGAATACTCGGCAGAATTTTTTAAACAACCTAATTTCATAATTTAAAAAAATAATATAATATTTTTATGCAAGGGCAGACTGGCCCGGCTCGACTATTTATGCGCTTGACTTGATCTGGAGACTATTAATTATTGACAATACGTTATATTTTATATATGTATATTATAATATTTATTCATATATTTATTAGATTTCGTTATGTTAATTATTTTTATTATTATTATTATTATTATTATTATTTTTAATATAATAAGAAAATATGAAGAAAAAATGTTTCTTTGATTAATACTTATAATGCAGTGTGCAGTGTTTAGTAAATTCTTACTTTTTAGTTTACTATACTCATAAGTAAAAGCACCTATCATAGAATATGAAAAAATAATTTAATGGATGAAAAATGTAAAGTCATAAGTCAAAGTCATAAATCATACTATATTTTCAATATTTTGCAAATGTATTAATTATTTAAATTACTTTAGTTGATATTGTAATTAATATATAAAAGTCTACTTTTAATTTGTATTATAATCTTCAAAGTATATAATATACTTAAAACTTTTTATAATTAAGTACAATTTATTGTCCGTGTTATTAATGTAATATTAATATTAAGTTTATTTCACCGTTTTATAAAACTGAATATTAATTTACAACAACAAAAGTTAAGGGAGTATAGTACTACTTGTGTTTTTGTTTAAGGTTTAGGTTTAGGTATATTGTTTATATAAATATAATGTAAACTTGTTAAAAAAAATTACCCCATTTTTTAGGTAAAATCTTTGACCTGCCTAAAACATTTCCCGGCTTGAAATATTATCCCATTCCGCCCCTACCTTTATTCAATTCGTCAAAGCGGCGTCTCATCATTACAAACCAAAATTTTAATTCGATTTTTTAAAAATTAAATTCTTTCATTTTCTCACGAATTGCAATTGATCATTATAATATATTTTAATAAATAACATGAAAATTAAAATAAAAACTTTTGCAAGATAAAATAAACCGCCTTCTCGTGATCTTTCCTGAGTGATTCTAAATAGTTCTTAACTTTTATTTAATATTAAGCAATTTTATTAAAATCTAATTAAATAAAATTTACATCGATGGAGTATGAATTTTTCCCAGGTAAAAAAAAACTACTGGTGGAATTTAGATAAAATAAAAAGGTTAAAAAAGGTTGAGCACCGAGAACGATACTGAGGAAATAACTTTTATTAAAAAAAAAATATTCATCGTATATGTCAAATTTAATTATACAGTTTTGAAATATTTTGATATTTATTAAAAAATACCTTCCTTATCTATTTATATATATTTTATATTTTAGTTTAAACAATGTAAATAATATTTTTTAATGGAAAGAGGTTTTTATTTATTTTCAAAATGTATGTATTCAAGATGTATTTAATGTGTAAAAAAAATCACTCACAGTCCGCGGCACATAATGATCATAATACTCGTATAATTATATTGTTATTGTTTTAACAGCCAAGTGTATAATACATATAATCAATTATTAATTATAAAAGTATTTTTATAAGTATTAAAATGTCAAGTAAAAAAAACCAATCGCGTTTTGTTATATACTTAAGTATTACTATTTTTTATTACTATTTTTTTTACTAATTATAGTTAGTTGGTACTACAGCGTTGTTAAGGTGCTATACATATACATTGCATACATAAAAAAGTGTACACTTACTCGTATGAACAGCGAACACCGGAACAGATTTTGAATACTCCAATTAAGCCGGTCGACACGTTTTGACAACGGACTTCGCACGTGAGTCAAATTGTATCCAATAATAAAACATACAATAACAAACTATTTGAATAGTTTAAATAGACTATTTAATCGACGTGTAAACAACGAGTTTATTATCCGTAGGTACAACACAAAAGTTATAATTTAGAAATTTTATTCGCAAAATAAGTTAATTCGTAATACAGCGTAAATTGCTCGTAAAAGTTTGTGCGTCTGTGTAAGATTCGAAATACCAACAATCTGCTTCTGGCAAGAATGTTATATGATTTTATACCTAGGTCCAAATGTATATTACGACGTTCTATGGCGGACGAGTGTTAAAAAAGACATTTTATTTAATCCGTATTGTTCGATCATACACGTAAGTATTTAAAACTTGGTCGTTGTATTATTAGGCAAACAGGTCATTATTCCATACCGACAGGTTTATACCAACACTCTAACCGTTATCTTTTTGTACAGAGTGCGTCGTTTGTGACGACTAAAACGTAAATCTTTTAATTCTTATCTATCATGATTTGAAAACCATAGATTCTCGTTTGATTAGTGAAAGACATCATTCCTCTTTTCTCAAAGTAATTTTTACTATTTTTAACATTAAATTACACTAATATTTTCAAAAAGGTAAAGGTAATATTAATGTTAATATTTATTTAATTGTTACATTAAACTCGTATATCTTTAACAAACTATTTATATATATATGAATGTACGTTATGGTTATTTCTCCGAGATTGATTGGGATAAAATGATTGGGAACTAAAAATCCTAAATAATAGTGGTTCGATAATATTTATTTATTTTTTATTTTTGAAACAAAATCGTAGGGTTTCTTAAAAGAAACCTCCATAACGTCTTAAAACTAGAATCTTTTTACAAAGACGGTATCCTATTAGTAAACACTATCAGTACTCTCGGATAGTAAATATGCATTCAACATTTCATACTGCGCAACCCCATAAGCCATAGGCTTTAATATTTTAAATATAACGTGGATGATGCTTTATATGTATAATTTTTGATTTATTTATTAACTTTTCTAAAAGTGAAAGAACTTCAAAACTTCGAACTTAATTTTTCATTCAGCGAGCAATTTAATAAAAACAGTAAGTAATTTTATCATTTACAGCTCAAGCACGCTTTCGCCTCTATTATAATAACATAATATATTATCAAAAAATATACAAAGGTATGGTGTTTAACAAAATATATAACATTAACTATAGCCCCCCTCCCTAATGGGCCGTGTGTAATACACACGTAATACATACTAACGTTTTATAATTACTAAAGTTTTTATACCATGTTATGTCATGACAATGCTTCCGCAGTTGACTACTGCTAATTAATTATTATTATTATTATAAGTTATATTTTAATAAATATTATTAAAACTATTTTAAATTGCTGGAAATACATTTATGAACTTAATAGAGCAAAGTGTGAAATCTCAAATCATCTTTTACCTAACCTGTCCAAAAAACTGTTTAGCTCTTCCCATTTAAAAATCCTAACTAGGCCACTGGTTCGATGAATAGAGAAAAGTGAATAAATTCAGAACAAACAATCATAATTTTCATATTTAAATCATAAAATAATTTTAAAAAGGCCATTTTATTCATCTAATAATACTGTCATTTGTACAAAATCTATCTATAAAATATAATATCTAACTATGTACAACATCAAATAAGTTTATGACAACAATTTAAATCGTGTCTATTTAATAATAATTGATCAAATATAATTCACTCTACTTCTAGTTAAATTATAACAATGCTAACGACTACATTTTTAAATAAAATCATCCATGTTAATAATGTATGACTTTACTGTCTAATTGTTTCATTACTTAAGACTAAATTTCTATTATTAGTTCTCCGTGGTAGGTATATGACTAATTATTCACTACATAAAGACTTGAAAATATTAATATTCTACAAATTCGTTAAACTTTTTTAGAGTCATTTTCATGCAAGACTCAAATCAAATACAAATCGTCTCATCCAAAACATATTAATAGTGTACGAATATATACCTGATAATTCTCCTCGTGGGTTTAGACGGAATTGGTATCGCAATTTAATATTATAAGTCAATGAAAATATGTTTGTATTACATGCGAATGACTTAAATAATCTATACAAAATCATGTACATAAGAATTTTTATCGGTAATTTCAAACATTTCTCCCAAATCATATAATATTAATCATTATATACACTAATTCGTATCATTTAAGCTTCATACGTGATCGTGATGTAAATAAAAATTGCCAAATTTAATTTTTATCACATCAAAATAATTAACAATAAATTAGAATTTTATAATATAATGAATTATTAGATCATTGATACATCTATTATCAAGAATAACCAGTGTCGGTTCGGCCCATCCAGGTACCCGTCAATTGCCAGGGGCTCTGAAATTTATTCTTAAAATAGGAGCCCAACCAGCAGAGGATCCACAGTTAGAGAATTGTGGGTCAAACTATTTGAAGAGGCCACTTATTAGAGCTGAAAGTGGATTATAAATTTATTCCTTGAAACAAAAGAACAATGTAATCATATAATATTTGTTTTTACAGTTTATTCATAATTATCATTGTAAACATTTATTTTATTTTATGGAATCCCTCATGAGGTCTAGCATAGAGATGTTTTATTTTACTATACAATTAAACCAGTAGTATCGTTTGAGGAGGGTGGGGTCGAAATTGGGGCATTTGACAGTTTAGTTTTAACTTCAACTTATAATCTGCACACTTAAAAAATATAAGTCTTCAAGAGGCCAATTTTGCCAACAAATATTAATTGTGGGTCAGCTGACCTCTTGAACCTCTCCAAAATCCGCTCTGAACTTAAAGCAACCACGCTATCATGAAAAATCAAAGTAATTATTTTCCTGGATTAAATTAAAATTATGTTTTTCTTATCTTAATCTTGAAATATTGTTGATGCGATTTAATAGAACTAGGTATAACCGCTTTATACATTTTTGTTCTCTTGATCAAAATTAAACAAATATAAATACTTTGAAAAATTGAGATAATTGTTGAAAACGGTCACATTCACGAACATAATGATAATTTGATAATATTGGCTTTGGAAAAAATATAAAAACAAAAATTAATTAATATTTGTAGTGGTCTTTGAGCGCAGCGAAAAAAAATATTTAGTAGATATTTATATTTATTTATATTATTTATATTTATATCTCACTCTAATATTAAGTTTTTTAGGGACCCGTTATACATTTTTTGCCGGAGGCCCAATTATGAACCAGACAGACACTGAGAATAACCATTAAATAATAATGTATTTAATTATAATATAATTATATATGTTATTATTAGTAAACAACTTAATCAATAACTTACTGCATCAGAGGTGACTTCAGAGCCTTGTTAGGGGGAGGGGGGGGCAAGTTATAATTTTACAAAATCTTATAACTCTTATAACAAAAAGAAAATAACAATTTTTACAACACAAATTCAAGTCGTCTATTTTTAAAATTGGTAAAAATATCAATAATATGATCTATTTGATCTAGAATATCTACTTTTTAACATGCATTAATCAGACATAATGCTGATAATCTATCTTCAGTCATCATTGAACGAAGCCAGATTTTTAGTTTCGAAGTGTGGAGAAACTCCTTTCAACCGACATACCTCCATGGCTCTATCTACATACTTGTGCGCGTCGTATGATAGTACATATTATAATATGCATTTTTCGTTGACAATATACATTTTTTTATAAATACGGTACGGGCTTGGGAGGGGACCATGGCCAATAGGTTCCCCCTGTACTGCATAAGGTAATACAAGTTAGGTTAGGTTAGTTACATCACTGTTTATAAGCTCTCTACAATACGAGCATGTAAAAATAACATAAAAATGTATATCATATTATTTTTATTTGTGACATTTATGAAAATTCAAAGATTTTTTTATAGAACTCAATATAAATCGGTTAGATTAACAAAATAAATAATTTACACTGCTAAATAGCTTTATTTTCTGACAATAATTTCATATGAATATGCACGTACTGTAAAAATAAAGGATATGGTTTTAGTTTTACTTGTTAGTTTAATTGTTTCAACACACTTAATGTAACATATTTCCATTACGATTATGATTACTAACTTAAAAATAATAATAGAAAACTGTTTGAGAATCACCATCATCAATTTTTTTGTGTACGATTTAGTTTTTTTTCCTATTAAATTGGACGAATTTTATTTTGTCAAGTATGAAATCTTTGATATTATTTCACAGGATAGTTTAGTGTAGGTTGTACACATTTTATGCAGTGGACTAAAATGTGATTTTTATAGATCAGCTGTTCCCAGTCTTTTTTTCTTACGTACCCCTAAGCTTAATATTTTTTTAAATTGTACCACTCATTATAACTTTTAAACTTTTTCACATAAATACTCTAAAAATGTATAAATGCCAAATAACAATAATATAATAAAATGTTATAATGTACGAGTATATATTTTTATATTTTGTAATAAAACATACAAAAAATAAATAAATAATTTTACTTGAATATAAAAATATAATAAGATCCTTCAAGATTCAGATAATACCGGAAATAATCGTAAATCTAGAGCTGCGTTCACTTTATTTCTATACTTATTATTATAAACATACAGTATTCTATAATGTATCAGATGCATAAACAAGAGAAGGTTTTAGGGGTATAAACACTTTCCCCCCAAATTCAGGAACATTTTAAAGTATGTTTTTATGGAATAAATAGGGTATGAAAATGTACAACCTAAAACTCTGTAAAATATTTTTTTGTGTACACGCCTGTAATCTAAATTCTCCACTCCATTTCTATAAGATAAGTTGATGGTAAAGTTTTCATTTTTAATCACATATATTGTATACTTCCGAAACGAACCGTTTTAAACAAAACAAATTCAATATTTCTGCCATTAACCAATTTTCTTTACAACGTCTCCCTAAACGTACTCCTGTACGCATATCCCAACTTGGGAACCGCTGCTACAGATAATAACCAATATAATGCCTGTAGCGTAGAAGAATTCATGTTTATTACTTTTCTGTTATCTATTACTATTATTTATTTATATTTTTTATTTAAGCGTGTAATATACAATCTATGTCATTGACATAATAAGCATATAGACTAAGAGTAAAAATAACATGAATATATTTTGAATAAAGAAGCAACGACTTCTATCACCACTATCTATTACTATAATATGTCATACATATTTTACATTATCATGTTATCACATCTTATCACACATTATAACTCGCATATAACATTCTCCCAAAATAATTTTTATACCTATTAGTTAATAATTTCAACCGTCTAGGAAATTCTGTCGCGTCTTCACCCCAGAGGCGTATTTAGACTTACTTCTAGAGGAGGGGCGACTCAAATTTTTTCTTTAATTCAGGCTCAAAATTTACAAGTAAAATTGTTGGTAATATTTAATCAGGTGAATCTTTAATATATATATATTTTTAATCTAATGCCGGATCTACTTAGAATCGACTTTTTCACCTGCCCTTTAACACCTGTCTGTGTTTTGAAAGTTATGCTTGTGTCTTATTTGATTTTTCACTGAGTATAGACCCAACAAAAAGCCCAATTCAGTATTCACAGCCACGCGTAATTTGATTTCGTTATAAAATGCTCCACATTAAAAAAAAATTGAAATGTGTATTTCACATATAATCAATTTCTTAAATACAGATTCAGGAGGGGGTTCAGGAAAAGGGTTTCTAATATCAACCAATATACATATGTAATAGATAATTACTAAGTTTTCGAACTTTTTTTTTTAAAAAAAACTAAATATTTAAAATTATTTCAAAAGAATTAATAATTCTTGTGTACTTATTGTAACACTATGTTCTAGTGTAGTTATGTAAATACATTCAGCTTATTAGAATTATTAGTTAATATATTTGAATAAAAAATATGAATGGTTTGAGTATATATAGAATGCAGAAGTGATAATAATAAAATTATGAATGTATAAATAAGTATATATATATATTTATACAATAGTTTATATTCAATTGAATAATTCTGCTACAAACTATTATTAGCAACGTATACACATTATTATTTTAAAAGAAATTATACATTTGCATTGTTTATAATAGTATATGGATTAACCTATTTTTATGAATGAAATACTTACCGCCACAATCAATTCATAAAACTGTAGAATTATTTTCAAAAACGTACAGTTGGTTTTGTTGTAAAAATTATACTAAAATGTTTGTAATTATTTAATTAAATCAATTATAAATAATTTATAAAAATATTAATTTCCCAGTAATAATAATTTAGTAATAATTTAATGATAATAATCTAATAATTTAAATTCTATTACACTATGGTCTGGAAATTGCAGAGCGAAAAACTTGGTGGCCCTAGGACCCATATCAGACGGTAGAGCTCTTTAATACAGAAATTCAATTATAATTAATATAAAATCCAAAAAGTTACATCGGAAATCACGATCGTCGTCATCGTCAAGTATCCACGATATGCACGGATACATTGGCACATGGATTATGTCTAGGGGAGACTCTAGAGCCTTGGTTAGGGGGGGGAGAAGTTATAATTTTACAAAATCTTGTAACAAAAAGGAAACAATAATTTTTACCACACAAATTCTATTTCGTCTATTTTTAAAATTGGCAAAAATATCAATAATATGATCTATTTTATCTATAATATCTACTTTATGATATACATTAATTAAACATAATGCTGATATTCTATCTCCAGTCATCCTTGAACAAAGCCAGGTTTTTAGTTTCCGAAGTGTGGAAAAACTACTTTCAACTGTCATATATCTTGGTTCAATCTACATACTTGTGCGTGTCGTATGATAGTCCATATTATAATATGCATTTTTTGTTAGTAATATAATTTTTTTTTATAAAAACGGTACGAGCTTGGGGGGCGTCGCGACCCCTCGGGCCCCCCCTGGAGCCACCCATGATTATGTCATGCAACACACTATACAAACAAGTAAAATGTACCGTCTCCCTAACAATCATTTGGCTGAAAAATATAGTACAACCTATTCTGATTTTATTGAAATATTTACATAAAATATAGTATGGTTTTACTATGACAACCAAATCGTTATTAAGGAGTAAATTTTACCTGTTTTCACTAGACGAGTATGACATCTGACGTAACGTTTCAGACAAAGATTTAAGCATAAACCCAGCGAAAAAAACTTATCCATGTTTATATTAAATAGTTATTTTAATATTTTCTTTTCGCTTCTTTGCAGTAATAATTCCATTGATAACTGGTGTCTGGAGTTGCACAACGATGTTATTATTTAATAATGAACAATTAGATTAATTTAATTAATTAATACTCACATCACGAATTGTGTTAGTGCCTAATTTATCATAAAGATTATTCCATCGCCGAAAATGATTATTAAACAATTACTATCATTGTTATCTATTGTTATCATGTATAAAATAATTTCTTAAATATTTCACATATGTATAATTAAAAAACATATTCTTGAATGGTTATTTTTACATATGACTGAAAAATGAAAATATGTAATGTAATATATCTAATGTGATAATATAAAATATTTTCATATAGTCAATTAAATATTTTAATAGTAAGGAAAAATTTGTAAAATATAATTATTTATTCATTTTTTGATTTTGTAATTTTAAATCTCTGTGTGCATCACAAGCTATGTTTAAAGAAAGTAGATATATGATAATAAAAGTGTTTTTGTTCTATTATTATGTTAATCTCAATAAATCAATTTGTAAAAAATTATTTCATATGAAACACTTAACGGTTTAATATTTATTATATTAATTCTTGTTCATCCGTAACTGCTCTTTTGAATTAAACTGGTTTATGTGCATTTTAATAAAGATTGACATAATCATGAAGATGAAGTCGTCAAATTTAAAAAATAAGACTTATGAGGTTATGAATAAAACACGAATGATATTAAATAAATGTTTTAAGAACTTATCGTTTCTATTTATAATTTACAGCAAAATTTATACATCTAATTTTAGATATTTTGAGTAGGTATTACATATATTTTTTTTTAAAACAATCGTAACATTGTTGGTCAAGAAACTCGATCGTTTATCAACCAAGGACATCCGGGACATCGAATGCAAATTTACAAGTCTGTTTCGAAGTTTACGCAACCACATAATTTTTCCCTGAAAAAAAGAATAAAAATTAATATTAAAATATATAAAAAACAATAGCAATCGGGAGGATAATATTTGCCCTGATAAAAATCTGCGATTAACAATGTCTTTTTTTGTGCAATGATTTAGAATTCACTTATAGTTTTGTTTGTGCGTATTTTACACACGTTTTCAATCGAAAACCCGAATTTTCATACAATGTTTAATCCAACAACTTATATTTCATCTTATTTCATATTATCTGTCTTTTTTTTTCCTCTGAAAAACATTAAATCAATAATATAAATATTCCATTCTTATCAATGTTAAAATTTACATTTAGTTTCAACTATATTTTTTAATTATTTAATTTGAAGTATTTTAGTAAATTATTGCCCTTACAAATTTTTAAAATGTAATACAATATAACTAATTATGATATATTGATCATAATTATATAAACATATACAATTTTTACTGTGTTAGGTATGGAAGAAATAAGTATAAAAATGTATCATGAGATATATTTCTAATGAATATTAATTTATAAACTATAAGTCCAATATTATATTAAAGATATCAAACTTTAAAAATATGTAATGCTTGGAAATTCCTAATAGATGTACCTGTACAAGAAATCTATCTATAAATGCTATATGTATTATGAAAATTATGAAAGATATTTTTAAATAACTAATTAATTATATATAAATTAATTTTAAGAACTAATTTTTTTCAATTTTAATTATAAGTTGAAGTATGCATTATATATAAGTATATGTGATATAGTTAAGTATGTTACATGAATAAAAAGCATACAATAAGGGTTATCATTAAATGATACTTAAATAGTTGATTTTTAAGTTATATTAGGTGAATTGTTATTTTGACAGGTTTTTATTCTATTTGTTATTTTTTATTTTTATTTGTTTATTGTTATAACAGATCTATGCACCATTTGCGTTTTATGCGTCTAGAAGGACGACCTAGAATTGAGAAGGATGAAAGGTTTTTAAATAATGGATTTGAGTGGGAAGAAAGACGGGTGAAATCTTTTATAGAAGCATTTGGCTTAATTGTTTTACATTTCTAGTTTAAATCTAGAATACAGTTTGGTATGTATGGGGGAGCATTTAATAATTTTCTTAAAACGATATTTTGGAAGGATTGAATGATATTTAATTTGGACTTTTTTGCATTTCCTCATAGCTGAAAACCGTATGTTCAAATTGGTTTCAGTAATGTCTTGTAAATTAGTAGTTTGATATTAAGTGAAGTGTTTATATTAGGATTAAGAGGTTTGAGGTTACGAAGATGGTTGTTCAGAGATAATCTTTTATCTCTCATATGGTGAACCCATGCTAGTCGTTTATCTAGTGCTAGACTGACACGGCCTCAAGTCGTCGGTAGGTTTTCCCTCGGTGAGGTGGCCGGTCACAGTTGAGTTGGTGGATTAAACAAACCAAAAAAAAAAAAAAAGAAACCAAAAAAAGATACGACGATCTAATTGTATTTGTTTAAAGGTTTGTATAATAATATGGTGATTGGCGTTGATAGTCTTTTGGTGACGCTAGTGAAAAAACGAACAAAAAACGTACGAAGACGATGTACTCCAACGACAGTCACGAGCAAAAGGTTGGTCACTTGAGGCGACCGGTCGGTACGTTGCCACCAGTTCCGATAACTTTTCCCACCTCTGTCCGGTTTTCCGAGGTAGGTGGGTAATATCGGAAACGGTGTTGTCGTTGCCCGGGTTGTGGCTGGGTAGTGAGCGGGCGCGGCTCCGCGATAGTGGTGTACTTATTGTACCTGCACCACAGCGGGACCGCGTCAAGACCAAGGTATTTAGCTGTAGAAAAATAATGAATTGTAACTCCATTGAAAGTTACTTCTGGTGAAAGTATGTGTCAGTGTAAGTAGATTTACTAATATTTATTTGGTTGATTAATTTTAAGAACTAGAAAAATAATATTTTATTCAAAAGTAGCATTGTGCAAAGTAAGATGTGTATATTATTTGCAGTCGAATGTCCGATAAGGATTTAGAAAGGCAATAACTACACATTTTATTACCTCATAAAGACATAAACCATATCAATATGTCGCTTCACTTATCGTATTTTTTTATTGTTATTATTGTTTATTATAATTATGTAGTATTTAACAATATTAAAAAGTTGACATGTTCTTTACTTGCATTTATGTCATTACAAATCACCAATAATAAATATTACTCATTATAGTGAAACTATTTGTAACCGAGTAAAAATAAAATTGACACGATACCTTATTTAAAACGAAGCTGATGAAAATCAAATATTCTACTTCCCTGTTTATAAGCTTTATCGAATTGTAACACGTTATGTTAGGATCGATCTGCCGCGGGGATGATTTGTTATTGTTATTGAAAAAAAAAGTGTTGTAGTTACATGAAGAGTTTTTTTAATTGAAGCCAATCAAGAGTTTTAGAGTATATAAATCAATAAATAGAAATAAACCAACAATTTCGATATGTAATAAAGTTGAATTCAAACTATCTCATTACAATTTATATCTCGACGAGTTAAAACGATAAATAATCTTGTAGTCCACTGATTGCTTATGTGTAAGTTATTGAGAAAATGCTATTAATTTAAAAGTTTTCTGTACCATCGGCATTAATCATATCAAACCATATATGGACAAATTAAACAAATACCCTTGCAATAAATGTTCCTTAATTTTCGATATATCTTGTTTTATAAATATGTAACGTATAAATAAAACGATCACTTATTTGAGATCACTTATTTGCGTTTCAACAACGCTTCGGGGATCCCGTGTAAATTTTGCCGAAAAACTATTCGATCATGAATATGCAATTGAATATTTGATTTTTTCTGCATGTCCTAGCAATAATTTGTTTGTTGTTTTGATCTCACAGCAGACAATGTCTGCGCGTAACGTCTACGAGATATGTCTAATATTATGCAATAGATACTTATTATGTTATGAGTTGTATGGTACACATAAAATGTAGAAACTAGTAATACTGTCATAGAAAGTAAACGAAAACAAGGTTGTCTAGATGTCAGTAGGCAAAATATTTCAGTGTGTATTCCAATAACAATCCATATTTTTTACTACACTGTCTAGCTTTGTTTTTTGACCGTTTTTTGTTTTACTAGGTTGTTTTTTTATTTTTTTTTTACTGTTCTTGCATACGATATCGATTGTCTGCAGTGTTTCGACCGATAGACCGATATTATTCGTATGCATCTCGCAAAAAAACGTATTATTCTATTTTCCAATTAGAGTAACAATAGTCTATATCTGACGTCTGACCGTCGCGTACTCTAAATCGCATTGTCTAGACTATAGACTCTTAGACTATGCCGATTATGCAACCGTCGCACAGACACAACACGACATGTATATACATTTACATTAATGCAACGTAGGATTATACAATTTATGTACATAGAACACAGTGATTTGTTGTTCCGGTTTAATGTTATGTATATTTTGATGTTATTTTATCTAGCGTTTATCTAAGCAATCGCGTCATATAGAAATATCCGTTGAGTTCAATTGAAAATTTATGTATAGAGCCCATTGCACATTTGCTTTGCTCTGAAATCAAAAATCATTGTATTGGATCACTTTTAGCATAACATTAGAGTCGTAAACTATTCCGTAATACGTCGTCGAGCATTTTTACTATTATTGTGTAGTGACTATATATACAGCAATAAGATTCGATTTTTTTTTTATGTTGTAGTCAATACAACTATTTTAACGATTTGAACATAAAAGAATGCACGTTGGTTCTATAAAAAAAACTTGAGAATACACTCGCCTATTGTCGTAATTTTCTCGGTGCAGGGAAGTAGGTAGATACTCTTAAATATTAAAAACGAATCTTTGGAAAAAAAAAATTATAATAATAATCGATATTGTATATTAACAATAACAATAGTATAAGAATAATATTTGATCCTGATAGCATAAAATATACACATAAATTGTGTCTTTATAATTTATATTTGGATAGTAAATTTCAAATAATTATATTTTTTATTTTATTTTCGACTATACACATTATATAAATATATATATATATATATATATATATATATATATATATATATATTACACCTACCTAATCGTTTTATGATTTAAAATTCTAACATGCATTATAGTAGTAAAATTTAGTTATATAGTTGATTAAGTTTTATGCATTAAGCGTTCTATATGTTTTATATGAACATAGATAACCACGTTTTCACTATGTATTTGAGCAATCAAACCTATATGACACAACTACCCAATTGTTGAAATTAATATTCGATAAGTCATTGTAGGTGCATAATTTTTAAATTTTCTACTTATTAGATTTTATTTCAAATTTTTAACAAATTAATATTCAATTGTAGATGCATCATTTAAATATAATAATAATTATTAATAATTAATGTTATCCTAATATTGTAGACAATTAATTTTTAAGAAACATATTCTGAGAGTCTGCTAACCGAATATTCATGATATTATCCTTATGATATTTATCCTTGTGAAATTATTGATATTTTATACTACCTATGCACATTATTCAAATCTTACACAATTTATAACAGTATAACGGTATTCAACGTAATAAATGTGTAGACATCACGCCATGATGTTAACGAATTTGTGATGATTTTTAACTATGTGTTCTGTTAAACCCCAACATTTGAGCCATAGATTTTTCGAGCGATGCGGTCAATATTCTTTATATGCGCATTAATTTTGACTGAACAAGATGGAAAAATCAAAACATGTGCGCCTTATTATTAGTTTTTGTGTGCATCCCCAGACGACGAAATCGGCGAACGTCGTAGTCAATAAACGGGGGCGGTGAGCAATATGGATAATGCATGTACGGTACGGCGCTGCAGGGGTCGCATGATCTAAATGGATCCAATGATCGATATACAATAATAATAGCTGGTCGTCGATGCCACCGCCGCCGTCTTCATTCCCACGTTCTGAAACGTTAAACTTCGCGGAATCGGCCCCGAAGTAGGTAGATAGAATATTTTGATCGGCCACCGACACCACGTAAGCGAAATTCACACCTAACTTTTATGTCTACGCGACGAATATAACATTATAACATTCTACATTTCTTCATTCGTAAGAAATATAAACAAATATTCATGTCATATACTATATTCGTGTATCAACTAGTAAAAGGTAAAAGGAGCTAACCGTCTGGGCATATACACTACGGTCGTAGGCGTGCACAGACCTATATTTTAAGGGTTTGCCTACAATATTTTTAAACCCTACCTTAACAAAATGTGTAGGTATATTTAATAAACTATAATTTTTAAATACACATAACTTTAATTTTTCATTTAATATTATAGTATAGTAGTCCTAATGAATATGTTTTCCTTGAGTCTCATATATTTTCTTCGGTTATTTATGAGTTGTACTTTTACAGTCAGTTGTAGCTGTTATATTATCAATAAGTTTTTGTACAAAAATTTAGTTTAGCTTTTTCTATTACGAAATATCATTTTTTTTTAACCAAATATTTTAGAGTAAAATACATTTAATTTCAGCAACATCAGTTAAAATACACATCCCATACTATTAAATTAAATTGATGAACTATATTTACAAAATTTCAGGGGCTACCCGGGTACACACAGCCCGTGAATGCAAGATCCTACACGAGACCTAGTAGGTAAAAAAATACATAATTATATATATATATTAGTTCCTACATGATGGAAAAAGGTACATGCGAGTATGATAACGAGTATGATACATAGATATATAGTATGAGTATGAGTACATAGAGTATATTAGTTCCTACACGGTAAAAAGGTACGTACGTTAGTTCTTATGCGGAGGAAAAAGGTAAAAGTACATATCATACCCCTAGAATACAAACGACATAACTCAGAAATAGTAATTACTTAAAAAATGCAATTAAAGATTTTAAGAATTTTCAATACCGTCCGACAATATCATTTTTTGTGATATTTTGACTTTTTTTTTTTAATTACTTGTCATTAATTATTGCTTTCTATTTTCATAGAAACTTTCTAGGAATTCTCTATTACTCAACATCGGTAAAAACCAGGAACGTATGTTAGATCAGTGTGATTTTGCGATAAAATAAAATCATATTAAAATGTAACGATTATTATCTATCATATATTAAATGCATTTCATAACACTAACATAATAAAATGTGATGAGCGGTAAAATTAGGAACCAATTAGGCATATGTTGGTCGCTCAACGAACACAAATTTTATTAGTGTCACTGTTACCGAAGTTTATAAATTAAATATTTCATTACCATATGGTCATAGGAACACTTGCACGAAGGAATACTATAGCGATCGGCAGAGCCGTACCGAGCCATTTTTTATCCTGAGGCAGAACTGAAGCAATGCGCCCCCTAGGTTGTAGGGTTGTGACACTTACAACTTTTAATACATATAATACAATTAGGAAAAATCTGAAAAATTATGATTAGGTTTCTAGCAAAACAAGAAATAATATTTCTTAAAATAAGTTAATTATTTAATATTTTTGCGCCCCCTCCCAGCTTCAGGTGCCCATGGCAAGTGCCTCGCTCGCCTCACCCTAGTTACGGCTCTAGAAGCCGGTTATCTCAGAGTGTACACTATGTCGTTTAAGTTTTGAACCCTCACCCACGAGTACAGTGATACATGATAAAAGTGTGTGCGATGTTTGTGAATTAATTATTATCGAGTACCTATCTGTAATTATTTGTGGAACAAAATCATATTATTTTTTTTTTTGCATTATTATTTTTATTAGTTATTAAAAGGCTGTCCAATAAACAGTGTGTCAACTTTCCGTATAGTGAGCTGACTGTCTCTCGCCTCGGTATTCGCCAATTTTGTACCATATTGTTAAATAATCAACAGCAAAGACGAACCATTGTATTCGGAAAACGAAAAACTGATAGCTGTAGAGCTAATACATTTTAAAAGAATTTTCGAAGCACGTACTAAAATGTATGTACATGTGCCATACGTATAAAAAATTATGACAATGATTCGACGGTTACAATATTTGAATATTAAGTATATTCTATAAAGAACAGACATCCATTTATAAATTATTCAATCAAAAATACGTCATATTTATTCTAAGGTTAAATCTAAAAATACTATATCATCTATTTTGGTTTATGGATAAATTACCTTCTAATTAAAATTTCAAAAATATTCGTATAAACATTTTTAAAATACTTAAAATTCAATTTTTTTTTTGCTACTAAAATATCTATTCTGAAATCTAAAAATACACATTTTGTTGAAATCATTATGCAGAAGTGTCAAATATACCTCTTTAGGTAGCCCTATCGTACCGTATATTTGACCTGTATGTATTATTTACAAGCGTACAACGTAGTAAATTTACGTTTCGCATAATCGATAAGGTTTAGCAAATTTTTTATATCAATGTAAATTTACATACAATCAAATTTAAAGAACAAAAAAATTTTCACATTTAGAGCGTATTGCGTATTTGTTTATCGTTTATTTAAAAAAAAAATATATATATATATATTGGTAAACGCATTTGACTATATTGTTTGATTCACTCAAGTACTATAAATTGCGTAACTGTATGCAGAATGTAAAATTGAAATGAAATAATATAATCATTTAAAATAAATATTATATGCCTACAATTATTATAAACCCCTACTATTTTTCTCAAAAATGGACTTATATTATATAAATATTAAAGGAATAATTATAATAATAAACCGTATGTTAGATTGAACAAACTACAACATATCGTAAATTTGGTACTTGGTTTAAGAATTATAGCACGTCTCTCTTACTATTTTTGAAAATATAATTTTCCTGTCTGTAGGCAATATCTTAAAGATTTTATTGTTGTTTTTCTTTTACTGAAACTGTTCCTATGGATGTTTTTTATTTATATTGTTGGCGGATCTAAACATGCATTGATTACTTTGCTATTATGTATCTTAAACATTTTCCAATAGCCTAATAATGGGTTTGCTTATGGCAAAAAAAAATAAACTAAAGACATTAAAAAAACAATCTAATTAATAAAAATAAATAAATAATAAATAAACAAAAAAAATAATATTATACATTTTATTAGATTAACAATGCTATTATATTGTCTGTTACCAAAAAATCATATTACGTGGCTTAAAAAATGTAGACTTTAATTTATTCACAAAAATGTGTATGTCAGCGAAACAATTATACGTAATATACATTTTAAGACACAGAATGAATAGCATCATATTTAAAAATATACTTCTCTAAAAATAATTTTTTAACACCATGCTTAAAAACAAAAAAAAAAAAAAAAAATCAGACCAAATAATTTTAAAGTACTGATATATATACATATAGTGGAACCTCGCTATATCGAAGTTTCTGTACCTACGTCAAATTTTTTTTTTCATTCCCTAACGTTCAGTATTGGACTTATGTGTTGTTATTTCGGTATACTGAATTTTTCTATAAGTCCAAGTCATTATCCGGTACCCAGCGCCTATTACAATTCACTAACTCAAATATATGGTACATTAGATATAATTAGTTTATAGATTAGATTATAGATCAGTATAAAATATCCAGACTACAAAATATAAGATAAATGTACGCATAACGTTGTAATAACGTTAGTATTTAATTATAGTTCAGCTAGTGATCAATAACGGCGATAAAGTTAAACAGACTTATATTCATGAATTTATAAGATACGTCCAACAACAGTCATGAGTTTCTGACAACATTTTTTCTGCACTTAATAGTTTAGGTAGTTTTATTAAAAATACTTCTAATACTAAACAAAAACAAACAAAAATGACAGATTTTCTACTTTCATAGAAAATAATGTATACTAACCCAAATGACGAATACTAATATAATGTATACAATATATAAATGCATTCTATATTATAAATATACATTTTCCCCAACAGTTAAACATTTAAACATTTAATTTCAAATTTTATTTATGCTTTAAATTCCCTCGTAATTAGAAGTTTCGGTAAGTCGAATTTTTTTTTTTTTTTTTTGGTCCCTTGCGATTTCACTGTATATACTAGTAAGTCAAATAATATTTATTATATACTAATACTAGAAATGTACTAGAAATCAATAATAAAGTTTGAGATGCAAAAAAAGAGTATGGTTTGGAATGTAACTACCAAAAATAAATCACAAATCATGTTGTGTAATTCTTTTATGTGTGTGTGTCAAAGAATAACAAACCTTTTTTATAATCGTATTTTTAAAAACAACATTGAATAGTTTTTCGATTTATTTCCACATAGTTATTCCAAATACTCTTTCGTGCTGTTCAGCTGATTTTTATCCATTTGTGAAATAGAAGGGGTGAAAGGACTGTCATATTATGTATTTCTAATGTTATTATTTTACTGCAGTTATTCTATCTCAATCACAAAATTATGTACCATTATGATTGATTTAAGCTCTGAGTTATACTATACGAGGATCAAGTCAATCGTGTGATGCGTGATTTGGTCGCACATAACAATCATATCGTTACTTATTCGATGTCTTTTATTTTAATTTCGTATCAATAGGAAATGTATACTTAAAAAAATAAATCTTTTACCCTTTCATATTGGATAAAGCCGGGTTGTCATCAATGTATAAGATTTTGTTCGTTGTATAATCATAAAAATAATGCAATAATATTCATGTGCGAACATGTTTATGCTACATGCGTAAATATTCAATATTTGTTTTTTATGTATTTATAAATTTCTCGTCAATCAATCATGCATTTCCCATAAGACACACAAGTGCTTTTTTTTCGTGTTTGAACCGATGACGCCCAGGAAATCACGTGAGCAACGCTTCATTGGAAGTACCTAGTTCACTGTAATAGATATAACTACGACAATAATTTTTTTATGGATATGGTTTGTATGTTTGTATTTTATATTTTTGATTTATGCTAAAGTAAGAGACAAAAATAACTTAGAATGAATTATACGATGTTTACGGCGGTATATTATTTTCGTGTTAGGAATACGGAGTAATGCGTTTTCATTTGGCGCTTTTCAATCGAACACCTACGTCATAGAAATTTATACAATATATCATCCACAAAATACAGAAATAGAAACTATAGAGATTTCTCAGAATGTGGTGACAAAAATATGATAAAATATTGTTTACGTTTTTTTCTTATATTTTTTATTTAAATTATTGATTCTTAAAACTAATAAATATTTATTTGAAAATAGTACTATTTGAATATATTAATTTCTGATCATATTATTATTCAAAAATTTAATTGAATTGAACATGGTTGATAATTTGTACGAGTATATTGTACACATTGATTGTGGTACCTAGTATACCTAGTATAATATATTTTATTATATATTAATATATTATCACAAACTGTTAAATATGTTCAAATGTTTGCTAAAAAAATATTCATTGTTCAAATATAAAGAGTAAGATTATTCAAAACAATTATGTAACTTATAATTTTACATAGTATAATTATAATTATCGAATATTTTGAACTGTGAAGAATAACTATTTATTTTTTTTACCCAAATGCAAATGTAGGAATAATTAGTCAATGACTGTTATTCTATCAAAAATTAAGGTGAAACATTAACCACATAATAATAATTACCAAAGGTCATATAATTTCCTCGAATCCATAAAATGTGATTACTGAACTTGAAGTACATAAAAATTCGTATTAATTATTATAATTAATAAATAACATTAGTTATTCAAGTATTGTATATTATAAACATCTGTTGACATGCATATTCTCGATTTACTTAATTTAATATTTATTTTACTCCTCGATTTAATTGTAGCGTAATAACATTAAATATGATTGCGACAATTCAAGGAGAAGGACAAAGAGAAAAATAGTATTATTTCATGACGTTAACGTTATATTTCAAACAGTTTAAAATATATACATTATAATATCAAAGGTTATAATACTAAAAACTATGCATTCCTGTTCATTTACAAATTATTTATTTAATTAAATTATCCTCAATTTTTCTACACAAAATCACAATGAAAATAACTCTACATATTTATGTATTTATTTCAAAATTTGCTTTACAATTTTTGATATCAATTTGATATAAGCATGAAACATTTGCGCTTGATACAGCAATAATGTTCTTCAAATAACCTTAGTAAGGAAAACAATTTAGTTAAAATGTTTATATGTATCTGGCCACAAGAAAGGTTGAAACTCGAAATTTTCAACAAAATAATAAATATACAAAGACCCTGTATCTTGCGGATAATGTTTTTAAAAAATAATTTAATTTGAAATATACATTAGATGATATTAGCTGTTCGATTTTTTATTTTTATCATTTCTTTGTTTAAAGTAATTGTACAGTAAAATACGTTTCAAATATAATTTTGTTTCATATTCACGTAATGATACAAGCTTTTCGATTATTTACTGTATTATACATTGTTAATCGTACCACATATTATTAAATATGTTGGTTAAAGTTTTCGTTTCTTTGTTAAGTTCTCTCCTCGCATTCAGACTATTCAGCTGCGCTCCGATCGGCTACGTTGGAAAAAGTATAGAAGCCAGAAGGTTTGCAGAGGATACGAGGACCGGTTTCGGAAATAATAAGAAAATAGCAGAAGTCGGTCATCTACTCGAAAGGTAACAAAAGTATTTTGGTTGAATCCGTTTTTCTATCTATTGGTGTGGGCACTGTTGAACGGTTAGGATTGTTTTCGTCAAAGATAAATATATAAACGATAAAAAGAAATATACAACTGTATATTTCATGCATATAGATTTATCAACAACCCAAATGAAAAAAGCAAACAAAGTTGTCAATAAGACGGCATCGTTCAGTTACCAGACATCTTCGCAACCAGTAAAAGCTTCGGGCCGACTGAAAAAACATGCGATTCGAATCATGCAAACACGTTTATAGAACATTCAAAAGAAAATAATATAATGTCTGGTAAGAGTACAGATATTAACATGTGTGTACTTACGTGTTAAATGAATAAGTTAATTAAACGTATTTTCAGAGTGAAAAACTATCGTTCGTGAACGAAAACATTATATTAAAGCAAAAAAAAAAAAAAATCTTATGAAGTACATATATATTTTTTTATTATTGTGATATTGTTATTTATAGTATTTTAATTTATTTAATGGATTCTATTGCTGTAATTTTCAAGCTTTATTGTTTTTATTAGGAATTCTATGAATGTAGAAAATGCAACAAAAAAAAATGGTATTATAATAATATAATAATGTGTTATAACAGCATCTCAAGACCGACCACTAAAGGAGACGTGCTTAAGTTATTCGGTACCAAATTCGACCAAAGCCGATTTCCGCCGGTTTGCTACGGTTATGTTGGAAAGACGTCGTCAAGACGGACATCAAATAGAGATGGCGAAAAGTCACCGAAAAGCGGATCAACAAAACGAATTAAACATAATTCTAATGCATTTTCAAAGTGTTATCAAAAATTAAATCAAACATTTTTATTTTTCCATTTGGATTTTGAATAGCGCAAGGAAAATTGATACCACACTTATCTTCAATATTTTAAGCCAATACTTTTCGGAACAGTAAATCATTAAAATTTACCTGTATAAATTAGACACTGACGACATTAAAATGGCCTTAAAAGATAAATTTAATAATTTATAAATTATTAGATGCATATAATATTAATCGTTTGGGGAAATTAAATTCATTCAAAATCGTTTTCCAACACACATACTTGTTTCGCTCCAGCTTAGAACACGCATTTCTATAATATTTTTATCGATGCAAAAGCATCTATACAAAATATTTGATTATAATTGAGTAATTATTAAAATTAAAAAAAAGTTTAATATAATGTAATCGTTTTGAACAATTTAGCGTTTTACGTTTAGCGTTTTGCGTTATTTAAATTATTGTAAAATTTGAAACGTTTTCAAATGTAATATTAAGCAATCAATACTATGTAAAATAACATAACATATTTTAAATATTAAATTATACCTAAATATATATATATATTACATTTAAACAGTGGTGTATTGGTAAATATATTTGTGAGTATACGCACTAAAAAATATGAATATTAATCTTAAAATAAATTTTCTCGCTTCCCTCAACAATTTTTTCCCTCGATACGTTTGAAAAAATTTAATTAATCCTTTGTAACTACATGTTTATAAATTCTATTACGGCTAAAAAATATAACACCACACGGTATACATTTACAGTGCGTTATAAATTGTATGATACAGATTTAAGAACCATGGGTTGAATTTTCATACTATTTTATTTAATGTTATTCACTACATTCAACAAAATACATTAGACACAGCGTACACTGAAATCTTCAACAGATAAATATTTCAATCAATTTCGTGGTTCATAACAATTTTTTCCAATGAGCTATTATTATTTTTTTTTCGAGTTATTTTAGAAGCGTATACCTGTAAAATAATATTTTACATTAGGTGTACGCCGAAAATCGAAATTCTGCTGATGGGTATACGCCGTATACCAGCATATACGTACCAATACACCCTTTAATACAACCTTTAACGATATTTTCTTTTTGTAATTCTCATCACTCCTAACTTAGAAGTAAAGCAATCATTTATGTTGTATAACAACAATAAAATGCACATACCAAGTAAAATATTTATTTATTATCAATTTATAACTTATTTATGGTGTAATGCTTCATTGGTGTTCACCGAAATTATTTTTCATGAGGCAGGTTCATACAGGCCATACAGGTTCCGCGCCGACCATACCTGACGTAATTTCAGAAAGCATATTTATAAAATATAATCGGTAATGCTTATTTATATTTTATTAGTTGATAAATTTATTGTTGTTTTAAATATCCTTTTATACAATGTTCCAAATCTATTTTACTGATAGTTATAAATATTTTTCCATGGCAATTTCTTTTATGTTTCAATTGCTAATCGTTATACTCATAACGTTATAAAAACGTTTTGGTGCCCTGGTTTAAAACAATAACGACACGACCACGCGGTCGTATAATTATAATAAATACTCTTGAGCTTTACGCAAAACGCAGCTTAGTCGAATAGTTATCGAGTGAAATTATTTTTTGAAACGTTTCCCTCGCACAAACACGCGCGCGTATAGGAAAATAACAAATGAGCGCGGAAATCCACCACCAAGGACGTCTGTACCCGCGTACGCAGGTGTTGAACGAGTGCGAGAATGAGCGAGACGCGGGTGGGCGAATTACGCACCACTCATACAGTGGCGTATTTACGGGGGGGGGGGGGGGGGGGGGCTGGACCCCCCCCCCCAAAAACTCTTCAAAAAATAAAAAATTAACAACAATTCTTACATATTTGCAGAATTGGCTATGTCAAACGTTCACAGGGAAGTTGAAATTACTGTTGATGAAGTGATAGAGGAGTTGGCCAAAAAATCGAGACAACTGGAATTTATTTTATAACAATACTTTATAATATATAATTGTACATATATATGTATATACAGTGGCGTAGTTACGGGGAGGGTGTAAGGGGTTTCCACCCTCCCCACACAAATTTTTTTTATTGATATTTGATTATTATTTATTAATATTTACATATTATAGTAAAATATTTTGATTTTACTATGATTAGGTATATATTAAAAATTGAGTAACAAAATAATTTTCATTAAATACGGGACATAATAATAATACCATTTTAAATGTAATATTATTACATATGACCTCGTTTTAAGATATACTAAGAACACTTAAAAACTTACTCTTAAACAACCCCCCCCAGAAAAAAATTGTATCCACGCCACTGTGTATATATATATATATATATATATAATATTACATAAGACTGTACGATTATTACATTATATATTTAGTTCAACTTCCTCCAAAAACTGCACAAGGACGTAACTATTACAATGTAATATATAGTTTATATTGATTACGTATGAACCGTGGACACCCCCCCCCCCCCAAGAAATCGAAAATACGCCATTTCACTCATAGGTGTACGTAGGGTGGTGAGCGAAAACAGCTATACGCGCGTGTTTGTCGAGAAAAACACAAGAATCCGTATTACAACGCTGAATTACACACTATACGCGCGCGCGCGCGCGCGCGATCGTCTGCATTGTACACGCGCGGTCCTGCGCCCGTCGTCGACCGCCTCCAGACGATTGTAACACGGTATTTTTCGCCTTTTTATTTTCGTACACGCACACGTTCGACCACCATGTGGCGTTAATACCATTATTATTATTACATTTTCGAACGCACAAACATTATAAATATATAAACGCGTAGTAACGTTATTATTTATTTTCTCCCGTGACCCGTGTAACATTATTGTATTATAAACGTTTTACACGGGACACGTATATGTTCCGTTCGGTGTCTGTGCGATGCCGACCAGACACGTCCGCGACACCCCGAAAATTCCAAACGCGCACGTCTCTCTCGCTCCCCGGACGGGAAAAAATGCCGAAAGAGAGAGAGAGTGAGAGAGAGAGAGAGTGAGAGAGAGAGAGAGAGAGCTAGAGACGGCGGGCAGACACGGACTGCGGAGGAGATTCATCGTCTGCGCACAATGACTCACGTCGGAGATCTCCTTTTTTTCTTTTTTTTCCACGTCGTGGGCGCGCGTTTTCTTTTATTTCTTTTTCACACGCCGCGGCCGTTCCCCAGAAACCGATAAATTCTCGGAAATCAGGTAGGTCAGGTACGTATCTGCCTAACTAACCGAGTCTGCGCTGCCTATTATAATTAATAACGGCGTCGGCCTTCCGAGAAACGCGTCCGTTTTCTGCTCGCCACCGAGACCCCGCGGGGCGCAAAGGGCCGCGACGACAATGGAACGCGCGTAGACGCGTTCACGATCCCTTTCCCCGTGTTTCTGCGCGTAAACACCTCGACGTTTTTTTTTTTTTTTTTCTCGTCCATTTTTCCGCCCTCCATTCATGCGCGCGTACACCGCGGTCGGGGTCGAAAGCAAAACGTGGTACGCTCATTGACACGGCGCGGGAACGCGCGCCCAAGGTCGACGGAAAGGACCACGGGACTGGGCCCGGATCCCCGCGGAAAACATTTTCTGCCAGTTGCACGCGTTCTATTGCCGTCAACGAACGTTCGCGTGCGTCCCGTTCGACGTTTCCCACTGCCGCATTTTCGAGAGCATTAAAAAACTGTTTTTCAACAGTTAATAAGTAGTTTTAAAAATATACAAAAAATATATTTAAATATTTTGGCGATAATTATAAAATTGTTTTCATAAAAAAAAATTCAAAATTTATTTTTAAATACTCTAAAAAAATTTAATAATGACTTGGAGATGTTTTGTTGTCGCACCGTAATATTATTTTTTTACTTATAATGAACAGAAACAATGTGATTCATGTAAAAAAAAGTGGTCTTACCAATAACATTGTACGAATTATATATTATATAGTTATACTATATATATTATACTATATACTATATTTGCAGGAACTTTGTAAGACAAAATTTTTTGAGAGGGGGTTTATAGATAAGAAAAAAATTAATGAGATTAAGTTCATATAATATTATTCCTTTCAAAAGTGATTGTACGGTAATAGAAACCAGACATCTTCATTTGTACAATATCTCGGTATTTAATTATCGGATTCGTTTGATTGTTGCACCGATCGACGTAAAATATTTTTTGTAATAACAAAATATGAAAAAACGATTTGCCAAAAAAATGGAAATGTCTGATTGTTGCTTCGTGGTCTTCGATTGCTCTTCGTTGGTTTTCGTAAAATTCTGATAACTCGATTGTTCCAAAAACGGGATTCGAAAACGACGAGTGTACGTAGGCAAAACGATGATTACGAAAGCATTTCTGCAAATTGAAATGTGCGCGCTTAAGCGGACCATCGAGTATATTAGACCGTTCACAAAAGATTCCGCATGGAAAACGTGCGTCGCGGATTATGGATTATGTCAGAAGTATTTCTACTGATGTGGCGAAAACTAAAAATGAATGATCGGGTAAAAAATATTATTCTGTTTTTTTTTATATTCTGAATGAAGTTACAGTCTTATTATTAGCACGGGTCTACGCATATGTACAGATTTGCTTAGTAGAGTAAATGCTCCGGAAGTTGGCTTTAGACTAGAGCTCTAGAGCTAACGGTATTCTTGATGAATTGAATAAATAAAACATATCTTATGATATAAAAAATTATTTCATTATTTCATTCCTCCCAGAGCTTTTTAATACCAATTGAAAAGTGAATATCCGTCGATAATAAACGAAATACGGTGATTTATAATAGTATAAAAAATAATTAAACCAATTCCTGAAAAGAAATACAAAAAAGACAGTGAAATTATATAAATGTTTAGTAAAAATGCAAATAATGCAATTTTTTAAGTATTTCTGCCTAAAGGTGTAATTAATTTTGTAGTTATTTAATATTATGTATTGTGCGGTATGTAGTTAAAATACATGATATAAAGAAACAAAATCGTAATCTTATAATTCAAATTAGGTTATGAAAAAAATTGTTAAAAAAATATATATTACATTGTATGTATTAAATATACATTTACGCTTGTAAAAAGATTATGACAGTTTATATACTCAACAAGTTTAAAATGGCACACGTAAAAAATTTACAAATTCTTACATTATTAACATATGGTAAATACTCTTTACATATATTTTTTTAATTTTTCTTGTCTACAATACGACACTGCCAAGAACATTATTTTAGAGTTTGTAAAATAATACTCAATAATTACAATAAAATAAATTCATGAGTTGTTCTTATGATAAAATATTAATATTTCTAAAATTTATAGATTATCGATGAAGTAATCCTTTTTGGAGAAACAAATTAAGAAATTATGTTTTTTTCTGTTAAATATTTTAGTTTGGATCTTTTGACCGTAGAATTTTTTGATTTAGAGTTTATTGTCCTAGAATCGTAATCTGATATGGTGTTACGGCATAGTTGGAATATGCACTTGATTGATATGCTCATACACTCCAACACTTTCTCATCAAGCTTATTACTTTTATATTGTCGTTTAATATTTGTCAACACTTAGTTTGGATTTTGTCGATCCATAATATTCAAATTACGTAACAAGTAAAATATTACACTAATATCATAAATAATGTTAAAATATTGTGTTATTGTTTTATCAAAATGCACAAATATGTCATCACTTAAACTCATTTAGGTATAAATATATTTACATTATTTTATACGTACGTACGAATGTAACAATACAAATCTTAACGTCATATTATTATAAGTTCACAACAATCTAACCATTCGATAGTATAATTTATCTAATCACATAAAAAATATAAATGTTATTCATTAATGATACTTGTGAGTTGTGTGACTTCAATCAAAACATAATGAAAACTTAACATATATATATACGACCATCAAATTCATTCAAGAGCATTTTTCATTCTTTCTTCATCTGTAATCTTTAGTTTAATGATTTGATGATGAATTACACTCTTGGTCTTCCATGATCCGACTCATATGTTATAATCGTTTTTTATTACTAAGATTACTGTCGACACATTCATTTTAATTAGTGGTGGTTTATTAAATATCTTAGACATAATTATATCAGTCCTGTCGGATGAAAAATATCGTTAATCCTTTATCTAAAAAATTGTTGTGACATTAAAGATAATTTATGTGAAAATTATGGTTTTCTATTCTTAGTAGACAAATATGTTGTTGCGTAATAAGTATTTCTATTAAGAAGCTGATCGAAGGACTTATTAATTTATTTTCAAATATTAAATTGTGACAAGTAAAGTTCAAAGTTCCTAGTTTTTATTTCCGTTCTCTACGTTCAATATACGTACAATTTCGTAACACTTCGGTATATTCTCATAACCAGGGCTCATAACTTATAGCTCTAAAAAAGGTTGTTACAAGCGCTTAAATATGCACTAAAAATATTAAAATATGCGAAAAAAAAAACGTTTGTATACAAAAATTATTATTTTATTATTTTAGCTTCTATTATTAAAAGAAAAAAAAAATTTAGATACTGAATTCACGAAACGAACTAGTATGTATACAGTATGAAAAATCAGAAACGACTGCAAAATGTTAATGAAAAATAATCTGTAAATAATCTGAGAATGATGATATCGGAATACCCGAATACCTAGAAACTATAAAAATAAAATATTTCAGTACAAGCTACAATTATATACAATTATAATGGTTTCCTTATCGATGGGATTACGAAGTTTAGGGCGTACACTCTCGCTACGTCGTGCATCGCCTAAATTCGTATAAGTATAGGTGTAGTTTCTTCTGATATTATTATATAAGTTATATAAGAAAAAAATTAATTAACACAAATCAATTACTAATATGAACAATTAATATGACTATAATTACTTATTTTTAAGAAAAAATGTTTTGGGCTACTAAAATTTTTTTTAAAAAACATCCAAAAATAAGCGAAAAAAAGCAAAATAGCACTTATACTCCGAAATATACAAAAATTTCGTATGTAGCTTCTTGGTTATCTGAAACAAATGTATAGCTCACATAGGTACCTCTAGAACCTCCCAAAAAAAAATATGCAAATCCTAGAAGTTATGAGCCCTGCTCATAACCAATCAACTTCTTGGATGTTATGTTAGCTAACGACAAACCATCCTTTTAATTAGCTCGGTAAGTTCAATTTTTATCTTACACAAGTAAGATATAGATTTGTATTGCTTATTCAGCTATTTAAAATGTATAAATTATATTTAATATATCTGTGCTTTGAGCCACGGTCCATTTTGTAATAATAATAACTAAACAATTATTTTATAACTTCATAATATAGCATTATAACAAAATATAAGACATAATTTATAGAAAAGCGTTTAATTTTATGCTTCGTAAATCTTAGACTAATTACTATAAAAATACATTTAACTAATTAACTATGTTTTTATTTGTTATGTTTATTATTATAGTGAGATTAGTGTTATATTAATAAGCAGGGTTCGGATTTAATAGCACCGAAAATACTGAAACATGGGCTATATGACCGAAAAAACCTTAAAATATGCTCTATAAATATGCCCTAAAAACAACAAAAATAGCAACAAAAAAAAAATAAATAAAATGTAAGCCAAAATTGTATTAAATGTATTATATTATTTTATGAGGTAATACATTAATAAAAAAAACTAAAATGATCATCTTCTGTTAACAATATGAAAAAACTTATACGTGGTACGTCTTGTTTTATGTATAGCTGTTTTACCTTAAATGATGACATCGTTTGTACGTAACTGTTTCTTTGTTTTTAAGTGTTGAGTAACGTTAAACTTTTTGTCACTATTAACTTTACATTCACACAATTTGCAAAATAAAATACTTGCGTCAATTGTAAAAACATCATTGCCACCAAACTCAGACACAAATTATCTAAGTGTCGAATAGTTTAATGTTTCAACTTTCGGAATTTACGTATCGATACAGGAAAACAAATAATACACGATCAAGTAATAAACGAATATGAAACGAAATCAAACCATACGGAAAACTGACACTGAAAGCATGAAATACGTACGATAAACGACAATATATTATAGAATAAAAATAAAATAAAAATAAACAAAACAGATAAGAGGGCATAATTGTATAAATATATTTGATATTGCCAGGCTACTTATAAATAGATTCTAGTAACATGTTAAATAGTAAATACCATATTATTTATCAATTATCAATATGAAACGAAAATGTATACTATATATGAATATTATTTTTCGTTCAATATTAACGAGTATTATGAAAAATACAAAATAAAGCATAAAATCATGTATATTAGCAAAAAATAGCAAAATTAAATTTCTAATTTGAAGTCCCTAGTTAGTAACACAAATGAATAGCTCACTCTGGTATCTTTATCTTTATCTTATAATAAGTAGCAAATGCTATAAAATCTGAACTCTATTAATAAGTATTGTGGCTAAGGCAAATATGTGTTAGAGGTGGGTTATTAGATGAAAAATAAATCTCTACAATTTAGAAATTTTTCTTTACTATTTAATAGTTAACTTTGAACTGTAAAAATATTATACTAATCAGCATTATTCAGAACTCTTTTAAAATTAGAAATGCATGATCAGTTGATTTTTTTTTTTAATAAAATCGTTGTTCTCACCTATAAATTACAAAAAAAAATTTTAAAAAGGAGTCACTTGACGAAATACTGAACCAAAAATGATCAAATTTGTTTAATAAATAACTCAAAAAGTTACTAAAAATAAATTAAATCAAATTAATTATTTATAATATGTATTTTTGAATAAAAATAATTTCTAAAATATCATTATAATTAAAGATCGGATTTATATACATTTTCAATTATAAAATATGCATGTAAAAATGCCCAGAAAAAAGTCAAAATATGCAAGAAAAAAATGCAAAATAAAATTTCAATTTTTATTAAATTTTATATTTGATTTTAATTTTACAGTGATAATAATTTATTCATTTTATTAAAATTTTCAAAAGCAAAAAGTAAGATACAAATTTGCAATACGGAAATGTAATTTTTTAAATTATAGAAATTATAGAAATAACAAATTGAAAAATATCCAAATAAATGTTTGTTTATACTTACTGTAGTCGAATACCAGAAAAATAAAAAAATTGCTTGTTTTAAAATTATGGTTGAAATAATAAATCGTCAATAGACACTGTTTACGAATTAACTGCTAAATATTATATCAAAATGAAGAGGAGATAACATACAAACTCATGTAATAATAACACATGAAAAATATCAATACACATTTCTCCAAGCGTGTTGTAAAAAAAGCAATATATGTGTACCCCCATATGGAGATGCTCAGCGCAGATAGGTTAACTTGACTATAACATAATTCTTACCAACAATTGTATAAATGTAGCAGTGGTTGTAATAATGTACTTATTTATGTTGTTTTCGGTATTTTATCAATAAGATAAGATAAAGCCACGTCTCCAATATAAAACTCGTACAACCAACTTATGGAAGTTTAGTAACCTACACGTACCTACATATAATCAGTTTTTTTTACTCAACACCTTTTTGGGTTTTTAGGTGTATATTTGTACGGTTATTTTATTAAGATGTGCAAAAATATGCAGAACATGCATGAAATATGTGATGAAAATTTTTAAAAAGTCCAATTTATTTATCACTTAATCATCATCGTATATGTATAAGATTTTTATAAGCTTAAGTATATAGCTTACATAATTAGTATCTTAACTATTATTAATCAGTGAAATAAAACATATATTCAGTAACAATAACTATACGTATGATAATATTTAAAAATAATTTAAAGGAAATCTATCGAGACAGTAGTCCACATGGTTGAAAAAAACGTGGGAAGTTTATTATGTAAATACGACGAGGCAGTTTTTTTGTTTTAATAATATAATGGTGAATTATAATTCACCATTATTGCAACTATATTAAAAACATTGATATTAATAATAATAAAACAAGAGATACTTCGTCAGCAAATAATATATTTTAACAATAATTTTCACTATAGTTTCAACTGTAAATATAGATTATTTTATAATAAAATTAATCATTAAATTAATCTTGAATCATTTATATTTTTACCTATAATTTATTTATTCAAATGTTATTTTATATTTAAATTGCTTGGTCATCAACATTCGAAGTATACTAATGTAGTAATTTTATTTTAAAGTTCGAATGGAGTACGTAAACATAATGTACTATGGAAACGTAATCGACTCCAAATGGCTTATGTATTATGTCATCACGAAGTTATCATTTGTTTCTATCGAACTATTGTGCATTTTACATAATGTAGATTTCTGTTATGCCGGAAAAAATATCGTGTTCTTATTTCGATCCAAGTGCAATAGTAATATTATCATATTATGCAAAATACTTGTGACTATGATGTTATTTAATTTCATACCTAATATATGAATCAAATGATTAAAATATTTCGATGTACTGTCTATCTATACGGATAAATATACCTACTGTTGTAGTAGTTGTTTACACGTATAAATTGTTCTAATTATTGTAGATTGATTATTAAATCGATTTTTTTTTTTATACGGCACATATTTTACTTGTAGTGTAAAAATTTTCACTGAAATGGGGGAAAAAAAAATTAAAAATAACTGCCGTCACTGAAATAGGATGACGTGTCCAGTATATGCAATTATTTGACGAACATTTTTACAAGAATCCGGAAGCGAATTTTATTGAAACCGAACAGAATGCGTCGTAGACAACTCTGCACCACAAACCGTATTTTTGATGACACAAGTCTGATGAAACTCTGTCTTATACCCGCGACCAAACGTAATAATACGTATTATATTTTGTTCTCGCCAACCGATACACTGATGTAACCTTCGCGAACAACACGATCGTCATCATCATCTCTGCACGAGTTTTGAGTTTGTCTCAGAGATGTATGGTATGGTCGGAAAATCGATCGAAATCGTTGTCCCCAATGATCTCTCGTTCGATCATCTTTTCAGTGGAAATATCGAAGGCATTTACTGGTCTGTGCCGTCCAAAGGATCGGAAGGATGCTGCGTAAAGGTATATATATATATATATATATTAATAAAAGTACTTCTTTCCGCATGTACACATACGCGTTTCGTAACGAATACCATAGATATATACTCATACAGAATCAGCGTACGTATAATAATCAACGATAATTTGTTTCCGTTTACGTACAATGCAGTGGTCATGATGGGTGTGCAGATCGACGAACAGTTCAAGCGAATATAGACGCACACGCAAGCATAATATCATACTTCCTAGACGCCATACGGTCAGCGTTCAACATTTTAACAAACCGTATACTATATTATATAGACTCGATCCGTTAATTATGTATAATTTAATAAATGCGCGTATACCAAGTGGCGTAACCGGAAGGAAATTCTGTGAACGAGAGGAAAGGGTCAGTAATTTTTTCTCCAAAACCAAAAAGCACAACAATAGAGTGAAGTACTCCAATGGTGTCTGCGCTTAGCAAATCTTAGATCTACCTGATCACGCCCTGTTTATTTCGTGCGATTGAAAACATTTTCGCCGCTATTCTCAATATGCTATCGAGTATTTACCATCCTATGATCAGTACATCACCTAGGTTTTATAAACTAACGCGAATTGGATTTTCATATCACTATGTACGTGGTGGAATTATGTACGCGGGCGAGTGCATCATCGGTATGTTAAAAATATATATCGGAACCACGGAAAGAAAACGATGAGACGAACGGCCAGTGATCGTGGTGCGCAGAATATACGGAGGAGCGTATGCAGGAGGAGGTGAAAAAAAAAAGGAGAAGAAGAAGAAGAAGAAGAAGAAGAAGAAGAAGAAGAAGATGAAGATGAAGAATAAGAAGACAAGAAGGAGACAAAAAGGAAACGCGGAAAGAGAAGAAGGGAAAATTGAGCGGCGCGCGAGAGTAAGCAAGCGTCGCGCGCCGCCGAGTGTGCAAGGGTGGTGGTGGTGGTGGTGGTGGTGGTGGTGGTGGTGACGGTGCGACGGCGGCAGCGGGGGCGGAGGCGGCGTCGCGGTACGCAGAAAACGTGTACACGTAAACAACCGAACGGACGGACGTGCGCGCACGCACGCCAATGCTCGCGCCCACGGGGTACAAAACCCGGCCGCCACGGTCTCGGCTGTTCCAACGACGACGACTCGAAGCGCCGGAACGACGTCAAGTGCCCCAGAACGCCGCGTGCAACCGTCTAAGTCGCACTCGCCGGACGTGCGTGAAGTTTTGTTGCCCCGACATCTCGTCACCATTAACTTAACGCGTACAATCGTCGCGATCATCGCCGTGCATAAGTAAATACGCGTTGCCGTATTCACATACATACATAAACTCGCGCACATACGCACACCTGTTGCGCGTTTGTTTTTATTATTATTGTTATTTTATTTTTTTTTTTTCGCGTCCACCTCGTACGTTCACCCCTCCGGGAAACGTCGCCGTAACTCCCTCGTGAACGACGTACTCGTGGTCTCCGAACAAGCTCACCTCCCACGTGCCACGTGCTCGCCGTACCACCCCGAATAACCGACGTACCGAATGTCGCTTCCCGAATCCCGGTGGCTGCTCGTCGTGGCCGTGTTGGCCGCGTGGTGGACGGCTGCGGCGGTCGGCCGGCCCGCGGCCGTAGACGAATCGGTGGCGGTGCCGGTCAACGATGACGACGGCGAACCGGCACCGAACGAGGAGAACGCGTCCGGCACCTTCGTCGGCGTGCCCGAGATTCGCAACCTGCAGAACGTCGACGCGGCACTTTGCAGGAGGCTGGCCGCCATGACCGACCGCGATCTGGCCTTCCTCGAGGCCGGCCTGTCCAACATCGGTGGAGCGCCCCCCCAGGAGGACGAACCCGCCGACGGGGAAATGATGATGGGCGACATGCCGCAGGCGGACGCGATCACCCAGGACCAATGGTCTTCGGCCACCGCGCCGGTGACCGTGCGCACCGACCTCCTGTTCCTGGAAAGAGAAAGGTGAAGGCGCTTAACTACACGTAACTACTCTCGTAACCGTCCGACACAGTATCTTCTTGATCCGCACGGTCCGGTCTTATCGTAGAAAAACTGATGAAAATCGTTTTGCTCCGACTCTCGTATTTTTACGAAAGATCTAGGTCTGGTCTCGGTTAAAACTGAAATTATTTCAGTTGGCTCCGGTTTCCAGGATGTGAACGGATCGGTTTGGTCCGGATCAGCCTGTTTAAAATGACCTTACATTTTAAAGACGTTATTTATAGAATTAGTTAATTTATGTACTTTTTAGGCATATGTAAATCTTAGAGCTGATCATGTTCAGGGCGTATTTACATGTTTTCTGTGTGTAGGCCTATACGAAATTTTCACTAACTAAAATTATATACTGCACTAACTGAATTATCATTAAATTACCTACTATTATATATATATATATATTTAATTAAGCTTAGAAAACAAATTTTATTGAAATACTTGAACGCAATTTCTTTAAGTTTAAACAATTTTTATTGGTAATTAATAACGAAATTCATTGTTTAAGTTTGTTGCTGTAGGCTCGTGCTTGCAGTGTCTGCGTTTAAACACTCCATTGTTCATGGTACATATTAATAATTACTATCGAAAATATTTTCAAGATTAACGGTTGCAATTATTGTCACTGTGGCGCGGGTGACATGGATGGATATATTATTAGTTTTGTACAGTTTTGTAATATTCTACGAGCAGTTTAAATCTGTACCAATTACCAATTATTTTATGTAATTTAAAACTTTCACGATTAGAAATTTTTTAGTTCCTATCCTTTGTCAGCTCTATCAAATTATAAAAATATAAAATTAAATTTTCGGTCCATTCCGGTCCGTAAACTATTACAGTCTGAAATTCGTTTTTTGGAACCGGTGGTTCGGTCCCGGTCCGCTTTAATTGATTATTTTAAATGTTCAGTTCGGTTCGGCCCAACTTCGGACATTTGCTAACATTTTCAGTCCGGTCCGGTCTCTAAAATTACGGACCGTGCAGAGCACTACGTGCCGCACATAGTACACGCGTGTGTTATTTCGTCTACGTTGTTGTATATAAATTATTTGAGTTTCAATTCTCAGCGGTTCTCGTACCGCGTACACATTCTAAAAATGTTCACCGTGTATCAATCTCTTGACCCGACGTGTAAATTTTTTTTTTTGGTTATCTACCTATCGAAAAATGTATAGGTACGCTATACGCGATGGAGGTAACAACATTCGTGTTTATATTTTCTTCGTGTACCATTTATAAGCTTTCAGCGTACCTCCTATGAGCTTTCCGCGTACTATTAGTGGTACGGTTGAGAAACGCTGCGTAATACATAGCGAAACCGCGTATTACCTGTCTCCAAGGCGAATATTTTAGTTCGGCCCATTTCTCGCTTGTTGATCCGGAAACATGTCTGAAACGAAATAGTATTAATCTATTCGGTCCCTAGTGGCGGTCACGTCTCGGACGGTTTCACTGCGTTATGCGACGTTACCGAAAAACCCTGGTCTTCGCGAAAAGCCTATGAGTTAACGTTATTACGTTCAACAGTCGAACTCTGACGACTCGTAGTCGAAATTAATATCGATCTTAATAATTACAACCATTTAATTGTCTACGAATAGAATTCTATATTTTACACATATGCATGCGAAGTGGAAGATATTTTCGATCTGTTACTCTTGTGCGTGTGTGCGCGCACGTTTATTTCTACTGGCGATACACCAATTTGGTATTTCGCCAATAAACCAAATTAATAATAACTATAATACCACACACACACACACACACACACACACACACACACACACACACACAC
>NW_020273058.1:3238672-3277493 GCF_003268045.1 Sipha flava
CACACACACACACACACACACACACACACACACACACACACACACACACGCACGCACGCACGCACGCACGCACAAATGCACTTGCGAGTAATAGATAAACAACGCTAAGTACACAGAACACGACAGATAAAAAAATTAGTAAAACGAGTACTAACGAATAGTAATATATGTACAATGCACAGTTAGCATAAATGCCAAAATGAAATACATTAATTAAAAATATATATTTTACCGGCCAATTACATTTACAATTACTAAAGTATATTTACGTTACCACTTGCTGGTAAGAAGCCAATATGAATAATTATTTAATCGTGATATCGCAATTATTTCATCACTGCTATCATCAACATTTGAATAAAATGGTATATTTTTGTTTATACCCAGGAGCGTATTTACATGTTTTCTATGTGCAGACCTATGAGAAATTGCTGCTTTAAATACCTAAAATAATATATTGCATTAACTGAATTATCATTTAATTACCTACTATAATATATATTAATTAGGTATGTTTATAAAACAAATTTTATTTAGATACTTAAATACAATTTTTTTAAATCTAAACACTTTTTATTAATATATTTTGTTATTAACTAACATTTTTTATTAATAGTTAATAACAAAAAACATTATTCAAATTTTCCGCTGTAAACACGTGCCAACATATAAATACGCCATTGTTTAAACCATTAATAAATAAAAATAAATGGCTATTTATTAATTTTCACAAATGTCGGGACTTTATCAGTACATTCAAAATATAAGTATATTCAATTTATAAAGTTTTTTATTTTTATATGTATTTTATTATCAGATTTAGTTATTTATTTTAATTTATATTGATTTTAAAATATTTAACATATAACTTTACATAAATTATAATATATTTTATATAATTTATTTCATTCTTTTAACAAAACTAAAATTTAATTCATTTTTTATTCCATACTCTTTAAGATGTTTTGTCCTATGCTATTAATTTAAGTATTTACTCGTATAATAGGCTTTTATTCATAGATATTAGTATATTTTTATATGGGAGTAATCGGATAATTAAGGTATTTTAATTTCCGTTTAAATATTATCAACCAAAAGCATAGGATATTTTTGGGAAGATTAAAGTGGAAGAATGAAGACATTTGAAATAACTATTACACCTTTAGGTTAGGTCATTTTTTTAAAACATTTTTTTTTCTGATATTTTGGGAGGAAGGGGAGTTGAACCCTAAAATACCTCCTTACATTTGCTCGTGAATTAATTATAATCCATTTCTTTAAATTACATATGTACGAATTCTATAACATATTATTCTGAAAAAATGTACTGTCCCATTTATTTATCTAAGTATGCTCTAATTCTTTTTTCAGTATAGTCACACAAATATGAAACATACATACGTATCAGCTAAATTCTATATATATATATATATTTTTGTAACTTTTCATTTAAAAGTTTCACTTATCTCTAGTTATTAAAATAATTAACATTTTAAGACATAAAAATATATTTGTCGTTGTATAAATGAAAATATATTAACTATAATTAGTTTATCGCAGTGATTAAAAACTCAATGAGGACGGTAGAGTGATTGTAAGTTTCACAGTAGGACAACTTTATATATTAACACTGAAAAGCAAAAACTAACGACGAAATAATTTCAATAAATATGATCGGGTGAATTGATATACTCTGTCTTAAGCTCGTCGTAATAGTCATATTTTAATCATTCATGCACATGGGTTCATCACGTTCACTAATTTTAGACACTAAACTTCGGACCACATGACCAGACAATTATGTGAAAAAATAAATAAACTGGAGTTCAATTTGAAAGACGAGAAAAATGTGTGCGAGGAAAATGCGTATAATACACACACAAACAAATTATAAATAAACCTTGGATTGTAAACAAAAATAAATTCACTTTGATTTGCTTCTATTCCTAAGATAATCTTTTTTCTTTTACGCAACAATTTTCTAATTGAATACACATGAGACACTCTTTTTTGAAAATCAAATTCAACGAAGACATTAACTTTTATTTGTCGCGAATTATTTCTAAATAATAATCAACATATGATTAAGGGTTAAATTCGACGTCGTTTTCACGTTTCATTAAATAGTTTGAAAAAAAACTTAATTGCTTGTATAATTTATTTTATCAATCTGAAAGACCGATTTAAAATTATTTTATTTTTATTTTAAGCAAGTTAAAAGATATTTTGAAAACTTTTACGTTCGATTTAAATGTTTAAAATACATTTGAATTGTACCTATAATTCGTTGTTTTACAGATCATAATAATTTCGAAAATAAATAATATTATATTGGACTTATGTGTGTGAACAAAAATAATTTTATCATGGATCCTCAATAATTGAATAAAAAATATGTTCATATTATTGATTACACTTTATTAAATTAATATTTTTAAAACCGTTACGATACAACTTATATTAACTATTGAAAAGAACTTATATCATTCAATTAACAATTTACTATGTTCACAAATTGTATGTCTAATGTCTTTCTCCATAATTTTAATTTGAATAACAACCATCTAATACTTATGATCAACATTTTTATTTCTTCGTAATTATTTAAAAATATCGATTTGTAGTACAATATTTTATCAGATGATACATATATTTCAAGAATACAATATGTCAAAAACAAATACTTTAATTTGTTTTTAGTAAAAAATAAAAAAAATAAGATGTTTACATGTGTAGTATCATAGTATGTGCATGTACGTTCTGTGCTATCAATATGTATATTTATAAAAGTAGATACATTTCAATTTGTATACGTATGGTGTGAAATAAATATCGACTATATTTATTCTAAAGTTAAACAAAAATAATTATACTGATCGATTGAAGTTGTTAAATAAAAACAAAACCTAGTGTGAAATTGATATTATTATTATTATTATTATTTCATATAACACCAGATGCACTTCAAATTATAAAATGTATGTACAAATAATGTTAGTTGACTTTACGTATGTATACGATTTAATTTTTTTCTCGTCTCGGTTCCTTAATTTATTCGTCTGGACCATTATCTTTTTATTTATTTTGAACCGAAATTTAGGGGGAAATGCACTTGACAACTGCATTTCCAGACAGATTTTAATGCGTCTGCTGGGGAGTTTTTTAAACGATTACTGGTTTTGTCGGTTTCGGATTTTATTTTTCGTTTTCGATTTCGTTTGCGACTCGGTTAATAAATCGAGACGGGAAAAAAAACGAAAAACCCAAAGTACACGCAAGTAAAGAGGTGTATTTACAATAAATCTGAGTTGTTCTCTTAGCTGGTAATTGCGACGATCTCGTTTAATGGGATCCGTCTACACGTCTTCGGCCTTGGTTTTTCAGACAGAGCTTAACGGTTGACCATTCATATTTCAATGCATCCGATTTTTATTTGCTCGTGTTTTAAAAATGTTTCGCTAGGACGCAATCAAAACTTTTATTAGGTAGATACATTTTTCATAATATGAAGTTCATTTTGCAACTCCTTACACATAACCATAATTTTAATCATTCATACTTCAATAAAATTTATTTATTCACAGCCCCGATTGTTCAGAGGACCGGTATGTAAATTCGTCGACACCGTAAGTGAATACGAATATTTATGTGTGTTTTTGTGTTGACCATTATCAATTAATATCAACCATAGAGTACTGTTTTTAACGTTTTTATCATCATTATTGACATGCTTAGTGTATTAGTACGCTGTTCGTTTAGTATTGTTTATGTTGTTGTTGTTTGTGCTTTTCAATATTATTTGCTGGTCTTGTCACAAAACTTAATATAAAAATGTTTTTTTTCTTTAGTTCTAAGAAACGCAGGATTCAATCGATTCAAAATCAGATTATGCAGTATATGGGTAGATCTTCTCCGAGCCAAATCTCACCGATACCAACCAACTCTAATCAACCTACAGCTGTGAAAAAAATAATGGATACGGTAACGAACTTGATGTCCTATCCCAGTGATGTGATGCATACCGAAAGCGCGGTTGAAAAAGTTCAAAGTTTTTTTCCTATTTGTAAGTTAATACATATTTACCCGATGAATTGGATTTTTACGATCGCGAGTTTTATCCAATATTAAATGTTCACCACAGGTTACGTGCCAAAGAATACAAACGATGACGATAATTGGAATTCCAAGAAAGCTATGAACTTAATGTTTAGTATAAGTTTACCCAAAGCACCTGGCGGTGTTTCGGTTAACATAAACATGACTAAACTCAGGCTATTCAAACATTTCATAACGTGCACTTCGCAAACGAGTGTTGAGGTGCGTAGTTAATAACTTTATTCCTCGTTCTGACGTGTATGTATTACGTTACCAATTGATTTTATCGATTTCTCTCCAGACCGATGACTCTCAAATCTGTCAACCGATTTCATCGAAAAAAAACGCTAAACTAGCTAATTCTTCTTCTGCCGAAGCTATGTCAACGACAGAAGATAAGCAGATTCGGGTATCTGTATACATAAGATTAATGAAAAAGAAGGTTACAGGTAAACGACAATTTGATTACTTTTTTTTTTCAAATTAAATTAACTCAAAAAATATATATTACCCACCAATAGTTAAAAGGAAGCTGTTGGACAGCCGTATGTTACCGTATTACGGTGAAAAGTGGACAGAATGGAACATTCATAAAGCATTCAAGACCTGGCGCAATCAAACACACAACTTTACGATCACCGTCGAAGTTGAAGATGAAGACGGCAATTTCCTTCCAGTAACAAGGTTTTTCAAACCGATGAACTGCACCGAGCCCGAGCAAACGAGTAATACATTTTTCTGCACTTTTTTTTCATTACGATAATGTTAAAACACGTGAACCCTATACGGGGTTAGTATTATTGAAAAAAGCTTTGAGTCAAATGGACAACAAAATAATAAGACAGATAAGAAGAGAGAATGAGGGACAGGGGTAGGATACGAAAAAAGTGAATTCAAAGTTCTAAAGGGAAACAGTTTTTTGTTCGAGGCACGCTAGTAATATAATGCGTAACTGTTGACTAGACGTATGCTTCGGTTGCGTGTCTTTCGAATTCTAGCGATAGAAAATCATTCAGTCTAACACTTGGGAGTGATATTAAAGTTATTTACAGCGAGGTAATTGATGAAGCACTCTCATAACTTCATCTAACTAACAACAATTATTTTAATTTTAAAACAATATTATAAATCACAACATCAAAGAAAATCGATGTAATATTATTATACAGATAACACATTCTATCTACAGTGTTGGCGGCGTGAATTTTCTTCGAAATCATTATTATTATTGTGTATTATTTTAACATAATTATTAACGTACAAGGCACAGTGGGATGAAATAAATTCTAGTTTACCGAAATTCAGAAATGAAGGTTGTAAATAACACGAGATATAACATTAATTTTATATTTTTTACGCATTATAGATAGTGAATACACATTATTATGTTCCTGAAATGTTTATCTTATCATACTAATAAAATTTTAATTGGCATATGACGCGCAACCAATGTCAAATAGTATTAAGAATTGTAAGGTACGCTCAGTTATCTTTTTGATACGATTTTGTTGTAAACACGATGTATTTGAAATTTTAAGAAAAAAAATATTCCTATAGATAAAGGTAGTTTATTAAAAAGTATAGAATATGTCTTCGATATTTTAAAAGCAGCAAATAGAGGACATACATGGTCAGATACTTACATGGAGTTGATTACTTGAATTCCGAACACCGATGCAGTGGCGACACATGAAGAATTGGTAGCGCCCCTGGCAAATTTAGAAAAACATACCTTTCTAATTTGATGTCATGATATTTTTTTAACCTTTAATTTTACTAATATTTTTAAGTATACAATTTGTACTTATAAGTTATTATTATAGTGTTAATTTTAAATTTTGAAAATTCTCGCTTTATGACTGGCAAATTCATCGATAATTTCTTCATATGACATTTTTTATTTAAATACCCTATTTTCATAATTTTATCATTAAATTCACAATTAGTATGTACAAATAGACATCATCTACGTATTTCAAAAAGTATAATGGAAAAATGTCGATTTAATTGTCGGACAAAAATACGACTTTTGCACAATTTTATGCCGCTTTGCAATTCGCGCCCGCGGCGTAGGCACGGTTCGTCCCATACCCTTGCTACACCACTAGCGGTGTGATCGCGGTTCGTTTTAACTCAACGTGCGGTTTCAGTTGCAGCGATCTCGAAACCGATCCCCGGGCTGGTGATGGAGTCCGTGCACAAAGGGCTGCAGAACGACGGCGACGAGACGATGACGATGAGCCCGCAAATGGCGCTCAGCCTGAATCTGCCGCGGTATCCGATCGTGGACGTGACCACGGTCGAGGTGCCGGCGGTGGCCGAACAGGGCCGGGGCGTGGCGCAGCTTTTCAACCGTCACGCGGTGGTCGCGGTGAGGACGACGTCGTGGCGGCCGGACAGATCCAACGAGCACGGCGCGTATCCCAGGATCCGGCACGGCAACGGGTCGCACAACAAGGCGGCCGCCGAACCGACGGACCCGGACACGTTGCCGCCGCCGGCCATGGACTTCTCCAGGATGGGCGAGGACCTCCGCGACAGGGTGGTGAACAAGATCGTGCTAGTCAAAGTCAAGGCCACGACCACCACCGAGACGCCGACGGGCTCGACCGCGTCGCCTGGTGCCGCCGCGACGTGAGCCCGCGTAGCCTCCGTCGGTTACCGGTAACCGTCACGAGATCCTGAGCGCGCGCCCAACGTTGTAAGCGCACGACTCATCCGTTTCATTCGATATGTTTCGATATTAATCGTTAGGACGGTAACTGCGTGTGCGCCCGTTTACCGCTGTATTGCTCGTACGTTATGTACTCGCTTATATTTCGAATCCTCGTATCTGGGCACACGTCCACGTATTTATATATGCATATATTTATTTATTATTATAATTACTATTATTATAATTATTTTCTTTAACTTTATATGATTATATTCACGTTATCACAGTTGTATTACGGTGGAGGGAGAAAACTACAATAAGTTTATAAACGGAATAACTTTATTTATTACCATTAATATTATCGTATTCGATTAACATTAGATGAATCCAAGGCTGGAAATTAACGAGTGAAAAATTTAAATTTACTTTTAACCGTGTTACTTAACGAGTTATTCATCATTTTTTTTTTTTTTTAATTAATTTCTTATTTAATGAGTTAAATAATTTCTCATTGTAGCTACTATTTTATATTTGGATTAATTTATTTCCTAATTTTAATTCCAGATTTGAAAAACACGAAAATACTCCTTTTTTTATATATAAATTAATTGTTTCTAGCAAAAAATAATTTGCATTTTAATCGTAAAGTATTGATTGCACTTTTACTCTTGAATCGCAATAGGAATCTAAATAACGTACATAAACATAACATTATAAACATTTCATATTATGCAGTTAAAAAAAAAAATTGATTTTACTTTTTTTCTGTTTAATTTATAACTTTTGCACGTTATTACACATTTATAGACAAAAAAATAGTGACTTTCAACCAAAGATGGGCAAGTTAATGAAAATAATTAACTTGATTTAACTTAACTCAGTTTAATAAAAGTTAATCTACTTTTTTTTAATTAGTATGTAAATCACATAAAAAGTGACTGCGTTCTTTAGAAATATCTAATTTCTTAAATTATAATAAACAATTTTATTTTTTATCATAATATACAGTAGTTGTACATCAATGGGCCACTCACTACCGTATTTATTTATCTTTATAGTTAATTTTTTTTATACATAAATGTTATGTATTCACGGCCAGAACCCAATACCCAAAGGTGGGCCCCCCAACCTACAAAATCTAATATGACATTTGATGTACAGTGTATGCGACCATTTTACTTTATATGATTATTTAATTTTTATATTAATATTTACCAATTAAACGAATATTTTTTTTAACTTGATAGATCATTTTTAAATCAACTGTGAAAAGCTCTTTAACTTAACATTAATTTTTTAAACAGTTAATGCCCACCTTTGCTTTTAACTCAACTTAAATTTCGCTTAAATAACTTAACAAGTTAATAAAATATGTTAACTTTTCCGGCCTTGTTTATATCACAATATAATTCGCATATATATTAAGTAATAATGTATAAAGTAATATGTTCCTATAGTTTTTATCATTATAGTGACTGAACTAAAATCAAATATATCTTGCAATCTGTTTTAATTTTTCTACACGAGAGCCACATCAAATCTGTTGTTTTGTGCATCACACGACTGCAATACATACATATATATATATAGGGTGTCTCACAAGAATTTACTGTTGTAAAGTAGCAGGAGTGCATTTTTTTTGAGGTCTAATGCAAACACTTTTTATATTTTTATAATGAAACTTATATAAATTAGAGTAATAATACTCTATACCTTAATAGATATATTTGGATTTTAGTTTTAACTTTTTTGACTTAAGATATATATATATATATATATATATATATATATATATACATGTAAATGAATAAGGTATTTGTAACATTTACTATAATGAGTACCATATCATATCAATTTTTTGCAAACATTAAATATTTTTTTGTTATGCAGAATTATTATTAATTATTATATTTCAAGTAAATACAAAGTTATCAACCTATTTACAATAGGCGATTGACATATTATATCTGCAGATACCATGTAATAATATTTTATCAATAAAATTTAATTTTACTACTTATATATTTCATATTATTATACATATACCTAATAATCGTTGTATTTATTTATTTGATGGTTATTCGATAATTCTAGTTTGTAATGATTATATCCATAGCGATGCATTCTAATTGCGTCAGGAAATTAAATTTTGTCCTAGTTGAGTATTACTCGAATCTCAGATTTATTCTATAAAATTACATATTTTTCACTTTTACAGATTGATGATTGGAATTTATAAAATAAAAATAAATAATTTATATAATATAAATAAGTTATACTTTTTGGCGTGGTAAAATATATGTAAATCACATTAAATTATTTATAAAATGAATAAATAATTTATGTATTATTTGAATACATATGATATTAATATGTCATATAAAGCTATTTTATTGGGTGAATGTAAGTTCCCACACGAGATTAGCAGGTAAAAATCACCATTGGGTTTGTCTACGTAAGTTCCAACACGAAAAAATATATATTGTTACGTAAGTTCCTACACAAATAATAATTTATAACAAATACAAATTTCCTTCCCACTTTATTCAGATTGATGACCGATAACGTAAATTGATGTGGTTAGCCACTTTCCTGGGTTATCATTTGCGTAATTAAATCATTGTGCTAAACCTAAGATATACATTTTACAGTATCAAGTTTGGCCTAGATGCAAACGGCATCCCCAATTACATATTTTATATTGCTATACTTTTGTTCATGTAGGTATTTACGAGTACATATTATGTAAACGTTTACCTGCTATACTTCGTGTGGGAACTTATCTCCCATTTTATTAAACCAGATGTGTATCATGTCAACGATTTTTTAATTTTTATTTTAAACAAACCCATCTCTGCAACCGTTGGAAGAAATGGGCGCCATAATCCTAGGTACCTGTACGGCAAAATAAGTGGAAAAGTTGAATAAAAATTATATTTATTTTTATACATATATGTTATATTTTATTGGTTATTGATAATTTTCTATATTTTTAAATACTCATATAAGATGTTTAAAATATTATATGTTCTTTAATTCACTTTCGTGGCTCATGTCATATAACCAAAACAGATATAAATTAATGGATAATTGGTGCTCATGTTCTACAAATTTTAGTGTAAATGATATGTCATTTTTGCACCTTTGACACTTATGTCGTATAGCCCTCTGTAACCATTTAATAATGTTTGGATAGAAATTATACACCCATTTGTAATTGTTTATTTTTTTCAGTAAACGTATTAATGATTTAAAAATTATTAATTACCGAAATATCGTTGTCGCAGTAACGATGCAAGTATAACTGATGATATACTTACAAATTAGGTATCGATAAACGATGATACTGGACTAAGACTCAACTGCCTGTTTTTACGCGTATAAGTATGCCTAAACAAATAATTTAAACAGAAAAACGATATTATTACAACGGACGCAATTCGAAACCGTCGCCGAAATACCTGGGACGCAATACGATTGTCGTGTCGTGTTTTTGTTCCGAATGGACGTAATTCGTATACATCAGTAAACGGTTGTTGTCCATTTTTAATCATCGCTGCAATGCAATCTACACCGACATCACCCTCATTTAAATATTGGTTTTCTAATTCGTTCAATAATAATTACGGGTACATGTGTGCGCGCGCGCGCGCGCGTGTGTGTGTGTTTAATTATTTTTTTTAAAGACATGTAACAATTACCGCAAACGTAACCCGATTTCATTGGTTATGTTATTGACTTATTACCGTGCATGTATTTTGGTGTACAATTAACAAAATGTATAGATATTTAGATATATATTATTTAGTCCTTGAGTACGACGTTCAAGTAACGCACAATGTACTCACTTAAGCACTGATCGCGTAACGCTGTGCACGTGTCGACAGATACATCGTAATTCAGTGTGTACCGACGACCTGTTAAGACGACGGAAATTATTGTTGTTTGAAAACGGAAAACAACCCTCTCGTGCGCTTGAAGTGTTCGTCAGTCGACGCAGTGCCGAATGTTCACGTTCAAAGGTAATATTTCGATGCACTACTAATATTATAATGTACTTTTACAATTAATATTTCATACGCCTAAACGGCGCGTGAACTGTTGCGCGACAAAATAGACATTTTTTAATAGGTTCGAGTTGAATATGTATATTAATTTATGGGTATGTAATGTGAAGATTTCAAAAATAATCCCAAGCCAAAATATTAACATTAATTATAACTGTTGATTTTTTAAATTTTTTTTATTGATTTTTATTTCCTTTCGTTTTTTGTCATTACGTAAAGCGCTATTCAATCGTCAAGTTATTATTACATACATGTTATCAAGAAAAAAATCATATCACAATTAAACTGATCGTCAACAATCTTAGTTCTGAAACAATGAATTAGCAAAGAAAATCGCTCGTTTGTTACTTAATTACGTTCAATGGTACCCACATTGATATAAAAAAACAAATTATTTCGTCCAAAGAACTACGTACACTATGCACAGTGTTCTTACATCAGTCAACTTTTTTTTAAACACAAACGCGTGTGACTTTTTATTTCCAAACGCTTGACCACCGCGTGCAATGCAATGTTCATAATCCAACGGGAAAAAAAACAAAACACACCCTGCGCGTAGAAAGTGAAACGATAAAAAAAATTATAATCCCATCAAATCTTTCGCTATACCTGTAGATGTAACATTTGATTTGGGCATCATAGCGATAAGTATTAGGTATACTTTTCCACTCGCGGTGTCGAATTAATAATATTTTTGTTGCAATACATCCGATATTCGAATGCTTTTCGCACAGCGCACGTACGATTACGCGCACGTGCAGCGTTCACTTTCGGGCTTGTGAGGCGCTTAAGTCTGCGTTTTTGAGTATCCCGTGCTGTATTGTTGCGTTTTAATATTTACATTTGTGATAAAGCCGTGTCACGACGACATTACTGCGATCGTTATTTATCATCTCCAATCGTATTTATCGCGCGGTAGTATTAAAATGAGCGATCTCACATTGTGCTCTTACGATGGTAACCATTCAGAAGTAGGTAGACGCGCTGCAAAATCTTAATTTTTAATTAGGTTCTTTGTTTTGATTTTTTCCCACTAATGGTTTTCTTAGTGTGCATAAATTATAATTAATGTAGTGATCCGGGCATCACTGCGAATATTTCCTTGTACTTATTTTCCTTATTATTTTACCTTGAGATGGCTATTATATATTTTAATGTATTTTAGTTTATATTAATTTTGTAGTATTAAGCGTATTATTTAGCTTTTTAAATTTTATATTATTGATAAACCATAATGTCTAAATCAAATGATAATTAATAATATTTGATTCTGAAGAAAAATAGGAAAGTCACCTAATTATTTGTTTTAATTATAATTTTTATTTGTTTGAAGTATCAAATATTGTGTTTAACTTTTTTTTATAGAATAATTAGTAACTCTGAGGAAAATGAAATGTTACATCGAGACCAAATATAATTTTAACTTCTAAATATTTACAAATAATTTGTATAACAAACATCACATTTTTCATAATCATCGAAATATGTTAATTGTTAACATAAGTCCCGTCGCCCTTTTCCCAAATTAACACCAACGTGAATTTAAAAAAAAAATGATATAAAATGTCCCGTATTTCTAAAAAATAAATTGGTAGAGTTTATCTTACGCTATTGACTTATGGGGTTACCAGTACGTCCTGTATCAGTTTTAATAAATAACATTTATACTTTTAAAAGTGTCTATTTGTTTTGACTACAAACTTACTTTACCAGACGTAGGTCGGGGAAAAAGGTGACTTTGTCGTTTAATCGTTTCGAGTCAATCGTTAATCAGACCGGCTCACTATATTAGGATAATACGAGTAGATACAACCCGATATTATTAAGATTATAGGTTACGGTTATCCCCTTACCAATCCATATGTTTAATATTTGAGAATTGATTTGGATACAAAAATGAAACATAAATAATTCACAACTACACCGTCCTGTTTAGAAATTAATTTATAATTTTACATTAAAAATTATTACATACATAGTGAGCTGTAATCGATTGACAAAGTTTGTTTTGATTAAACAATAATGTTGTATGTACATCATCACAAAATGTTTTTTGTTAGTTGCATAAATCATTGAAATATCGAAAAATAATGATAGTTAAATCGATAATTTTACTAACATTTAATGTATAGTTATTGTTAATGGATAAGATATGAAGAAATAAAATAGTTTAAAACAAAAAACACTACCTACATCAGAATTTTCGAGATTTGATCCGGAAATCACATCAAAATGATTCATTTATTATCTATCATGACAATATAATTATCTTTCTCCGTTTGTAAATATCAGTGTCTATATAATATAATTTTTAACAGTAAAATCTAAAAATAACTTTATTTTACGAACCATGAACGGGTGTACGATTACATTAAATGTATTTATCTAAGGATTAAGATTACCGTATTATACCGTTATAATTTAATTTTTTCATTTATAATGTAGATATCCGGAATACTTACAATACAATATGTTGTGACAGCATATTAGTCGATTCGTTTTTGAAAAATTAGAGTTAAAAATTAACAATTAAAATAATTTATTTTCCGCATTTTGAGGAATTTTAAATTTAAATTGTATGACTTTAAAACCGTGATAATTATGCGCACTAATTGGTTATTACAATTTTCATCGAACTCGTTTGTAATTCATACAGCGTATAATACGACTTAATAAATATCGTACATTTATTAAACATTCTCTAGAAATCTGTACGAGTGGTTATTCAAATATTTCCTAATAAATCGGAAACAAAACTACTATATCTACACATAGTATTCGTATTATATTTCGCAACACTTAGACTCATAATCTTGCTATACGATATCTTTAAAAAAAAAAAAAAATAATAAGTGTATAATAATTTGTTATAAATTACGTTAAAAAAAACATAATGCTAATTTACATACCTATTAAGTAGTAATTAACACAGTGCTTCTCAACCTATAGGTTGAGACCCAAAGTTGGGCTGTGAAATTCGTTTGATGGATCGTCAAATTTTGAACATAAAAACATAATACTCGTATTTATTTAAGAATTAGTGTTTGACGCACTTCATATTTATTATAATATAATATTAAAAAATTCATGAAATAATTTATTTAAACTATTTAATATTAATTTAAACTGTTGGCTGTGTTTTGGAATACTTTATATTAGGACAAAAGTTATTTATAAGACATTAATAAATTAGCTTTTTTCCTGCATACGCTATAAAATTACATATTTGTATACATTATTGAAATACAATCATTTAGTAATTTAATTACCTGTTCATTTATATTTAAAGATTAGTTAAAATATTAGTTTTAGTCTGCAATACACAGGTATTTTTTGTTATTGATATGGTCAAAATATATTGTACGTGATTCATTGATTGGCGAATATTTCGCATTAAATCGTAGAATCAATGCAATCAGCTATGTAAATAATTATGTCTGAGATTCACGTAGCTGGAAACTATTTTAAATAATTGCCAGATCTTAATAATTGTTATAATTAAATTATAATTATTATAAATGTTAAATGATTATTAAAAGGACGCCACACCCACATGTGATGTCTCTATCTGAAATAAGTACATCAACAAATTTACGTTAAGTAGTTCAAATGTAATGATGTTAGATAATATTAAATATTAAATATAATTATTATTAAATATTAAATATAATATTAGAGTGAACTGACCTATAATCAAACTATAAGGGAATAACATTGTCTGTGTTTCTTTTGGTCGGTTATTTCCAATATTTTAATTTTTAAGCATGTTATGGGTATGTAAAATATTAAAATTAAAAAAAACCTTAAATTTATTTTACTTGATATTTTTGTCATTACTGTCCTCTGACACCTAATCAAATATTTCATTATATCACAATTTAAATGTGATAAACCTAACGAGATAATGTGTGCTTGAAAAAAATGTACAAAATAGTTTTAGGGATAAGATGTATTCCTTGTCGACCTCCAGGACACATGCTTGGATGGGTGGGCGGTCCATTGAAAATATCGCTCTCAGTTCTATATGATGAAGTTTAGCCACTGGTAGGCAACGATATTGCTGATATTTATAAACAAAATATTCTCTATACAAATTAATATTACGATGAAATCCCATTCAAGTAGTATTTCAACCCCAGGAGTAGAACTCACATACGTTTTCAATTCACTACAAGATGATGTTTTTCTTTTCTTGTAACGTTCGTTTTATTTTAATTAATTAATTTTTTCGGGTAATAGGCTGTTTATGCCGTAGTTCTACACGGTTTCCATACAGTTGATAAATTGTCTCGGTTTTCGTATGATCTAAAACTATAAATAATTTGTAAGTACTGAGAATGCTTGACGATAATAATAAGCAATAATGCGGTAAAGTACGGATGCAGATCATATTGACAAAACGTGTGTCAGGGTCGTAAGTTCTTTGTTGCGGAGAATTAGTATCCTAAGCACGGGGCGGGACTGGTTCTCAGTAATAGTATATGTTAGCGGCAATGTGTATAATTATGATATTTTATATAATGACTAAGAACAGTATGTAATACCAAATCATACTACCTAATGATCTAAATTAATACCTAACCAGGGTATCAAAACGTTATGAGTATAACGTTAAAATATTCAAAAAACGATTGAAATCGATAACAGATAACATATCGTTAAACGATAAACGATGGAAACAGATAACGGATAGCATATCGGTAAATGATAAACGATTGAAAACGGATAATAGGCAACAAAACAGAAACGAAAAACGATTACAATTAATATCGAATAACGTAACAAAAAACGATTAACGATTGAAACTTCGGATTTCATGCCCATCCCTAATTGGTACTAGTGCTCTGCACGGTCCGTTATTTTAAGGACCAGACCGGAATTCAAATTTTACCAGGTGGCCTAAGTCGGACCGGACCACACTTAAACGTTAATCAAAGACCAAAATTGGACCGAACCGACGGCTTCATATTATTTTTAAACCAGATCGGACCAGTAATTAAAAAACATTTAATTAAGTAGACCGTGGACCGGACTGTCGGTCCGATCTTAAAACATTTTGGACCGTTTATGGACCGGTTCGTAAGGTTCAGTCTGTATTAGCTCAGATCGTACCATATGATGTGTTTAGTATTACACTGGACCGGACTATCCCACTTAATAAATAAATATATACCTAAATTTGTAGGGTTTTTTCGTTTTATTTGTTTACATAACAATATCTGTATTTAGATTTTAAGTTCCATGATTAGGATCTGACTGAGACCGGACCGGACTGATTTTCGTTTTTTTTCTAAGCCTCTGCGGGTTATGTTACATTGAATTATTATAGCCCCCCCCCCCAAAAAAAAAAAAAAATTCAATCAAATGTCCGCCTATGACCGGACCAAACCGACGATTCAATAGTTTTTGTATGTTAGGACCGTACTAGACCGAACCATGCAGAGCACTAATTGGTACGTATACGCGGGTATACGGCGTATATCCATCAGCATACTTTCAATTTTCGGCGAATACCAAATATAAAATATTATTTTACGGGTATATGCTTCTAAAATAACTCGAAAACAAAAATAAATAATAATGATATAAACGTTATATATTATTTTTATTTAAATCCTGCTTTAAAGATAATTATAAGTGATTCCGTTTTACCATTCGGTTAGCTTTAATAAAGTAATTTTTCTGCGGAATCAGTTTAAGTTTATTGATTAATAAAATTAAAATACTAGTTATTCAAGTGTTCAACAATCTTGTAAACCATTTCGATGTAATTCAATATAATGTGATAAGAACAATAAATATTTATTCAATTCAAATGAAAATAATTGCTAGGACGACATTTACGAATAACGTATAACACAGTAGATAACAATATATGCAATGGATATTCAATGAATTTATATCTAATGTATGTACATGTACAATGCTCTATACTACGCGAGTACGTTGCCGTTGGAACAATCGTTATTGTAATCATTAGCGAGATTTAAAAAATAATTCGATTTGCTATTACTTAACTTAAACATTTATCCAATTCTTTCTTATTCCAATGTAATTTTTTTTTTTTTTTGATACTCAGACGGACCATGGAAATGTCAACGAATATTGATCACTGCAAAACAAACGGAAACGAAAATAATCAAGGCTGTATTATATCCCTTGGGTCTCACGTACGTATTGAATCAATTATATAAGGCATGATTTTGATTTTTTTACTAAAGAAATATTGTATTTCATAACATGCAACGTTAATTTTGGTATTTAACGATTAACCAAGACGCATAAATGACAAAAAAAAAAAAATTAGATTAGTGAAAGACGCTTAAATGTATTTACAGTAAATCAAATTCGTTAATATAATAAGACTGATTAAATACTACAAAGTACGTAATACTAATTTTGTATTTGTTTCCATATTCGTATTATTTATTAATTTCAGTGTGTAGAAATCAATAGAGTATTCATTCGAATACTAATACGATCGATACAGTATGCACGAGAGAAACAATACAAATATAGATAATTTAATACATAAAAATACATAACATCGTTGTGCATAGATACGCTTTACAAATTAGAATCGATTTATACGGCAGATAAGATATTAGAAGATTAAAATAATATTTGGTCCTAAGACGTTTAAATAAAAAATCAAAGAATTAAAAATAAAAATCAAAACAACATCAAGTAAATTAAACAGTATGCATGCATTACATGGTTAAGTGGCATATTATTTAGTGTATCGTGTTATATTATCTTGCATGGCTGCCTCTGTGCTGGGTACCGTTTAATGTTGTTTTCACACGCAAAACGATTGAAATTGTTTTCATTTATTTGTTTGTTATACGCCATAGGATGGTCCACCGAAGGCGGACAAAAAGGAGTTCGATTGCAGTCGTTGGCCTTTACAGTTGTTACTTATAAGTAATAAAAAACAATTCGTTCTAAGGTGTCTGTGCCACATTTTGTTCGTAGCTTATTTGTTGACGGCCGTTAACCATTGGTATTTAAGTGGTAATTATTGAATATGTTATCATATTTCAATAAATGTGTGTTGATTTATAACGATTTATCGATTTTAATCATTGTTCACATTACAGATAAAATAGACATGAACTGGAAAGACGGTTTAGGCCTATTGATTATTATTGCTACGATGTATTACATCACGTGGCCACTCAAATGGTTGTTTGCGATCTTACCGAAAATAACGCCGCACACACATCTGAAGTAATACTGTAGCTATAATGTATTGTAATTTGATAGATCATTTTTAATTCAACTGTGAAAAACTAAGCTATTTACTGCCAAATAAACTGGTTAAGTTAAAAAGTTGGAAAAAAAAATAAATTTTTCACTAGTTAATGACCACCTTTGAATATTTTGGCCTTTACTGGGAGGAATGGTTTATGATAATACGGAACGTCACCAGTCGAAATGGTCATAATGTGTCATTTAGTCATCGTGAAAAACTGATAACTGCGTATTTGTCTATGAATTGTCTTACAGGCTGGCATTTAGTAAATATTTATAGAGCAATTGAAATAAATTTTGATGATGTAATTGATAGATTTACAATTACCTATTAAAAAATTAATATAAATTTTGTTTTGTAACTTTGTTTTTTTAAATAGGTATATAAAAAAATGTTTGGGATGGGTGGAAGCGGTCGACCCGTTTTAATATCCCCCCCCTCCAGGTGAAGTCTCAAATACGGCACTGCGCCCTGGATGTTTATTGAAAGGGGGGGGGGTGGCCTCAATGATATAATGATAAAACTGAAAAAATATAGAAATATAATTCTAATATTCTATCCATTCTGTTGACTATTATAGGTATATAATAATTTGGTCCACGGATAATAAATTATTATTGTCAGTCATCATCGTTCGTAATCACTATTTATTTAATATTTAGATATTAAATACCATCAAATAATGATTTAAAATAAAACGACTACTAATTATTCTAACAACAAGGTATCGGCGTATTTTGTTCGGATGATTGTGATCATTTCGACGGCTACAACTTATTTGCGCACAGTTTACGAATAATAGAAACCTTTTCTCAGAGAAATTTAACCAACGTACCTCTCCAAATGTTTGGATTTAATGATGGTGGATTATTATCATATTCGTACAACGTTTCCCTTTATCCTTTACAAGGCTTAGGACATTCTGTCTAATCATATTCTGGTGTCATGGACTGATAGGCTTGAAAATGTTGTTTTGAGCTTAATTTCCTTAACCAGCCATTATTTATAATTTTTTCGATTACAAAAATGAATAATATTTAGCGTCCATTGTTAAACACGCCGCAATTGTAGACTACACTAAAGTGTATAAGAGATTTTTTATAAGGTTTATCAATTATCACCGGAAACGTTTAATAAAAACAGCATAAGAAATATAGCAATAAATATTAAAGCTTGACACACACGACTCATTTACTTGGCAAGCATAGCATCGCGATTATGACATTACTAATGGATGAAAACTGATGGAAAACCATGATTGAAAATTCATTTTATGCTTTTAGAGTATATGGACAGAGTGTATGTACAAAACTGTAACTACAAGCTGGTTTTTATTGACCATAATTTTGCGCGCAAACGATTTGTGGTAAATTTAAAAAAAATAAAACGAGCCTTCGCCCATTTGGATACACCTCGTTCGTTTTGGAACACTACATTAAATTATATTTGGACGATAAACTGTAAAGCGTTAGTCACTTTGATACAGTCAATTTAATACAAATATTATAACATTTAATATACGTATAATTACAATACTATATTATATTTCATAATTAAATTAATACTAAAACATCATTTCGCTGTGTATATAGAAAATAAATTCAAATGATAGTAGTTGTAGAATTTAACTCTCGACCTTTACAAATTATAACAGAAAAGAATGTTGAAGTTATTCCAAAAACTGTTTACCACAAAAAAATTTAAATCACTAACTGTATTGTCTCTAATCTTAGATTCATAATTTTCAGTATAAATTCGTATGAATTATTCAAAATCAAAGCAGAACACATGATATATTTTCCCAACGCAAATATTTTATTCACGAATATTTATTTTGTACTCTTGAACGTAGATGTTCGACCGTAGAATAATGTTAAATAATAAATTACAAAACACAGACCAACGTGTTAATATCTTCTGTTTTATCGTCACTACAGGACTGGCTTGCTGTGCGTGTTTTTCACGTTGTTCTTTCTATACATTTATTTTGATACGAAAAACGACCGTCTTCGGTTGCTGCCATTAGCCGGACTTATCGCGTTAATTTTCATCGGATTTCTGTTCTCCAAACACCGCGGACACGTGGACTGGACCACGGTTGCGACCGGCTTCGCTACACAAATCACCATCGGCCTGTTGACGATCCGATGGTCGGTCGGCCGGTCTATAGTTCAGGCCATGGGTCAGTTGGCCGAAAAATTTTTCTCCTTCGCTTACATCGGGGCCGAGGTGACATATGGTCACGAATTGATCGACAATTACGGTGTATTCGCGTTTAAGGTTGGTATGATGCGGTATTGTAATCGTTTTGATGCTACGTACGATTGTCTTATGAAATTCAAAATAAAAATTTATACTGAAAAAAAACAAATAAACAAGTAAAAACTTGAATAGTTCTTCATATTTATAGTGAAACTTTTTTTTAAATATTTATAGAAATGTTAATATTTTATTTTTACGTACGATTCAATTATTTCTTAAAAATCATAAAAAATATTGAATTTCGTGAACCAATCGTATTATTCACGTTTATATTTATTTTGATAAATTTAATCATTCTAAAAAAATTACGTTAAACAAGATTAATTATACGCTTAAACAACTAAAATAAACAATATTTGATTGATTTAGTTATTTTAATATTTTTAAATTTTAAGTACAGTACAACTGATTCATTTTGGTTTTCAATGATTTTCTCTATAAAACGATAAATAATGTTGAATTTTGTCTAGGTAAGTATAGTTTTTCAAGTAGGTATTTTTAGTCATTTTAGATTCTGAGCAAAGCAAAAAATTTACTTACGTTGATATTTATTTTGGTTAAATAAGTAGCTATATATTTTATTAGTTTGAACACACATAATGCAAGGCTAAACATTTAATTATGCATGATCTGAATATCAGAATATTTCGTTCCACCATATTACATTTATATAATATAGGTATTATTTACTAGCTAAATTATTTTAGTCCCACCCGGGTTAGGTTTTAATTATTATTTTAATAATTTAAATTAGAGCAATTACTAATCTTAAGCCTAAAGAATTTAGGTTGAAAAAAGTGTACAACAAAATAATAATTATAATAATATTTATTTTTATTTATGTGTACTATATTTATTTACATATACCTATATCAATCTTAATTATTAACATAATGAAGAAAATAAAATATTTTCTAGGTAACCAAAAGGTAAAAAAAATGTGTATATCCAACCCAAAACTGTTTCAGCACTTAAAAATGTGATTTTCAAAAATATATTTTTATTTTAGATCTAGAGTATTATTATCTAGATTAGTATTATATATCAAATTTTTTATAGCTCAAACGTTTTGTTATTTTTTATATGTGGTGTAAATCGTAAGTGTGAGTGAATGGTATTTTAATTTTATTGTACAGATTGCATTTATACAAATAGTTTTATTTTTAATCGAATTGTATTAAATTCGTAATTTCGCAATTTTCATTTCTAATCCCAAAAAATATAATAAACCTCATTATACTCCAACTATTGGACTCATGGTTGTGTACATATATTGTACATAAATTATTAAATATACACATAAATATATAAACTATACATCAAATGTGTAACATTTTCACTAATTACACAATTATACATATTTCATTTACCTCCATAATTTACGTACTAATTGAAATTTTGTGTCATTTAAAAAAAATATGATTTTCAATTTTATACTTGTAATTTTAATACGAGAACGAACATTTTTTTCTTGCGAAACTTTTGATTTATGACTGATACGATCAAATATTACATTAACTAAGCATAATGCCACAACCTCGACTTAGAATCGTTGCAAATTCGATGATTCATTATTGCTTTGAAATTTAAAAAAATAATTTATGCTGTTACAAAACATCCGTCCTATTTTGAGCTATACGAAATTTATTATGCAATCATTCAAACAGCTGGAAGATATGTATCAGTATTGTTGATGAGCTTAAAAGAGTATTAATATAATTAAAAAATCATAATAGTAATAATAATAGTATTTATAATAACAATAATAATAGTAGTACATGTTCAATATAACTTAAAATTATTAATACCTGCATATATTTATAATTTCCAATTATCACTTGTGTAATGCAACTATACACGCAATTATAGCTAACATACTATATATGAATAAATCAAAATTTAGTTTTGTATTTTGGTTTTTTTTTCAGGTGCTTTCAGTACTGTTTTTCATGTGTTTTTTCATAGAAATATTATTTTACTATGGAATTCTCCAGACTGTAATCATACGAATAGGATGGTGTTTGCATAAACTATTGGGAACCACGGCAATCGAATCAGTCTATACGTGCGCTAGTGTATTTTTAGGCATGGTAAGTGAATTTTGTAATACTTACATCAACACCATCTGATTTAAACTAGAAAAAAGTTAAATGAGGTATAATTTACAGCGAAAACTGGTTTTAATAAGTAAACATACAAATAAATTACATAATATTTTAAAATTAGTATGGTTTTTATATCATTATTTCAACTATAGTTTATAAAAATAATTTAAATAAATATTTAATGGTTATCGGGACACTTTTCTTGTACTATTTGATTATACAAACTTTTCAACGGCTAAGAAAGTACCAATATCATTTTATCGTTTACTCTATGAATATATAGCAAAATATTTTTAACTTTAAAGATTTATTTTACTATACCGTTGTAAAAATTTATAGATCCGACCCAATGCCAACCCGGTATTATGCCGCCTTGGGACAGATTTTGAAATGTCGTCCTTCACTAACCTATTGTACCGTTTTACCCAACATTTCTTGCTAGTGTACAGATAAATCATTTAAAATCATTTATTTTAAATTTAATAATCTAATAGTTATAAATTGTAATACAGCCATACGAGTATACTGATGTAAACCTATTTTATACAATTTATACTAGAAAATAATACGAGAATTTAAAATTCCGAGCTTTGTAATAACAATATGGTCATGCTATTAATACGCTGAACGTTCACTCACCTGATAATTCTGCGATAGGCAATATACTAATATATTACTATTATTATTTGTTATTCATATTTTTCAATGATTAAACATTTTTTCTAAAAATTATAATACATTAAAAAACTTCAAAACTTTCATTTTCGCTGTTAAGAAATTGCCCCCTTTAACCTCCCCTCCATATTAACCATCATTAGACATAACAATTTTATCTCTCTGCAGATTACTTAGTTTTACTGATTAACTATGTACAACTTATGTTAAACCGTTCAAAGTCACACTAACCTATCATAACATAAAAATTAATGTTATTGTCATAGCACATCGCGAGATCTCAACGAAAGTATAACTATTCAGGTGTAAAGAAAGTATAAAATTATTTTGAAGCACTAACAGTATAGCGGAAAATTATACTTTTCAGATCTTATATACGTGCGTTGTGTAACCATATGCACTGAGTTTTACATTCGTAGAAAAGTCATTATACAAAGTAGGTATTTTTACTTAAAAAAAAAAAAAATAAATATTTTTGTCAATCAACTACACGTGGCTGTAACTTAAATACGTAGTTTACGTAAATACTAGCTATATGATAATATTTTAATGTTACATGAAGATTGACACTTGTAAGATTATTTAGTTCTTTGATCACGTGTACATGAAGTTTCTACAATATTTACTTACCTGTTGAGTTACGATATCTTCATAAACAATTTTCATACTTTTAAATTATTATTTTTTTTTTTATACTTATTTTTTTACTTGAATTTTATTTTCATACGCTTATTTATTTAACGATTTTAAATCGAATTAATTATTAGTTTTAAAATAAGCAATAAATGCAACTATATTCGTTACTATATTTGTGCATGTCGTACTTCTTTAGAACAATTTATGTTTGGATTGGTTTATTTTTAATAAAATATCGCATGTACCAATAAATTTGGTATATTATACATACAAAAAGCGCAATAAAGTACTATTTCTAATCAAATATTAATGTCCTGTATGTGTAAGGTCATAGCAGAGTATCTGAGTGTAACTCCTCATACTCATAATATATTGTGAAACAAAATAATCTTTACGTTAAGATAGCAATGAATATTACTAAAAGATAAAAGATGACTGTATATAATAAAACGGCGAACATTAGTTCATATTAGTGTCATATTTGTATGAACCGATAACTTCCAATGTATGCTGATGAAACTCATTCATGAAAACTATATGTAACTACTTCATTAAATATATTGTTCGATGATCAACGCTTTCACGTTCATCATCGATGATTCTTTTTCCGTCTTAACGTATGTTTCATATAACATAGTTGAACCTCGTTAAAATCTATTTGTAAAATCCTTATTAGTAATAAATTATTTCTATAACCTAATTACCTTAAATATATTTATAAAATAATAATTTTAACCCATACTATACTGAATGAGATAAAAATTACAAATATTAGTTTTTAACTATCGTTGAGTTTACTTATCCTATAGGTTTGAATGATTTTTATTCGTAAGTATTATGAATTAAAATACTACAACATCTTCAGACAGTATTCAATATATTTATTCAAAAATAGTATCAATTAATATTGACTAAATTTTATTTTTGCTTAAATGTTGATAACATTATAAAATTATGCTTTTCCAACAATATTTTTTTGAATATCTATATCGTTTGATTTTCCGCGATATTTAATCACGATATCTAAAAAAAATTTAAATATTGATATATCGATATTTTTATTCCGATTTATTGATATCCCTACAGGTACCAGTTAATAGTACAAGTTTATTTAACGAATTAAACGAAATTAATACATTACTAATAAATCACAATAACCGTTCCAATTAATTAAAAGAACGAAATTAAAATCATGAACGATTAATAACAATAACTGACTTCAGTACAAACACTACAAACTACTTCATTGTGTCACTGGTCAAATTAATTATTTCTCCGAACCTAACCTAACCTGATTCCGAAATAAATAAAAACTGATGAATTGACAATATTATATTATATTTATTATAATATACAAAAATGTATTCGATTATCGATATATCGTACAATATATTTAAAATATCGATAACGAAATGTTCGTAAAAAAGTACGCAATATCGAATATTGATTTCATTGTAAAAACCTAATTAAAATACTTTGTTTTATTATTATATATATATATATGTATTTTTTTTTAGTCGGAAGCACCAATTATCATTAAACCGTATCTAATCGATCTAACAGAATCTGAAATACATGCTGTTATGATGGGAGGCTTCTCAACAGTTGCAGGTATAATTTTCGCAAGTTTAATTAAAAATGTAAGCATATAAAATAATTTCAGAAATGAAAAATTCTACGTACGCATATATTGTATTATTTAAAAATCAGTTCAATTATTTACTAAAAATATTATAAAACTTTTTTAAACGTGTAAATAAAAATGTTCTATAAATTGAACTGTAATGCTCGACAGCCGCCCAAGGGCTAAATGTTAGATAAAAAAAAAATGAATTATTATTTTTCAAATATAACAACTAAATAAGTTTTATCTCCAAAGGAACTGTGTTCGCGGCGTACACATCATTCGGCATCGATTCTGCATATTTAATCACTGCATCCGTAATGTCGGCTCCCACTGCATTAAGTTTTTCTAAGCTGATATTCCCAGAAACTCAAAAGTCATTAACCAATATAGAACAGTTATCTACTAAGAAGTAAGCATGTATCGTGTAATGTGTTTACACTTTTATGGCAAATTATTAAATTCAATAATAAGGGAGAAAATATTTTTTAATGTTTTCCTAGGGGGAGGTGACATGTGTTCTTGTCTTTATTCTTACCAATATAATGGTCGCTTGTACGTATATTATGTATTAAAAATACATTCTCAATTCGATATTGTTGTGTTATCGTAGGGTCTCCAACGAGAACAACGTTGTAGATGCAGCTTGTAAAGGAGCTCAGTTCGGTTTGCATTTAATCGGAGCCATCATTGCTAATATAATAGCATTCGTGTCGTTCGTTGCGTTCATAAACGCAATAATATGTTGGTTAGGCAGTTTGGTCGGGATCAAAAACCTTTCATTCGAAGTGAGTGATTTTATAAGAAAAAACTCCTCTATAATCAATCGCTATCGGATTCACTTAAGCTTAACGAATTTTCCTTCACAGGTTATATTGGGAAAAATTTTGATACCCGTTACTTGGATTCTGGGCGTCGATTATAGCGAATGTGAAACAGTCGGAAGATTGATCGGCTTGAAAATGACTATTAACGAATTTGTTGCATACAGACAAATGGGCAAATGGAAAAATGAAAACAAACTCAATGTGTGTATTGAAAGTTTACTTTTGATTCTAAATAGAAATAATATTTGTATGAACTCCTTCCCACTTGTTATTAAGACGATTTATCGCTTATTATACTACTGAGGTCCGTTCATTCAGATTTTGTACCAATTTGTGTATCGAAATAGGTAATATTTTAAATTTTCTTATAAGATGAAAACAAAATTATAAACATAATTAATCAAAAGAAATTAAAACAAAAACTATGATGAAGAAATGTAGCATTAAATAAAATATTGAAGAATAATCTATGCAGAAAAACTTTTCTTTTTTTTAATATTCTATTGCGCACACATCTAGATTTAAATTAATAATGAACATTATTTCAATGCAAATTGACCATTAATGCCTAGCATAGAAATCGTTGTCCGTATTTATTACGATTTGTAAAAAACACCAATTGATTATCCATTATATTTCTGAATACATTCGTTCGATCTATCCGATGTAACTTAAATAAGATTTATTTAAACAGGTTCAATGGATCTAAATGATTTTACTTACCTACTTCGTTGGCTACTTAAAGTTGATATCTCACTTTTTCATTTGTATAGATCATGAATATTATCGAAAAATGTATTGGCAACAATAATGTTCGTATTTTTAGCGCAAATCTGAAATCGTAGCAACATTCGCTTTGTGCAGTTTTGCTAATCCCGGATCAATTGGTTCCATGATTGCAACACTGACGACATTGTGTCCATCACAACGACCAGCGATAATTAGCAATGTATTAAGGGCGTTCGTCGGAGGTACAGTTACATGTTTATTGACTGCATCGATTGCCAGTAAGTACCGTTGTGTTAGTCGTGTTAATAATAAACGGATCGATTAGACAAAGACGAATTGATCATTTGTATTTTTCAGGTTTATTAATGCCTGAAGAAGGGTTATAAAACTGAAATCGATTTCAATAAATGTATCATCGTAATGTTGTATACAATTTATAATAATGTATAAATTCTTGTGTTCACTGCGCATATTGCTTACCACCCATAATCATTACTAATAAGTTACATATAGTAGGGATGGTGAACGAGTAGACTGGTCGATTGTGACATGAGTTCGAATCGGCCACGACTCCTTTTCATTTTTTTTTCATTTTTCATTCGTTCAAATAATTTTTTTTTTTTTTTTTTTTGTAAATTTTATATATTTTTTCAATCCACGAATACGAGTATAAAAATTATAATAATAATAATTAATATAGGCAATATATAGTAATGTATAACTATGAAAAACACAATTATACATTGAGATCGAATAGCTATTTACATATAGTGTACGTAATCTAATGGATATTTCGTATTAAATAACATTCTTCATCGTGTTCGTATAAATTTATAAAATATTTATTAAAATACGTATTATATAAAATTGTAAAATTCAAGTTACAATTAACTATTAATATTTTAAATAGAAGAAATAAAAGAAGTGTAACACGCATGTGTATAAAATATATTTTTGATAAGTAACAAACTTTTTCTTTTTTTGATCGATCGTGATAACTTAGAAAAATTCACAAGTCTATAAAAGTTGGCCACCCCTGGTGTATTATATATAACCTTATACCTCCATTGCAATACATTTTATTTGTATTTTTAGTTTAATATTTATACTGCTTATTATATTGTTATACAGTTATATAGTGAAAACAATTGGAAATTATTTATTTTATTTTTTTATTCAAAATTGATCATTATCAAACTTAGTATCGAACAAACTAGGATTAGTATTCATCTGTTATATTTTGACTAACGAAACTTAAAATTGTTTAAAATTGCGTTTATCTGACTATTGAAATTTTAGAACGACCATCTATTTATTTGATGATATTACACCAATAGACAGAAGAATAATAATATAAGAATAGATTCCGTCTATGTTTGACAAAGATAATTATTATTGCAATTTTTTCTATTATGTAAACAATTTGATAAATCATAATATTTGGAGAACAATATTGTAATAAATAATGGTTTTGGCACTTTTTAAATCTAAAAATATGTCATAATTATAAGCATTTAATAATTAAGTTGGAATTTTATGTAGTATAATTTTTAAACTGCTTAAAAGAAAAAAGTACGTGAACGAAGACGTAATATATGTAAGAAAATGATTACATTTTCATTATAGATGATAATTTTATCTGTGATATAATTTTTATTTTTCATATCATCTAATTTCAAATAATTGATGTGTACCTATGTATTTGTTACTAAGTATTAAGTATTTTTTTTTATTTTATTATGTATTCATGTTAAATAAAAATACATACAAATTATAACCTTAGACTATTAATTAAATATTATATTATTTTAATTTATAATATTTAATATATTTATATTTTTCTTTTTTTTTAATATTTTGCTTTTAAAATAACATTTATTTTTTATTTATCTGTATATTATATAATTGTGCTAGTTTACACTAAACCATTTTAATGAATCTGTCATTATAATTGCCTACATAAAATCCCTTAAAGAGTGATTATGTGAAGTTTTCAGTAAAATAATTAAAGATTGATATATTTTAAGTATTTTAATATTTATTACCTACAATTATATCTTATGTAGTAGAATGACCATTTGTTTGTGTTTTATTTTCATAATTTAAAATTTGAATAGCTAGCAAAAATTCAATGTTTGAATAAACAAACATTAATACAGTTTATCATTGAATCCATTATTTTCAGGATTGTTGAACATTTAAATCATTTTTTATACACTTGTATAATTATTTAATTTTTAAATTCTGTGTGAAACTATTATTACTATCGTAAACTATAGATAGATTACAACTATCTACATAATATTAAGGTTAATAATATACGGTTATATGTGGTGAATAATGCGTACAAGATGATATGTACAGTGAGGGTATCATTATATAACTAAAGTTTCTCTTCATTATTAAAACTGTTATGTTCAAATTATTTTACTGGATTTTAGATTACTAAATTTTGTACGAACATGAATCGAGATGTGGTTATTGTACGTTCATATTTTTATCTTTTTACATCTACTCTAGTTGCCTCTCATTGGATTTGGGAAAGCGGTCATTTTAGGATACGCATGTACACTGATTCGAAATCAGGGTTTAAATCAAAATAATATATATTATTTACCGTGATGGGACATTTAAACGTTATAAGCAATTGAGCGTTTAACGTTATAAATAATTTAAAAGTTATTAAATTTAAGCTAGTAAGCGTTATACAAATTTAAACGTTCATAACATTTTCCATTTACCGGTGTTGACAATTAAAACGTTACCTATGAACAATATAGTGTTTTACGTTTAGCGTTTAGCGTTATTTAAATTAGTGTACAATTTGAAACGTTTTCAAATATAGTATTTAGCGATCAGTACTATGTAAAATAACATTACATATTTTAAATATTATATATATTACCTATATTTTATCTTTGCAATTCGCATAACTCATAACTTATAAATTAATCAATCATATTTGTCGTAAAACAATAATAAAATGCACATACCACGTAAATATATATTTATTATCAACTTATAACTTATTTGTGGTGTATTACTAATGTTTAATCGGCGTTCACCAAAGTTATTTTTGATGAAACGTCCATACGGGTTCCGTGCCGACAATATCCGACGTAATTTCAGAAAGCATATTATTAATTATAATTGGTAATGCTAATTTATATTTTTTTAGTTGATAAATTTATTGTTGTTTTAAACATCATTTTATTTGTTCAAAATCTATTTTACTGATAGGTAATTATAAATATTTTTCCATGCCAATTTCTTTTATGTTTCAATCGTTGATCGTTTTCTGTTATGTTTTTCGATATTAATTTTAATCGATATGTTATCTGTTATCGATTTCAATAGTTTTTTGAATAGTTTAACGTTATACTCACAACGTTATAAAAACGTTTTGGTGCACTGCTCGAAATTGTCCAATAGGCGACCGTGAGTCTAATGAGCGGTAACTACAATATTTATTTATTAATTTGATAATTCCACGTGATTTGGTTAAAATGAGTTCATAATAATAAATATAAATGTAGTGATATACAAAAATATAAATTAAAACCACTTCTGTTTTGTTATTATGAAATTCAATTCATATCGGATGGAATTGGTGATGTTTGATAAAAACGTCCAGATTCTCTTATTACACCATTAAATATAATGAATCCTGAACTCAAGTTATATAAGTACAACCGTATGAGGTCAGAAAATCCAACTCGAGTGTCACTATGACTCGTATCGTTTAAACTGAATGTGTCTCAAGGTTTTACTTAAATAAGCTCTATGTAATTGTAAAAACAATGATTTATAAAATAAAGTTACAAAATTACACAGTTAAAATGCTCATATATTATATCATATAGTAACCATAAACTGAAAAAAAAAATTAATTCCACGATTCGACAAACACCTTATGGAGGCTATAAATATTCGATGTAAAAGGTATGTGTTAAATATTTCAATTTTTTAAATTATATTTTAAATGTTCAGTTATAAATAGTATACAGAACTTACCAAATAACTAGTTAAATATTAATTCCTATTATTCGTCCGTAAATAACAAAAATCAAGTATAACTGTTGATTTTATGTAAAACATGTAGTAGAATCGTTTTTTTATTTTTACAATATTTTATCGAATTGGTTCGTAAGTTTATTTTTTGATTAAATTTTAACTGATTTATATTACTGGGTCGATGATCACGCGATATCGTCATGCGGAAATTATTATTGGCTGTCCGTTAACTTACAGTTTTTAGGTGGTTGCAGCTGGCCAGTCTGCGCTCCACCAAATTGTGAGTTTTATATATTTATTCATAAACTATTAATTATTGTGCCAAAAAGGCCACGTATTTATATTTATTTTGGGGCCAAAAGGGCCATAATTACTTAATTATTATTTAATTGAATCGTCTATGTTGTTGTGAATTATTTATTTGTTATTACTTCCTCTGCTACACTCAAATTTTCTAATAAAGTTAAGTCTTGAGTTTCTAATTTGGTAATAACATCAACCAAAAAATAATAATTAACAAAAATGTTTATTAATTCATTTTTTAAATCATTAATTGATTCAAATTTAATTATCAAATTTGACCGTCACTCTGTAAATGTTCATTTGGAAGTTCAGAAACATATTTTATTGCTTTGCAAGTTTTAGACGATCGTACTTTCATCATTATTGGTAATTTACACGTAAATATAAAATAACGAACAACGAACACAGATTAAACCCACGATATTAACACATGGCCCGTTCGTTACTGTCAGTACTTCAAACGCAAACACATCTAAATAAATCGTAATCGAACATATATCGATAGTAGATTAGATTAAGTTTAATAATTGGTATTATTTTGTAATTTTGGAAACATGGGAAAGTCTGTATTAATAAATAATTAATCGTAAATGAACAAATTGTTGAAATATGTAGGAAAAATGGAATTATTGAGAAATATGTAAAAACATGTACTTATGGAAAAATATGTAAAAATATGTAAAATAAAATATAGTTAATTTAATTGGAAATTCCTTGAAACGAATTTATCACTTACCTAAATTAATTTATCAAGTCACAGTAAAAATATGTATTTACATATAAATCCGAGCCCTAGTTATTACCTAATTATTTTATATCTTATTATTTATTGTTGGGCCAGAAGGGCCGATTCTTATAATTATTTTTATTTTGTAATAAGCAGCAATATAGTCACCATTTTATTACATTTTTACATTATTTTTAGTTACCTTTTTTGTTTCTTCCATATTAAATACACACCAACAAAAACACACCTTACACACTATTCACCACATAGCTCAATAGTATTGCTAGGCGTTCTCGAACACTTCTGATTGAGCTATTACCTATTATTACACACCGCTAATCGGTCGTTGGAAAAGTGGGCACGCAAATAAGTAACCGGGGTGAACATAATATAATTTTATGTCGCCGACCGAAACAATGATGATGAAGTGAATATAGCGGCGAATTTTACATGCGATGAAAGGTTGCGGCTGCTGAAAGGTTGGTCCTTCTACAAAACTAAATAAAACAAAACAAATTAATATGAAAAGTTTTTTTTATCAAAAATATTGATAAAATAATTATTGTGTTCATTTTTAAAGATCATTTAGATAAGTAAAAAAATACTACACGCTATTATAAGTAACAAATTATACCCTAAGTAAATTATGATGTATTTCTGTTCAGCGAAAAATATTTATTCGCCATAATATATTTTAGATTACCTTCTTCCTCTCTTTTTTCACTTTTACCTCCTTCCTTGAACGATTTAAATTGCGTCGTCAAAAAGTTTGTCGTCATAACCATGACTAATGGGCAACGTGAAAACATTGTCGTCATAACTATAAGTTATATAAGATAAATATAAGTATATTAATCCATCAATATTGTTTTATGAGCCTGAAGATAACCATACAGTGGCGGGGAATAAAAACTGAATTAAGTTTTCCAATCATCTAAAATAAATTATATCAATATAGAACCTATAGAAACAACAATGCCTTAAAAAAAAAAACTAATTGTTTGTACGGTTTATAATATTGTGAAATTATGTCTTAACATTGTCTCAAAAACTGTTGCAACTATCATACATCGTTTTTCATCTACGCTGTATCGTACATTTACCTAGACAACTTTTCGGTTATTTTTTGTACAATGCGGTCATTTTTGTAAGCCGATGACTATTGTGCGAGATCGCCAATCAGATACAATTAGGCCGGGACTATACATGGCGGATTCCGCCGCGTATTCCGCGGCGTTTTCCGACGGACGAGCTATACTAGACGTATCCGTCGAGCGTATCCCGCCTCATGTGTCTATACAATATTTAAAAAAAAATGGTAAACCCATAATTATTGCATCAGTAATATAAACATATTTATCGCAATCGAATAGAATAAATTAATAGTAGACACTCATCGATCGATCGTTTGCACAAGTCACTTCGTAGGAGTAGGTTATCATTATGCCGAAAATAACACCAGCGTTAATAATTGCCATAAATGAAGCATTGGAAGGAGAAAGAAAGAAAACTATACACAGGAAGTTTGCGGTACATCCTTACGGGAAAAAAAGGACAGAAAAGGGTCAGTTCAATATAATATATGTGGACTAACGACTATTTCTGGAAAACATTTTTAGTCATTACAAAATGTCTGTAAAAACATTTGATGAACTTTTAAATATTGTAAAAAGTGACTTGGAAAAAGAACAAAACATCAAAGGTGATACAATACTCGCAGTGGAAGATTATCGATAACAATAAAGTTTTTAATTTCGTGTTATTATTAGCTGGTTTTATTATTAGCTGTATTATTAGCTAACCGAACCGTCTACACGTTAATTTCCGCGTTACGTTTTTATAGCTTTCGATAGCAGTACGAAACGTTTACGCTGCGCCGCTCTTATCTGGTATGTATAGTAACTTTTTAATTGGGTCCATAGAACGCTAACACGTAACTGCATAGCTAGCAATCGCCGCACACGGGCGAAAGCTCGTTAAACTTATATATAATATTTCCAAAAATGGATCCAAAGCATCTAACCTAACAATGGTAATCCAGCTCAATTAAATAAACAAAATAGACAAAAATTCCCGTCTCTCGTCATAAAAAAAAACAGACTCCTATCAAATCAAGATGACTCCAACTCTCCATCACCAAATTTCGACGACAAATTTAGATCGCCAAGAAAAACCGCTAGGGCATGCGACTTATCACCTGCAAACTCATCTTTCTTTCCCACACAAAATCGCTTCTCGCCATTAGAAATCGAGAACTCTAATCAAGTTAATCCACCCACAAATTTAACAAACAACATTGGTCCTGAAAATAACTCCCAAGGTACACTGGCTAAACCCAAAATTCCACCAATTTAACCAATATCTAACCAAAAACGTACACAATATTTCGGATTACGTAAAATTCCATGAGTCACTAGACAATATAACAATCGACGATTATTCGATCATCAACACAAAATCTGCCTTAAAATTGAACCTGTGCTCAGTCGATGACTACAGAGCCACAACAAATTATTTAGACGAATCCAAAATCGACTATCACACTTTTCAACTTCCCGAAAACAAACAGTTATCAATAATTATCAGAAACCTCCTTGTAAATATTACTCAACAGTGCATATTCAACGAGCTCATAGAACGAAAATTTGAAGTCAAATCAGTTACACGTCTTCAGAACAAATTTAAAAATCCGTTACCTATTGTAGCCGTACTATTGTCGAAACCATCCACAGGTATATACTCCTTAACTCTTATACTGTGTAGTAGTCGTTGAACCAAGAAGACCACCAAAAGACATTCCGCAATGCACAAATTGCCAACGCTTCGCACATACAAAAAAATTCTGCCATCTACCACCTAGGTGCGTAAAATGCGCAGGTAACCATCATTATAGCTTTTGTCAAAAATCTAACGATACGCCGCCCAAATGTGTTAACTGTAATAGTAACCACCCAGCAAGTTACAGATTTTGTACTTATTACAAAGATATCTCGAAAAATAAAAATAAAAAAAACTATAGTAAAAATACATCTCGATTACCGCGGAGCAATTTCCAAGCCGAACAAAGTTCCCCCGTGTACACATCAAATAAACCGCAAGATTATTAACGCGTTCGCCGATAAGCGTTCGTATGCTTCCGCAACGAAAAACAAATTAAATAACCATTCAAACAAAAACACAGATAATGATTTTATGAATTCACTCGTTAATTTACCGTTAATTAATGCATTCGTATCGCAATTACTTCAGAAAATAATTGAAAATCTGCCGACCATCATCAACAGCCTACATATAAATCCAAATGAGTCCTCGTAGTACTACTTTACTAAACTGGAACGCCAACGGTCTTAAATCTCACAGAAACGCTCTCCTAGCCTTTCTCAACCATCTGAATATTGATATCGCATGTATAACGGAAACGCACCTATCAAATACTGATAAACTTAAATTCCCTGGATATAAAATGTACCGGGCTGACCGTGTCACACAAATACGCGCTAAGGGTGGAGTAGCTATCTTGGTCCGTAATCAAATTGTCGTTCTTTCCTCTCAAATAAACAATACTCAGTCAGAATTAACGACAGTGCCTCTAACCTTAAGTCTATCTCTGCTGGTGTACCCCAAGGTTCCAAACTTGGTCCTATTTATTTAACCTTTACGTTTCCGGCATCCCTCAATCACCACGCACACAAATTGCTCTCTTCGCTGATGATACAACAATTTTCACAGAATCACGCAACATCGAAGCAATATCCACAAATCTGCAAGATCACTTAAATACCCTCTCACACTAGTGTCAAAACTGGAGGATCAAAATCAACGCCTCGAAGAGCATAGGTGTTATTTTTAGTCTACGTCGCTATACTACACCCCCACAACTAAAATTTGACAGTGAAAATATACCCTGGCAACCGACGGTTAAATACCTCGGTGTAACTCTTGACAAACGACTCACGTGGCGGCCCCACATTTCATCCAAAGTCCAGCAAGCATACCAGCACATCTCAATGCTTTATCCTATCCTGAACAAAAATTCAACTATTCAAAAAAAATGCTCTCTCCTAATTTTTAAGCAAATTATACGCCCAATTTTTACCTACGCTTGCCCGGTATGGGGTAATTGTGCATCCTCGCTCATCAAAAAAATGCAAATTGTTCAAAACAAAGTCCGAAAATGAATTCGCATAACATTTCAAAAACTATTCAACAAGTAACAACGTAACCTCTATTAAGATATTGATATTATCAAAATAATTTACTCAATATTTAACCAAACGTAGAAAATTATTATTCATAAATATTATTTTTAAAATCATCATCCGAAAACCAAGTCAGCACAGATGGACACAAAAATTAATATTTACAATATATATATACGATTAACAACAAAAGCTATTTTCAGTTGATCAGATGACATCAAAAGTCGGTATAAAAAAGGGTGAACAAACTTCCGTGTGTTGTTGGTTTACACACCGTTGATGACATAAGTAGCATGTATTAGGTATATGCCATTAATTATGTTATGTTCTGACGTAATAAAGACAAACTAATACTAAACAAATTCGTGTTCGATCTTTCGATGTACCTATGTTTTATCTTATCTATTAATTAATATACGGTTTTTATTGTAGTCTAAAAACTTACGTGACTAATCCCGATATCAATACCTTTTGAAAATATACTAATTGTAAAGACGATTTACCAGAAATGTGTTTATTTATTGAACATATTTTATATTGCCCATTGAAAGGACGATTATTTATAAATAACAATAGATAACAGATATTTAATAGTGTCTCGAGTGATATTGTTCGTGTATATATCTAGGTATACCTACTGTCGTGCACCCAAAGGGGATTACGACGAGTAGTGATGGAGAAGAAAGAAAAAAACACTTTGAAGAATATATTAACAAGTTTAAATGACTTGGTATATTAATTTAGACAAACACTCAGTAATTATGTATATAGATATTAAGTTAAACCGTACAGGAGTCAAGTCGGTCACGACTTATATTAACAGTAACACAGTCAGTGCCTTTTTTAACTCTGTATTAAGATTGACTCTCAGTGGCTAGTGAGCAGGTGCATTATATAGAAGCCCACCTGTGTCACGTATCCTGATACGGAAGTGGCGTGATGATTAAAAGTGCCATTGATTGTTCCATTTAGTATACCGTGATGCGCACGTTTTATGGCGTGATGTGGTGCTATGACGTCAATAAGGCCTGCTCATTACACTACCTATACCTAATATATATACTATATTTTATAAACTCTAATCAAATAAAGCATTAAAGCATATAGGTACTAAAATGTAACGTATAATAAGCAGGTACCGTGATTTTAGATTATCCATCAATTAATAATTTGAATGAAATAAAATATTTAGTTTTTCATTTGGTTTTTATGAACAAAACATCGGTTTCAGTTGAAATTACAGTATATTCTATATATATATATAGTAGGCTTAGAAATAGAGAAAAATCATCGAAAACTTAATTACTCTGCCCAGTGTTCCCTATCATTATGTTGTTTCTACTTAATGTACATTAGGGTGTTCCTTAAATTTTTTTTTTGCATTTTTGTTGGTCTCACCCACTTAATTTATGTATATGCCTACAAAAATGAATTACAAAAAGTTTTAAGTCAATCTATTAAGGTTAACCCGTGCCGACTTGAATTTGAAATCTGAGTATATTAATTCATTAATAATTTAATGATATATTTTACATTTTCACATATAACTCATTTAAAATCAGGAAAATTAAAATTTGTTACATAATATATTTTAAATATAATAAAATTGTCTATAAATTATATTCTTACATACTTCTTCTTATTTATTATAATTTACAAGATATATTGAATTTTGTGTATGAAAGTACTATTTTCTCAAAATTATATTATGAATTTTTATTAATTAAAATTGTTTTTTCAATGTTTCCTTTTTACAATCAGGATATAGTCTTCTGTGTTCTTGTATACATTGTAATAGCAACTCAGACTTCTTATCGTCTTTGGTTTAAGATCCGTGAAAATCTTCCATAAGTTTAACTGCTCCTTCCGCTGTGTCATTTACTACATTTAGCGAGCATGCAATTTCTTTCCCGTAAATATCACGAATAGCGTTTTTTTCAGAGGATGATAAAGAGTATTAATTCGGAAAATATATATTTTTAAACAGTAAATAGCTCTACTCATCCAGCGAGCTTGATGCATTGCTCCAGGTGGACGTATTTTAAATTTGTTGTCCAAATTACTATTCAAAAATGTTATAGATAGCTCAAGTAATTCTTTATAGTCATTTCTGTAACATTGTTTTTGCAACATAGCTCGACAAAAGTGGAGAATATCATTTCGTACATCTTCTAAAGCAGTGCAACACTCAAGGTCGTCTATACCAGAAGTTATATTTCTAATATCAATTTTATTCCAATTGTTTCGAAACTTTTTGAATAGTGGGATATCAGGACTTGTCGTTGTATAAGGAAGTACAGTTTCAAAAACGCCACGTAAAATTATTTTGTATATGTGGTGGCGACATGGTAGGTAAAGTAAGTCTTTTCCCAATTTTTGCTCCAATAAAACGCATGCACCATTTAAACGCCCTGTATTTTAAGCGGTGGTATCACAGTATAGAGCTTGAACAACATCTGTTACGCCCCAATTTTCTAATGCATAATATATAGCATTAGCTTGTTCTTTTCCCGTTGATTTTTCTAACTGGGATACCAATAAGCAAATCTTGATTCTTACTGATTAAAACAATCGATAGTCTATCAATACCTGAGTCTCTAACATTTAACGTTGGTAGTATTTTTCCATCCCAGTGTACAGTTATATA
>NW_020273058.1:3277503-3295754 GCF_003268045.1 Sipha flava
TATATAACTGTACACTGGGATGGAAAAATACTACCAACGTTAAATGTTAGAGACTCAGGTATTGATAGACTATCGATTGTTTTAATCAGTAAGAATCAAGATTTGCTTATTGGTATCCCAGTTAGAAAAATCAACGGGAAAAGAACAAGCTAATGCTATATATTATGCATTAGAAAATTGGGGCGTAACAGATGTTGTTCAAGCTCTATACTGTGATACCACCGCTTAAAATACAGGGCGTTTAAATGGTGCATGCGTTTTATTGGAGCAAAAATTGGGAAAAGACTTACTTTACCTACCATGTCGCCACCACATATACAAAATAATTTTACGTGGCGTTTTTGAAACTGTACTTCCTTATACAACGACAAGTCCTGATATCCCACTATTCAAAAAGTTTCGAAACAATTGGAATAAAATTGATATTAGAAATATAACTTCTGGTATAGACGACCTTGAGTGTTGCACTGCTTTAGAAGATGTACGAAATGATATTCTCCACTTTTGTCGAGCTATGTTGCAAAAACAATGTTACAGAAATGACTATAAAGAATTACTTGAGCTATCTATAACATTTTTGAATAGTAATTTGGACAACAAATTTAAAATACGTCCACCTGGAGCAATGCATCAAGCTCGCTGGATGAGTAGAGCTATTTACTGTTTAAAAATATATATTTTCCGAATTAATACTCTTTATCATCCTCTGAAAAAAACGCTATTCGTGATATTTACGGGAAAGAAATTGCATGCTCGCTAAATGTAGTAAATGACACAGCGGAAGGAGCAGTTAAACTTATGGAAGATTTTCACGGATCTTAAACCAAAGACGATAAGAAGTCTGAGTTGCTATTACAATGTATACAAGAACACAGAAGACTATATCCTGATTGTAAAAAGGAAACATTGAAAAAAACAATTTTAATTAATAAAAATTCATAATATAATTTTGAGAAAATAGTACTTTCATACACAAAATTCAATATATCTTGTAAATTATAATAAATAAGAAGAAGTATGTAAGAATATAATTTATAGACAATTTTATTATATTTAAAATATATTATGTAACAAATTTTAATTTTCCTGATTTTAAATGAGTTATATATGAAAATGTAAAATATATCATTAAATTATTAATGAATTAATATACTCAGATTTCAAATTCAAGTCGGCACGGGTTAACCTTAATAGATTGACTTAAAACTTTTTGTAATTCATTTTTGTAGGCATATACATAAATTAAGTGGGTGAGACCAACAAAAATGCAAAAAAAAAATTTAAGGAACACCCTAATGTACATGAATTTTCATTATTAATAATCAGTGAGTTTATAAAATTAGTTTTCATGCTAAAGTTTCCTGTTAAAGTTTTATTTTTTCGTCATAATTTCATTAGATTACATAATTTTTCTTAAGCACTTATATTACCTATTTATACAGTTTACCTATTCATACAATTTAAAAATACAAAAGGAATTTAATAAGAACTTGATACTCCAATAAATAATTATAATTGATTACGTTAATTATCTGATTTATCAATGTTATGTATTTGAAATAAATACATGGTGATAAAATTTGTCAACATAAACCACTTAATAAAATATTGAGAATAACATCTTCACATAACTAAATTAGTGTAAATTAGTAATATATAATAGTCATATAGTGATATTCACATGCACCTAACGTCTGAAGTTTAGCTTGTTATTCGGTAAGTTTTTATTTACTATTCTTTTCCGTGTCATTATTTATACTAATAGTATAATATATATATATATATATATATATATATATATAATACGTTTCATAATATTACAATCAAAAGTAATTATTATACAAAAATTGTTTAGTCTTAACGTTTGATAAATTAAATATCTTTTTTTGGATACGATTGATTATATTGATAATTAATAACTTCAAAATTATTTTGTCCTGTAGCTAAATTGTATTGCTCTAATGATTTAAAATATTTGTTTCACTCAGAATCATTTTTTCGAAAACAATGGTCAATGGTTTAAAATTAACAAAAAAAACAATTCAGTAATATCTTCCTATATTCCTCTCGGCTATGGAATCTCACTCGACCTAGACTATTTACCCTTTTTATTTATGTATAAAAGAGTAGATTTTTACTTCATTATTAAGAATATTCTTAGTTTTGCGTATTATATTATAATAATTTATCGTCGGCAATTGTAAGTTTATAATTAGACAAGGATACTTGATATCTTACGGAATACATATTTAAAAATTAAAATAATTTGTGTTGTTTTATAGAGCGTAATCTAAATTTTTTAATATAATTTGTAAATTAAACTTTACGCAGATAATTCAGAATCATATTATATTCAAAAATGGAGGCAAATAGAAAAATCAACAACAGTTTTAGATCTACTTTGGCTCAAGTGAGTAATTTCTGATATAAATCAGTTCTGTTATAAATTATAACTTAATACGATACAATAGCAATTTGTGAAACAATTTGAATGTATATTTTATTGTAATCTTTATTGTTTTTACTGATTTATTCGTAATTTTTATACATGATTACACTGCCCAACTTAGCATCCCTCCTCCTATCTAAGTCAAGGCCGTATCTGAGGAGGTAGTCCATGGGGTCCAGACTCCCAGAAATTTCTTCAATATTTTACAAATTATTTATGCTTGAATTACAACACGCATTTTGTCAATTACCGAATCATACAGTCCCAATCAACTTGAATTGAACTTTATACTTACAAACGAATTAATAAATCTTCTACAAGTTACATTTTTTAAATTAATTTAAAATTTTAAATACCTCCCACCAGAAAAAAAATTAAAGAATAATTTTCTTAATTAATATTAAAAGTTAAAAAATCTAATTTATAAAAAAAAAATGGCTCATTGTTTATTTAAAAAAAACTTCCTTTCATTCTGCAAATTCTCTAAATTAAGAGCTAAGCGCAAGCGTCTTTCTAAACTTAACTACCATGCTTATATTAATTCTACTCAAACCCATTTATCTCAATCACCTCGTGATTTTTGGAAATATTTCCGTGATCTTAACAGGCGCTCAAGCATTCCTTCGAATATTCAATATGGCTCGCTCACTGCTTCTTCTGATTTGGAATCGGCTTCCCTTTTTTCTCAATACTTCTCATCTGTCTACAAGTCAGTAATCCCACCCTGTTCTCCTGACCTCCCATTTGAACACCCTCATTCACTTCCATCTAACTGCTACTTTTCTCTTGATGACGCCCTTTCCGCTCTCGATAAGTTGAAAAGGGTTTCTTCTCTTGGCCCTGATGGTATCTCGGCCTCCTTGCTTTTCCATTATCGTTTAACTTTATTTTTCCCACTATATCTCTTGTTTAGGAAGTGTTTGGACGAAAGTGTTTTCCCTTCAGTGTGAAAAATATGCTCTATCACTCCTGTCCTTAAGTCCTCTGATTCATCTCTTGTTACCAACTATCATCCAATCTCCATATCACCACACATCACTAAAATATTCGAATCTCTCTTATATAACTATTTAAGGCCTAAATTAAATCATATTCTTATTCCTCAACAATACAGTTCCGAACTGGAAGAAGTTCTGTTTCTTATAGCGTTTCTTTCCCTTCTTTTATTTATGACTGTCTTAGCAATGGCGCTCAAGTTGCCGTCATCTTTACCGATTTATATAAAGCATTCGAAACCGTTCCTCATAACTTGCTTATTAAAGAGCTTGACCGTATTGGTATTGGCGATCCTCTTCTTTCTTTGCTCAGTTCATATCTGCTCAACCGTAAACAATTCGTTAAATTAAATGGGGTTTCATCCAACCTATCAGATGTTACTTCTGGTGTTCCACAGGGTAGTCACCTGAGTCCTCTAATGTTTTGCCTTTATGTTAACTCAATTTCCAGTTTCCTAAACAAGGCTCATTTCCTTCTCTATGCTGATGACATAAAAATTTTCCTTAAAATTGAAACCTATTCTGACTGTCTAACTTTATCAAATGAACTTATTCAATTTAATCACTGGGTAGATACCCTAGGCCTCTCCCTCAATATTAATAAGTGTAGTGTCGTATTCTTCTCTATATCACGTAATCCTATTCTTTACCCTTACTTGCTTAACAACATTGCTCTACAACGTGCATCTATTATAAAAGATCTAGGTATTTTTTATACTTCCACTTTCTCTTTTAGCCATCACATTGACATTATTATGGGTCGTGCTAATAAGGTTTTAGGTTTTATTAAACGTAATACTAAACTTTTCGTCACCAACTTGTCTCCGTTCTTTATATTTTGCTCTTGTTAGATTCATTTTAGAATATGGGATTATTGTTTGGCATCCATATCTTTCTAAGAATCAGTTACGTATTGAGCGAGTTCAGCATAAATTTCTTTCCTACGCTGCTTTTATTCTTAAATTACTATCTCCTAATCATAACTATTCTGATATTAGCTTTCTTCTAAATATACCCTCTTTATCCTCACGTAGAAATAATATTGATTTACAGTTCATCTATGCTCTTCTAGAAAACTCTATCGACTCACCTGACTTACTATCGAAAATCCAATTTAAAGTCCCTTCTCACAATGTTCGTAACCAAACTCCTTTCTACATCCCAACTCAATTTTCTTCTTTCAGCCACAATCACCCAATGCACAGGATGCTTAGATTGGCTAATCAACTGTAATTCTACTTACCATTGTTTAATCTTAAGTTTATTTTCTACTATTTTATTTCTGTTATTTTACAAACTCAATGTTATTTTATTGTACCTACCATACCTATGTAAAAAGCCGTTCGGCGTTAAATTCTATAATAAATAAATAAATTATGAGCAAATTTTGTAATCAGTAAGTTACATAAATCCAGTTTATCAGCAGAATGTTTTCTTAATTTTATTGCGCTAAACATTTATTTTATACTGTGTGATTGTGCGATGATCGGTTCATATTTTCTGTCTACGCGGTATTTGTGTAGTATCGTCCGATTTTAAGTATCTATTACTAAAACCATGGATAATAATGTAACTGTTAATATTCCAAAATCCTTAGATAGAACATTCTATATAATATTAAATTTTGATGAAATAATAAATGTGAATTGGAAATTGAAATTATTTATTATTAATAATTATTAATATTTATTATTAATTTTATTATTTATTAATTATATATATATGTATATATAATTATTTATTATCATTAATTGAAATTATTCTCTTTAAAAGGTAACCAGGAATTTACTTTAAAACATGGGATATAACATATAAAAAACCTTTACTATAATACTATATATCACTCTTTTTTAAACATTTCAACATTTAAGAGTTAATAAATAAACATTGTAATTTATAAACATATTTATATTCTTTTTTTATTGTACCTAATGTAAATGAATAAACAAATAAATAAATAAATATTAATAAATCTATAAAGTATCTTGTATCTTATATGTATCTCAGCTACCTGTATCTTGTATCTTGTATCTTTAAAAATATCGAAGTACCTTGTATATTGTATTTAGATACTTTTTTTTAGGTATCTTGACCAGCCCTGATTCTATTAAATGCATGTTATAACGACATTAATAATTGGTTTCCGTAATACCTGTAATAGGTACGATTTTTATTCTGATCAAAATTTGAAATTGGAAAACCAGTAGACGTTGTTGGTTCGAATTGTAATTAAAAAAAACTGAGTTTAAACGTTTACATCGAGTATACAAATTGGAGTGGAGGTTTCAGTTTTTAACCAATTTCTTTTATTCAATTGTTTTTCCTTATATTATTTTGTTTTACCTGAAGTAATTAATACATAAAAAAAATTCTTATAATTTAATTATATACACTTTATTTTATTATAATAAAAAAAAATAATAGTACCCGTTTATCAATTACAAATTATAACAGCCGTCCTTTATATAATTGTATATATTATTATATTATTATCGTAAAAATGTATCTAAATAAAATATAAACTAGTACATAATAATAATTCACGACTAATAATTACAATAATAATAGTTTAAAAAAATGCCATTTATTTTAAAATTGTAGGATTTACAATTTCTTTTAGTAAATGACAATTATAAAATTCGACCATTTGTGTTTCCACATAACACATAACCCATATCAACTATATGACGACCCTCAACATTAAATCTAAAAACAAAAAAAAACTGCTGGAAAAATTGCAAGCAAGTGGATATACCGTATATATATATATATAACTTACAATTGGTTAAGACCATAAGACACGTTTTTGTTTGTAGAATGGCACCTCGTTGATGGTGTATCTAATATTTTAGAACTACATTGTGTTTTAGAAACATTTTCTGTTTTATTTTTTAAACCAAAACTAAACATAGGTAAATAATAGAAATAATTAATATTTCATGAACATTATTGCGTATAATTAATGTATTAATTTGTATACAATATAATTCTCTAACCACTGTATAGTATATTACTATATTAGTATCCGTGACCTATTTATTATACATGTATTACTTATCTCATATGTTTCCATCCTTTTTTCTTCCGATAAGTTGTTACATTTTTTTTTTTTATTTGAATATATTTTTTTTTTGTTTTCCATATCTTGTATTATTTGCGACAAAATAAAAAAAACACACACAATTCGTCATATAGTACGTAATATTTAATTGTGAATAAGAGTCGATCGTAGAAAGCAAGAGACTTCGTCAATTATTGTGATCTCCAGTTGATAATAATAATAATAATAATAAACACAATTCATAACAGTAATTCTATGGAAACGATAACGCATGGACTAATAAGATGTATAATATACAAATAGATATACATCCGATAACGCGCAGCGAGTGTAATTATCTAATTTTATCTTATTATAGCTCACGCACACTTATATCGATTTACACACTCACATTCATGCACGGCTGGCGCGCCGCCGATACAACATGTGAATTTAATTGCCTAAATTTTACTCCTTAATAAATGACCAGCACCGACCCCCTTAATATAAGTTTCTTTGTGATTTACGAAATGGCCAGTCAGGCGAGTGAATAAAAAATACAAGTATGATCAAAAATATGGTATGAATATTACTATTATGAAAATCATAGATGTTTTATAATATTTTAAAGGTGATGTTGATGGTAGGCTACTCCAATTATTTTGTTTTTTTATTACGTGGCACTTTAATATTACATAGCTCATCAAGTTAGAAGAAATTATTTTCTAATATTATTAATTTTAGCAGTTGCGTATTGTTATAGTAATAAATTTGCATAATTTGTAGCAAAGGGAAAATATGAAAGTAGGTACACTATGACATCTAGTTTATACGTTACTCTGAGACGGTGTAACAATTGAAACCAATAAAAAAACGAGCCTACATTTTAAAACAGTTTTATCCAGGAGAAATAATGGTAAATAATATTACATTCTTATTAGATGAACAAACTGTTGACAGTATGCTCATAAAATTATTAAAAAATTATGAGAGTATTAAAATCATAGAAAAATGTCGTTCGCGATTTCATGAAAAGGTAGAGAAGAAACCATACACCCCTGTTTTTGGATCGGAAAAGAACGCAACAGATAAATTGAAAAAGTTGTTAAAATTTGAAATTAAATGCCTCTATAACTCGAATCGTAAATAAAATATGTTCAAAATTATTTAACTTAATATAGTAGAGTCTCGATAATCCGAACACAGACTAACCCGAACGAGCTTGAGAAATATCGCATCGTTATATTAATATGTATGTATGTGTATCATAATAATAGTAAATATATATTTTAAATAATAAGGTTCATAATATTATTATGTAATAAATATTATCTGTATATTATATTAATCTGTACATACACACATATATAATTATAATAATTTTTTGTATACATTGTCTTTATAAATTACGAGTTTTTACGTCATTAATACAAATGAAAAAAAAAAATTTCATAATTTAAATTACAATAAAATTGATGATTTCATTAAGCCATAGATAATCCAAACGATCACTTTCCCCGATTTCTTTCGGATTATCAAGACCCTACTGTACCTACAATTGGTCATCATATATTTTTAATATGATATAATCTTTTAGCATTTATTATATATTATTGCATTAAATAATAAAAATGTTGTACCAATTTCAATATATGAATATTTATATAATTTCCCTTTTACATAAATATTTATTGATATTTAAATAAAAATTATAATTTTTTTTACATACTATATATTTTCAGATATGTAGTAATAATATGAATTTTGATAACTATAATTTTAATATGTCATTATTTTAAATTATTTTTGTATACCATATTCTAGATGATTTGTTCACTACTACTTATATTTATTATGATTATATTTTTGTTATTAATGATTTTATACATTTCTTATGTTATGTTCAAACTTCAATCATTGTAATACTAAAATATTTCTTTTTTATTTTTATTTAATATTATTATTTTTCGTGCACAAACGGTGCACATATGATTTACCCAATTAGAGTTTAAAAATTCCAAATTTGGGGGCTACCGTTTCTATGGTCCCTTGAATTTTATTTTGAAATATCTACGGAAATAATTGTGCACAAACGATCTGCCAATTCAGAATTTGAAATTTTCAATTTAGTGGGGCCGTAAAAATGGACTCTAAGACTGCTGCTGTTGTATGTTAGTCGCAATGTCCACAACGTTAGCAACGAATAAAAGGCAAACGCGTTTCTGTCATCTATTTATTTTATCGAATACAGTATGATAATGATATTCTGTATGGAAATATAAATTTAAGCAAAACAATTAAATCGAATACGTATTCCATATAACAACGTTTCCCAACCAATGGATTGTGACCCAACAATGGGTCACAATATATTTTTTATGGGTCGCTGTTCTTAAACTAATGACAAATAAAATATCTTAGTTATCATACTATAATACTCGTATACATATCAGAATTCAGTTTTACAGTATTTCCTTAAAATATATCATACATTTTCTTATATTAAAGCACTTACGAGTATTTTATTTTTTGGAGGGTCATCAACCTAACTCAAAATACATTTATAGGCCTTAGCATAAATATTAGAAAAACTGTCATAAGTGAACACGGATCTATTATTTGTTGCAGTGCTTAGCCTTAACCGGATCATGTCTCTTGCAAACCGGAATCGGTATAGAAATTATATGTTTGACTATAATTATCGGTGCCCTGTCGACCAATAAAAATCAAAATGAATTTTTGACCGTAACGAGCGATCAGGCGTCTTGGTTCGGTAAGTATTTTCTCAAAAACTTACGTATTTGACATGACTATAAAAATTTCCCACCTGACAATTTAGAATAGGCCTAGAGTTATTATTAATACAATAAATTAAATAGAATTATTAATCTAGAATTAATTCGTATTATTTGCGATATAGAAAATTGTATTGAAATATGTTGTATATAAAAAATGTAATTGCTGATTTTATAAAACACAATTTAATGAAAAATTCAACGTTTGATTTGAAGTTTTTAATTTATTTTACATCCGTTTCAATATTTGTCATGACTAAACACAAGTATTCATATTCAATTTTCATAAAAAATTAGTTATGTGAGTTAACTCTGTAATTATATGTTGTATAATACATATATATATATATATATACATATATTATTTTATTATATTATTATATAAAATCACTATTATAAACTAGATTTCGTTAAGGGGCATCAGAGTTTTCAAATTAAAAATAAAGATAAAATAAAATTTATAATAAAAATAAGTCACGTTTAATTTTCCAGTTATAGCGTAACCTAATTCACGTAATTAATATAAAACTGTAAATTTTGAAAAGAAAATTAAAAACTCCTAGGTTTTAACACAAATTTATAGTATAGTATAACGATTAATGAACACTAAACATTAGAATGAATAACATTTCTAGGACTATTCATTAGGGACGAAACGCTCTCGTTCATCTCACGTGTTATGCATAATAACATAACCCTTATATACCTAACTTAACCCGTGGTCGAACTTACGACCGTTTCGCAGGCAGCCTTTTGTTCTTGTTCACCCCGGTCGGCAGCCTGCTCTCGTCGCTGACACTGGACCGTTTCGGTCACAACAAGTGTATGATCATCACCAACATACCGTATATCGTATCACAAATCATGTTTTTCTTCGCGGAGAACGTCGACACCCTGTACATGTGCTCTATCCTTATGGGACTGAGCATCGGCTACGCAGGTGGCCCGTGCTCGGCCTACATCGGTGAGGTGTGCGAGCCCAAGCTAAGGGGCGCGTTAATGTCGGTCACGAACGTTTTCTACTTCGTCGGCTCGTTGGTGTTCACTCTGATCTACGCCGTCACGTTGGACTGGAGATTAACCGTACTGCTCAGCATGATCATACCGATTGTAAACATCGTGATCCTCTTAGTGGTAAGCGGGCTAACGACCGCATTTGCGCACACGTTATAATGATGAGTACATTTTTTCCAGTCCCCGCACTCTCCCATGTGGCTGTTGACCAAAGGAAAACACGAAAAAGCTCAAAAAACGCTCGGCAAGTTAAGGGGTTGGGTGTCTCACGAGCTGTGCTCGAACGAGTTCAGAGAAATGATCGTTTACACGTCCGTGAAGGACACCGAAAAACCGGGTAAATAATATACACGTGTTATTTCGATCAACAGCGATTTCCTGTCCTCGTACTACATTACTTCTTTGGCTCCACCGCAGAGCCATTTACATCCTCTTCCTGCTCTTCGATTTCTGTCATATCTTAAATGAATGGTTCCGCCGAATTAGGGTCTATGTCTGATTCAACTTTTCAGAAGCGCCGAAAAACAATGTTTAACTTATTATTATTAATAACAATGTCTTTTGGAATGATATGGGCCCTTCTTCCACTGTAAAATTTGAAAATAAAAACCTGTTGCACATGTAGGTGTATCATGTTTTTTTATTGAATAAGAAAATAAATAATTGCAGATATTATATGATATAACATATTTTGATTATAATATAATTAAATGATTAGGTACGAATGATAACAAAAAAAGGACGCCGTTTCTATACGACATAGACCCTTTTACTACTGAAAATTCTGTCATTTCTGTATATATAGGCGATTCTCGTGGCTTCTAGTGGCTTCTTTAATACTAAAAACAATAGAAACGTATTCTACATATGATATAGGACATTATTCTATAAAAAAATTTTTTTTGACAAAATCCGACATAGGCCCTAATTCGGCGGAACCATTTAAATATTTTGAATCGTCGTGTACACCCTTCGTGGTGACTTCCTTCTTTAACATTTCCTTTTCTTTGTGCATCCACGTAGTTTAGTTGAAACCTTTATATGCAACAGCTTTACTACAATGTTGCGAAATAAGAACCATTGTAATTATAATAAGGATAATATTAATAAATGATAATAAACAATTTATTATTAATGTATTCGTTAGTAAAAAATTATTTTATGGTGTCGGTTTTCAGATACTAAAAACGAGGAAGACATCACAAGTTCGTGGAGACAACTACTCCAGCCCGAAGTATACAGGCCTTTCCGTTTGTTGGTGATATACATTTTCTTCGCGAATTTACTAGCCGGCGTACAGTACGGGCCGTATTTAGTGTCAGTGTTTACCGAATTTGGTGCGCCCGTCAACGTCGAAATGACAATCGTAAGCAATTCATCGTAAACCGATCAATTGTTCTTCTGGCGTTTTTTTTTTACTATCAATTTTTTTTTTTTTTTTGCTTTTCTACATACAGTCGTTTTCGGTGGCTTTGGCCATTATCGGTGGAATACTAACGGTTTTTTTCGTGAACAAACTCGGCAAACGATTTCTCACGCTCATGACGTTGCCCATTTGCTCGGTTTGCTACATCTTGATCGGAATAATCGGCATTTACTGGACGGATTCGAAGCCTTTAACCTCTTGGTTGGTGTTAATATTTTTTCTCACGACGACTTTCACTTCGTCATTCGGAATATTGACAGTTGCGTGGATACTTGTGTCCGAAATCTTCCCTATGAAGTGAGTGAAAAAAATAGTTCTTTACATATTTCGGTCATGCAATGCAAAAAAAATACATTATTTTATATTATATACATACATATTTTGTTTTCTAATAATTTCCAGAAGCAGAAACATTACCTGTAGTACTTGTGTAGCTTTGGGTTACCTGATGTCGTTCTTTATGATCAAGTTTTTTCCACAGTTTTCCGCCTTCGTGCAACTTTACAACACATTTACGATATTCGGAGTGGCCGGCTTATTTGGCTCGGTATACTTCTACTTTTATCTACCGGAAACTGAGAACAAGTCGTTACAAGAAATATCTGAGTTTTTCAAGTAGAATATAATTATTGTTATGATTACTATTTTCTCCGTCCGAATACAAATTTACAGCCATCAAAAAACGTGCGTAGAAACATATGGTGGAGCAGAAGACACGCTCAAAAACACTTATCTGACATAATTAATTTACAGTTATTGTAAAATATCGCAATTTCAGCACCATCAGAGAAGCTTGTTGAAACATGAAGTTTTACCGGATAGTTTTGTTCATTTCAACGACTTATTTGCTAGGCGGCTCTAGTCAAGTTTGCATTATTAAGTTGCGTTCCTTTTATACATTTCATATATAAGTATTAAGAACGTATCAAGGTACCAATAAAAGGTTAAAATTAAAATATATTATTATATATATTTATTATATATTACCACTTAAATATAAATATTCTAATTTGTAATTGAGGTAATTGGTCTCAATAATTTGTAATTTATTATAAAAATGTTTTTGTTTATTATTATTTCGAATAAACACATTATGTGCATTTCGATTTGACTGATGTAAGTAAACTTAGTTAAATGTATCATTCGGTGATATTTATTATGTTTATTTATATTTTTTATTATATTTATTACTTCGGTTACAAATAATATGATTTTAAAATTACCTACAGTATATCTGATGGTAATAAAAAAAAAAAAAATTTAAATGTTTTATGTGTATTTTAAGACATGTATGATATATAAATTAAATGTATAAATAATTTAATTAAGTAAATTATTTTTGTTTGAGTTAACAATGCTCAAAATAAATGCACGTTACACAATATTGAAAATTATTAACATTTTTATATTTTGTAAATATATTTTATGCTTTTAAATGGTTTTATGATTTCTTATTACATTAAATATGTTAATGAACAGAAATTGATTATAAAATAATAAAAAATTAAATAAAAATTAAATATTACTAAATGCTTATTACTTGTAAATTAATATATAAATAAATTAATTTATTTATATATATATATATTGAATTGCGATTTTTTTAACTTTGTATATAGGTACCAGATGATAAATTTTCAATTCCAAACACATCTTACTATACAAATATAATAATTGTCCATGATAAGAATTTATTTGTTTATTTATTTATTTATATATGTATATTATAAACCATTTGTTTATTTGTTTATACAGAAAAAAATTATTATTGTATCGTTAATATCATAACATAGGTACCTTGGATATTGGAGGTATGTAATTAAAATAGAGTAGGCGAAAGCTAGATATTATTGACATTACGATAAGAGAAATATTTATCGTATATTTTCAAGATTAATGGGGAAAATTCGTTGATGGAGTTTAACTAAATTCAATGCTAAAGAACAAGACTGTAAAACATTTACATAGTATAGATATGTTGGATTGTAAAGTTATATTGCATGTAGGTGAAGCCCATAAGTTCGTTAAATCTACCTAATGGCGGGATGTTGTTGAAAAATGCAGTTTAATACTATTAGATGTGCGAGATACATATTTTCCGATAGATGGTATTTTGTACATTTTCAGTTTCTACTCGTACACTAGCGATCTATTTGAAAAAGTTAAGCGTTACATTTGTCGTAATTATTACAATGACATTTGTCTAATAAAACGATTCTTTTTCAAAATATAAATTGATAATAAATATAAATAAATGAGAAACAAGTTATATTGTTCTAGATAAACGATATCAAAGTTAAACTAATAAATATAAAACGAGAACCAACAATATAAACACTGGTATTATCGCGAGTACAAAATATCTGTTTATTTTTATGAATGACAAATGTGTTGTACGGTGACTCACCGTCGGTGAGAAGATTTCAAAACCCATGAAACTTAAATTAATGTTTGGTAACAGTTGCATAACCAGTTACCGGTATTAAATTGTATCTAATCATCAAGTATTGTATATATTTGAAAAAAAAAATTGTATTTTTTGATACTTGTTATTTATATATATTATGTACTCGTATTTGGTTGTTCTCTAAATTTTATTCGAAAAACTGTAATTAAACATATAATGATTTTACCAGATTCAATAGCATCATTATACGCAATAAATTGTAATTTACGATAAAAAGAAATAATATTATTTTTAGACTTTGGAGTACTAATTTTACTGATAGTTTTGTTATAGTTTTTTTTTTTTTTTAATTAAACGTAATACGCACAAAAATAGAGACATAAATGGATAGTATACACGCAGTTACCTACACAATTGTATTCATATGTTATGCCTTAATTAAGATTGAACAACACTAATAAAACGTTATTATCTTTTATTTTTATGGCTTTATTTAATAGCACTGAGATTATTTTTATTTAGTCATATAAAATAGTAGAATGCAGTACAAACAGAATTAAATTTATCACATAGTTATAAATTTAAAATTAATATAATCCCAATTAAGTACATTTGATAGTAAAACGACATTAGAATAACTCAATCGTTTGATACTCATTATAAATATAGGTTATGATAGGTTATGGTCCTCGAGTATTTACTTTTAAACCGGAAAATGTTGGATTATCAGTCTTACATTCTTCGCTCAGATCCAATGGTATAACGTTTGCAGTCAATTTCGATATGTGTTCAAGAGTACATGTGTTTTCTTTGCACTTAGGTATCTGTAAGCGGTAAGGTTCGGTTGATGATCCGTTGCGCAGAAACACCTGGACATGCATTTATTTCAAACACAACAATAAGAAACAATATATATATATTAACATATGAAAACGAAGCATCGTAAACGGGGGAGGGAACCCGTTTTGTCTGATTGTGAATTCACCTTAAAGTAGTACAACCCTTCGTTCGATTCGTGCAACTCCAGCAACGCTAACATGTTGTACGTGGGGATCTGCGGATCCCACACTCCCAGCGCGGATAAAACATTCGCCAGAGTCGAATCGTGACCCGCGTACGCGTACAACTGATGCGTGGACTGCTTGGTCATTTTGTCCTTGCTGTCGGCCAATATTTTTTTCAGTAACGGGCCTCCTTTGAGCTTCTTCATTTCCTCGGTATACGCGTTTAGCACGAAACTCGCGGCAGTGACTTCAGCCATTTGCGTCGGATACACTTTAGACGTCCAACTAGGAAGTACAACGCCATAGTCGGACTTGCAATAATAAAAATATATATAACAAATTAAATAGTATATTTATTGGTTACTAATACTATATAATTATGTTGTAATAATGTATTTTATTAACACGTTACGAATGACTAATTATCAAGAAAAAACAAACATCTATTCGTCAAGTACCTCAGCTTTTAAAGTACTGTATATCGATTGGACGTCGTCGGGGTCTTGGACGGTCAACCCTGTGTGGACGGACAAATAGTTGTACAGATCACTGTAACCATTGAGCTGTTCGAGAATTTCGGTGGAATTCATTACTCTTTGCCGTTCTTCGTAATACCTGGGACAATTTATTCGCACTAACAACAACTGCAACAACACATGTTTTTTATCTATTTACGTCGGTAGTGTTAAAATCGATTTGAGCGCGTTTAACGTTTTAGCCTATTACTCGGTCGTCGTCCAACGGCTCATAATGTATCGGCACAGGTTGCCAATCCAAATGCCTATTCCACTGTTGCGCTCCGACTGGCTTATAAATGGCAGCGGCAACCAGTTGCGCACTCATTTTGGTCCTGTCCACGTCCGTGGTTCTGAAGGTGACCTTGTTCGGCGAGTACAAGACGTCCAGAAATCCGGAATAACGCTTTCTGATGAACTTCCCCAACTCATATTGATTTCGCTTACCAACCTGTTACACAAAAAAGATTAAAATTCACCAAGATCGACTAACGATACACTATTATTCGAACACGCCCGATGTACAACTAATTAAATAATTTTGGTTTTAACATTATCCGTTTGATTCACGTATGTACGTGTAAGGTTCAGAAACATAAACAATAGCGCGACTGAATATTTCGCATTCGTTTAGATATGCACGGAAAACTGCGTTTTTAAATTACCATTTCAAACGTCTAAAAATAAGTCCAAGGTGAACCAGATGTGAAATAAACATGATTTGAATACTTCGTTTGGATTTTTATTTACGTAACGATTTAAGAACAACTACGATAAAATATTTTAAAGAACGTTCCGGTGCAGTGGCGTGTACAAGGGGGATTCAGATTCCCCCTAGGCATTTTTTTAAATGTTATAAAATAATATTCTTAGCGTGACGGCGTTACAAACGTAAAAATGTATTTAAAAATAACGATTCGTTTGCAAATGATCCGTTTAAAAAATTATGTATACGAGCCACTGTTGCGGCGCGTATTGTTTTCAATGATTTTTCGTTATTGCGTGCATGTTGTTCATATTCCATCATCGGTTTGCGGCGTGGGCATGTTTACGTAATTATCTACCACGGTCATCGCGTTAGCATGACAACAAAAAAATAAAACAAATAACCGAACGCTATCGATTGTCGCGCATAAGCGTTATAAAGACGGCTAGACGCGAGCGTGCCGAACCCGTTACGTAAACGTTGCACGCGAGGGCGCGGAGTAATTTTCAATCGCTACGAACGCGCGCTGCCAAGGTTTATAGATAATATTATCATTTAATATTATTATATATTATAGTCAATACTAATTATTATTATTATTGGATATTATCCAAGGAAAAGTCGAAGGAAAGAAAAGCATAGGCAGGGGCCCCCCATCCGCTGTATAGACAAAATTAAGACCCTCACGCAAATGACAATGTCGGAAAGCATCCGGAACACGGGGAACCGAGAATTCTGGAGAACGTATCCAACAGAAACGATATGAGTTGCATGAAAGTCACCGCGAAGTTCGAAATCGAACAACGAAAAAGAAGAAGATATTATAATATTATCATTTAACGTTATTATTTATCAACAATATTATCTATAAACCATGCGCGCGCTGCGCCAACGGTCCGGCATCGTAACGCGCCGTTCGCCACGAACAGAACTCATTGAATTGACGGTAAAATATGAATCTCAAAACGTACATGATAAATATAAAAATAGATATTACAAAACAATCAAAGTGTGTCGGAAGTTCAAAAATGAAATATGCAAAGAATGCGTACAGAAATCGGTTTACTGACCACTTGTTAAGAGTAGCATGCAGCAACTACAAACCGGATACATCCAAAACTGTGAAAAAACTATATCTCAATATCAAGATCCACGCCGATTTAAAATAAATTTTTGATTTTTTTATAATACATTTACAAACGTTGTACAACAATATACGGGATGTATAAATTAATTTTTGATTTTTTTTTTTTTTTTTTTAATTTCCGTTCCGTTCGTCACGACTTTCGGCCCTTGAAATGTTTTTTTAAAAAAAAAAAAAAAAAAAAGGGTCGAGTCCACGCGTCCCGGGGCGCGCGAGGTAGAGGGGTGAGCGCGTGGTTCGGCCTAACCGTGTACTTGCATTGGTGAGCTGGCCCCAACCGAACGGTTGCCACGACGAGTTGGCGTTGGGGTCCGCGGGGTAAGCGTCGGCCGGCGTCCGTTCCCCGTGCCTGAACACCTGCGGAGAAACAATGGTTTTCAGTGAACGTTTCGAGAACAAGCGGGCCGCCCGGTGACGGGACGTGCTGCCGCGCGTCCTCGGGACACGTACCGCGTGCACCAGTCTCAAGGTGCCGGCCGGGTCGACCGCGTTGTCCGCGCGGTTGTCGTCCGCGGCGGCCGCTTGGCGACCGGAAGCCGGAAGAAGCACCGTGGACGCCGAGAACGCGCACGCCAAGAGCGCGCGGACGACACCGTTCATCGCGCGGAAGTGGTGCGTCGAGTGGTGCCGCGGGTACCGGACGACGGGTTTCGTACGGGGCCGGGCGTCTCGATCGGGACGACGACGACGACGACGACGACGCGACGAACAGTTGACCGGCCGGACGACGGCGTGACGACTGCGCCGCGACGCGGC
>NW_020273058.1:3295764-3301177 GCF_003268045.1 Sipha flava
CGCGCGGCACACGGTCGACGTTCACCGTTTTATACGTCCGTACGCGCGTCCGACCTCGAGTCGGTCGACACCGCCGTCGTTCTATATATATATATATTAGATATGTTACGGCGAATGACGATCGTTTGGCAATGACGTGGTTTACTGAAATCGGTGGCGCATCTATTGGCGAGGGGAGGGGGTTTCTTTATCCGCCCGTCAAATTTCGATCGATTTGCAGTCGGTTAATTTTGTAAATCCGATTGCGGGAAACGTTTTAAAATTTTAGAAATTTTATCAAAACCGTGTTTCATAGAAACTAATAAGATCCCGGGTACGATAATGGAGTGCGGTGTTTTCAACCGTGCTGGTCCAAACGCATTGTACACTTCACGGGCTAATGCCTATTGCTGTGGCCCGGGCGCCATAACGTTTTTATAACGTTGTGAGTGTAACTATTCAAAAAGCGATTGAAATCGATAACAGATAACATTTCGGTAAACGTTAAGCGATGAAACCGGATAACGAAACGGAAACGAAAAACGATCAAGATTAATATCGAATAACATAACGGGAAACGATTAACGATTGAAACATAAAAGAAATTGCCATGGAAAATTATTTATACCCATCAGTAAAATAGATTTTGAACACGGTTATTTTTGTAAAATTGACTTAAATTACTAGGTAATCTAAATAAAATAAATGTAAAAAGATGTTTAAAAAAAAAAACAATAAATTTATCAACTAATAAAATATAATTAAACGTTACCAATTATAATTTATAAATATGCTTTCTGAAAATACGTCGCATATTGTCGGCGCGGAACCCTGTCTCATCAAAAATAATTTCAGTGAACACCGATGAAACATTAGTAGGTAGTAACTGTGGCGTATTTGAGGGGAAGGGGGCGATGAGGGCAATCCCCCTCCCCGAGAATTTTTAGAACAAGACAGTTTTTATATAAGTAATGGGTATTTTATTAAGAAACAAAAATTATGATTTATTTTATAGTATTACTACATTTGACAACGTTTCAAATTTTACACTAAATTTGAATAACGCAAAACGCTAAATTTTTCATTACGTTTTAATTGTCAATAACGGTAAACGGAAATTTTTTTAAACGTTTAAATTTGTATAATGTTTAAACGCTTAAATTGAATAACGTTTAAATTATTTATAATGTTAAATGCTCAATTTCTTATATATTTAAGTCCCATAATGGTAAACAATATATATTATTTTAAGCCCTGGCTGTAGCCTGTAATTCGCAGAAAATTTTTGTCTACGAATTGTGGATATAGTTCAATGAAGATTAATCATTATTACTATATCAATAAATAATTTTATATTTTCAATAAGAAGATAATAAAACTGATGAAAATTTAATTTTAATCATTTTATATTGATTTAAGAAAAAAAAAATTATAATGACTCCTTTCCCCCCCCCCAAAAAAAAAATGTTTGTAAACATGTCACTGACTAAAATGATTCCATTATGTACGTGAATGTATGTACCCCACCCTAGCTCCACTATTGAAAATTGTTTTCACAAATATTTAGTATGAAATTTGTATGTATTTGTATGACAATATTTGGAATTTGTATGATATTCGTTTTCCGTTATCGAATAAAAACCATAGGTGGAGCTAGGGTGACTTCACCCCAGCACCATCTTAAGGGAAATATTAGTGTTTTCGATTTGTTTTCTTGCCATATTTTAGTACGTAATTTGTATAAATTTGTACGATAACTCTTTAGCAGTGATTGTGTAAGGTTCGAAAACGCCGTCACCTCAGACTCGCCTCGAGGGAAATTTCAGAGTTTTCAATTTTTTCATGGCTGTATTTTGTATGGGTCGCGTTTAAATTTTAAACTATAATATATATTTTTATCAAAGTAAGTTTATGTGTCGTATCTGTGAAATAGATAATATTTCATAACCATTAATGTTACAACATGTGTAAATACTTCAACTGAACATTACCAGTTCCATTGGATTTGTTATTAATTAATATTACTGCAGTGTAGTGATGAGATTTATTTTCTCTACATTGTGATATTTATATGTGTTTACAAAATATAAAGTATGCTCTATGTATGATGTATGGTAAACATAATATTAAATATCGAGAAAAGAATAATTTCAAGATTGAAGATACAAAACTTTTATTTATATACCTGTACAATGTTATTACCTTATTACATTTAAAATTCGTAATGTACCCTTGCACGAGATTTTACTAGCATATGTTCAGCGATTACAATTGAAGAAATACACGCATATTCCATTTAATTTTTTTCATTCGTCATTATGATTATGTACTAAGTGCAACATACACTGATATAATAAGGGTTGGACTGGCTCTTCAAACCCAGCCCGGGCTAAACAATTTTACCGGCCCTACCAAAGTGAAATTATTTTATATATATAATATTATTTTATATAATATATTTTACATATTACATCATTGGCGCAACTAGACATTTGAACTAGGGGGTACTTAAGCTCCAGATTTTTTAATATATCGATCGATATTATATTATTAGCAATCATAATTAATAATATAAGAAACTTAGAAATGTCTCTAACACAACATACGTAACACGTAAATATAGTGTTTCGAGTTACCTACAAACACTGTAACCTAAGACGATTTATTATAAATCTTAGTATCCTAGTAGACTGTGCTGTATTTGTTGTGGTATATCGGCGTATCACTCGTATGCCAGACGTCATAATGATGAGACTATTTCCGTCCCTCGGGAATACCAGATTATATTAGTATGTTAGGCACTAATATACAATATAGATATATTTAGCACAGACTATTTAAAATAACTTGACCGCTCCGGCATCCTTATCTTTACTAAATTAAAATCAACACATCCAATTCAACATTATAAATAACAAAATGTTATATTACAAAAATTACTATTATGTTATAATTGTAATTCGATAAATATTCAACTTTTTTATTATATTTTTAAACGATTTTTTAGGGGGTGCTGATTTTGACTTAGGGGGTGCTAAGGATCCAAAGCACCCCCCCTAGTTGCGTCAATGTATTACATTTACAATAGAGAAAATGGATCTGGAGGACACGTGTGTGAAGTTAGCCCCCCCACTATAAAAATATTTTCTTAATTTGTAATTATTTGTAACCAAGTTTTTAGAATTTGTAACCTCATCAATTTTGAATTCCGATGGATTTCTCTAAGTAGATATCTTTATAAAAAAGTTAAGATTGTAATTTATAATATCACCCAATTAAATTAATTCGCCTAGAACAAATCGTAAGTTGAAGAAAAGAAATCTATATTTAATAAAAACAAAATCTAGATTGAATAAATATGTCTTAATTAACTAGAATTTTACTTTTATTTTTATTTGATTAGGCTAAACTCTTAAATAAAATATGTTTTATAACATACTCAATTTATGAACATATGTAATAAATTGTTACCACTCGTAACTTATTATAAGAAGCCACTTCACATTCATTAAAATTCAATAGTATAAAATAAACTATTAAGTAGATTAATGTAAATATTTCTTTGTATTATTAAAATTATTAATTAAAATTATTTTTAATATAAATATACACCTGTTAGAGCCTTACAAAAATTAATAAATAAATTAATTTCGGGAAAAAAAAATAATTAAATTTTAAAATGCTTACAAATCTAACATACTTAATCTGATATTTTTATATAAAATAATAAATGTGGTTTTACATATTTGGATTCTGTACACTTATATATTGTTCTTTTTTTTACCAAGTTATTATGTATTTCCCAATAACCTTTAACACGTTTGCTGTGTGTTACGTAGTGGCCCATGTTTTTTACATCTGAATCTCCAATGTATGAAATTATTGACTGTAGTAAAAACCTAAATAATAAATTATTTATAGTATTAGTATATGTATAATAAATTACCTCCTAAATTATATATGAATAGTTATTGTTAGCATTTAAATGTTTACCTTTCTTTTCCAATAAATAACTTTGATGGTATATCATTGACCAAGATTTTATTTTCATTTATCGTATTATCTTTAAATACGTCTGTCTCCAATAAAATATGTTCCTGCAATACTCTTTTGGAATTTCTATTTATTTTTTTGCAGTTTGGACACCATTTTTCTTTTTTTTCCGTAACATATTTATTTATATCTTCTAAGTGTCCACTACTATTTAACAATTCGTTGAGTATTATTGTTGCATCATGAAATTCGGTTTTTGTAATTCAAATGGTGCATTCCAATGTTTGTATACTGCTAGGTATATCAGAAAGAAGCTTATTACTTAAAGCAATAATATTGATATTTGCGTCCAACATTGAGGTTTCGGATTCTACTGGTGACTTTTTAAAAAATCCACTATCTAGCAGCAAATTACCTCGTTGTTGATAAGTAATGCTTGTTGATCCATGAAGAGCTACATCTTTGCATAATCTTATAAAAGGATTCATTTTATTACTATCAATATATAACTTATAACTTTTGCTATCGATGTAACTTACTGTTATTGCTACTAAAAGCGAATCAAAAGCACACGTGTTAAATATCAGAATTTTTTCTTTATTTACTTTAACAGCGGGTAAAAGATTTCCATTTAATATCACTGATAATGAAGTTGATCGTAATCCCGAAGTGTTTAGTACACGACGAATATCTGAACATGGACTTGTATATTTTAATAATCGTTTGGAATTTATTACTTTTTTTTTAATTTTGATTGGTTGGTCTGCTTTATTTCTCCAATTTTCTTGTGTCATCAGTTCATCTGTAATCATTATATTTAAATCAGATTTATCTGAATTGATAGAAATATCATCATCACTATAAAATTCCGATTCAACATCATTACTTATACCGCTATTTATATAAATTTCCTTAATTGTTTCATTACCACATATCATATCAATACTGCTGTTGTTTGATTTAAAATCATTTTTCGATTTATAATCTTGATTTTTGTTAACTTGTAATGATCTGGCCATTTTCAATTCTCCTTCTATCGATAATAAATGTGAACCAACAAAACGATCTATGGTGCTAAATGATTGTCTCAATTAATTTTTGGAATGAGAAAAATATCCTTCGACTGGTGCTGAAGTGGACGTTTCATACTTTAATTTATAGTATCTAGACATTATGTTTGTCCAGAGAGGAAAATCTTTCGTAATCCGAAGAAGAGAAGCACATAAGCCAGGTAAAAAGTACCCATTCAAACGATCACTACGTGTATCGGAGAGAACTGCTACACGTTCTTTAATACGTTTAATAAATGTATCCATATTATTTGAAGTATTATTAAGACATTGAACATTATTTTGAATATCTTCATTTTCTTCAACTATTTCTTGGTCATCTGAAATTATATTTTCTTTGAAATCAACATTTATTTTCTTCAACTTACGAT
>NW_020273058.1:3301277-3424540 GCF_003268045.1 Sipha flava
TATTCAGTTATCTTCTTTGGGAAATCCATCGGTACTTAAAATTGATGAGGTTACAAATTCTAAAAATTTGGTTACAAATAGTTACAAATTAAGAAAATAAGGTTACAATTATTTTGGAAAGTATTTTTTATAGTGAGGGGGCTAACTTCACACACGTCTGGAGGACACCAAATCTCCATTTTTATTCCTAATTTGAACATAAATTGATTAATTAAAACTTAAAAGCTTAGTGAAACGATATAGAATTCTCAACCCTTTATTTAAAATAATATCTTAAATGTTTTCTAATTATTATTCATAGATATGGACATATAGTTCTATAATAATTATTAAATAAAAATCGTGTATTATAATAGTACTTATATTAAGGTATTTTCTATTTTAAAATACAATACTTAAATTATACACTATTTTTAAATATAATAATAATAATGGCAATACTTATTGTAACTATTTACTAACTACTAATTGTAAACAAAAAAAAAACATAGTTACTTAAAAAGTACCTAAAGGCATAATTATGTATTAAAATATATTAATTATTAATTTATTTATCTAATTGATAATGTTTTCATTAAGTTACTACTTTGCGCGACATAATCAATTATATCTACATTTTGCAAAGAATATAATACATCTTTTTCACACAATATTATAATAAATTCTTCCACTCGTTCTTGACTTAAATTACTTATTAATCTGTTCAAAATATATTTTAATTTCGAAAATGTTCTTTCACATTGAACTTGAATTATGGATAACGTTAACAAAAAATTGTATGCTATAATCAATTCTGTATATACTATTGCATACAAATTATACTCGTACTTACATAAAATTTGATAACAGCAAAATATTTATAATTTTTACACGTCTTTTTATGTACAAGGTGTTTTTTGGCCAACTCAGATTCCTCTTCTTCCTCTTTCTTTTCTAGATCCAATGCCATACAATTATATTCTTCAAGTAATGTTTTTGAAAGTGAGGCCACCATCTAGTCTCACCTAACGTATTTATAAAACTAATATTTTTACCTTCTGTCCTATTTTTCCGAAAATTAATTCATAAATAAATTGGTAAATAATTCGAAAAAATCCCGCAACTTGCTAAGAAAACTAAAAAATGAAATAAATTCATTTGTTTTTTAAGTTTCATCCGATACAACTAAATTTAGTACGTATGTTTAACATCATACTTAAAGTTTTTTGGGTGAATCATCAGTTAACTACTTAGTGAATCCTTTATATTGGTCTTGCGTGTTAACCTTGTGGGAGAACATTTAACGATAATATTGTAAAGCTTGATAAGTTAAAATAAATATAAATAGTAATCTATTTGTGTGTTTAATTTTATTTTAAATTAATCATGAATATTAATTAATTAAAAATAATTTTTATAGTAAAGATTTATGTAACGTTTTGTTTAATAAACCTAATAAATGTAATTAGAATTACTTCCTAAAATATACGTTATCACTCACGAAAATAAACACTATACAAGTATGAGTTTTTTAAATTTTAATCTTGATCAATTTTAATTTGAGATATAAATTTACTTTATTTTAAAATTCTTTAATTTATGTATAACTTATGTAATATAAAATTGTACGAGTATCTACGTATGTAAGGTTTTACTTAATGTAATATATCCTAAAGTAATAAACATGTTTTTATTGAGTTTGTATTGTTTTGTATCATTTTTATTCATCCAGACAATCAATCGAATTGATAATTCTTAGGTTGAGAAAACACACATAGTAAACGTAATTGCTTTTAATGTGTTTGTAAACGTTCCAATTACAAAACCCTCGTTAAATATCTTAGGAAATTAAAAAATATAATTATTAAGATACTTCAAAACTGTGTTAAATAAGAATTGTAAATAGTTACACGCGTTGTGACACGATCACATAAAATGTTATTCTAATTGTAATACAAAATATAATTTACCTATATAATAGAGATGGGCAAAATGCATCGATTTTTTAAAAACATCGATATTTTCATTCGATATATCGAAACTCTACATCGATGTTTTTATTGCGATGTATTGAAAAAAAATCGATTTTTTTCTAATCCGAAGTCCGATATTTAAATAACGTATTTATTTAAACATTTTACAATTTATACATAAAATACATACATTTAACATAGATACAATTTTTCTTAAAACTTATTAAGGTAAACATCGATTTTTTTTTGTCGAATATATCGATCACCAACATCGATGTCTCAAACTTTTTGCCCATCTCTACTTTATAATCTATAAATCGAATTATAATAATGCCTTAATTCTGACGCAAATCTAGATGCGTCAGAACGATATCTATTGTCCAATTTAGTTTATGTATTACATTACATATATTACAAACGCGTAGAATACTGCAAATTGTGTGCGTAAGCTAACAACGTAGTACATAAATATTTTGATGTGATTCATTTGAATTTATAATATTTTATGTTGTAAACACAATCACTATATTTCAATAATTTTACCGTCTAAGATTATCTTAATTTAAACAATCATTAACTGATTCTCAAATGTATCGCCGACATTTCTACAAGTCTATGTAGTTTTGGTTATGATCTCGTTTCTTGAAATGGATAATACACACTGATGTTAAAAATAATAACTATAACACATTATCATTGGTCCACAACAAGTTTGTTCACCGTCGGCATAAAAATATTTATATATATTACAGTAACCAAATGTAAGACAATAATTTTTCTTCGATCTCTCTCCGAGTTGCAGAGTATAACAAATTGTGCATTATGAGTTAAGTAATCATACTTATTGTACATTTAGTTAGAAACAAGAATACTTACACTGCATTGGAAAAGCAATTATTTATTGATTTCAATTTATCCTGAAACTGATTGAAAGTTTTTTTTTTTTTAATTTAAATCGTTATTTTTTTTTTTTAGTTTTTAATAATCATAGGCGTGCGCAGACTTCAACTTCCGGCCGAGCCTAAATAAAATTAGTGCCCCAATACTTAGACAGTAACCCTATTTTTTTTCTAACACTTCAACATAGTAGATTCTGTTGTAAATTAAAAACAATGTAGTATTTATATCTATAGATAGAATCAAGTATTATATTGCTAATTTTTAGACATATTTTTGGTTAAAAGTAAAACTTTGAATTTTTTAAAATCAAATGATATAAATACAATTAATTGATTTCCTCGAAAATATTAAAATATATATAGACATTTTACTATGGTTAGTTTAAATTTTACTATGCCCCCAAAAAATTCCGACCAAGCCGCCCCGTGCGCACACCTATATTAATAATGTTTCAATTACTGTTGACATTTTATTCTGTTGAGAAATACATATCAGTAGATATTATTAATCATTATATATAAAGATATGTTTGTGTTTTTGATAAACATTTAACAAAAAAAATTAAATGAAAAAAAAATGTTTTATCATCATGTTCCTATACATTCTCACAAAGTTAAAAAACGTAGGAGAAAAAGAAATTCGAGTTATATGGTAATAGTTCATTTATTTTATTAAAATCTAAATTATATACCTTTTCAGGACCTAAATAACTCTGCGATGATTTTAAAATTCTTACAATAATAGTTTTTAATTACTTTGGATCAACTCAAAAGGATATTCTTTCAATATTTGATTAGAATAGTCTTATGCGTTTGTTCCTAAATTATTTTAATTAAATTGTATTGTATAGGCATATTGTGAGCATTTAAAAGTATAAGAATGAAACAATAAAAACATGTATTACATATACTATCATCATTCATTAATTATTCATCATTTTATCAATGGTGCCTGCACCTAGTTATGTATGTAATTATATTATAATACGATAAGATTAAACAGAATTCCACAGAAAAAATGATTGATTGCGAAATTATGTAAAGGTACGCACTACAAAAACAGAAGAGGTTGATTAATATACATAAACTTTTGCATATTTATGAAGATTACTGAAGCAGTTGAACGGAAATTCGGTAAGTCCTTCGAAGAATTAATTTTGTCAAATATTTTATTTGGTTTCATGAAACAGAATACATTTTTTTTTTTTTTTAATTTGATTTACAATAATTATATTAATTATTCTTAGATTATAATAATAAAATGTATATTTATAATATTTTATGCAGTAATATCGAACTATACTAACTATATAAGAGTTTACTTTGGCATATACTAGTTTAAATATTATATTAACCACCACAGAATATCATGAACTTCATGTCCAACGTTTATTTCAGGGGGGGGGGTGGAAATGTATACCACCCCGAAAAGTTTATCAAATTATTAATTATTTATTCCTATGACATACCACATTCCCCCCTCCCACGACAATTTTCGATACCTCCTTCAGGATAGACGGTCTGAAATAAACACTGATCAAGTCTATTTCAGCAGTATTCTGTTATTAATTTACTAATTTTTTAATTTCATTAGAAATTGGTTTATAGTTGAATATTTTATAAATTTATAATTTTTCTTTTCTTTATGATATTATCAACACCAAACGAAAATAAATCTAGACTCTTGTAAAACAATTATTTATTATTATTATTATCAAATAAAAAAAAAATTATTTAAATTAAAAAAATTTTTTTTTTTCGTCAAATTTAAATCATCAAACGTAATATTAATTTACGAATGCATTTTATATACTGTGGTAATGTCTGAAATAATTGCATAACAATACGCATTTGCTTATTTGATCTTAGTAAATTAAAAAATTATTTGCATGCCTAAATTTGACTTGCGTAAAGTTAACCATATCCATATTCGCATCAAAAAATCAAGTATACCTAATTAATGTAATGGAAGTTACAATGTACATATATAATGATCATGTATGTATTTATATCACAAATATTTAACATATTTTCACCATCAATTTTCAATATAGAACGTATGAATATTCTATAGTAAAAATATTAATTAAACGTTAATCTGTAATATACAGTAATTACTTCAATCTTTATTTTATTTTATGTAACGCGATTTAAACAAAAGTAAAAATTATTTCAACGAGGATATAAAATAAATAATATAAATTTTTATATCCTCTTTTCATTACATTTTAATTCTTAGAAAATATTATTTTTAGTCTGCAGTTTCAAAATTAAAATGATAAGAACTCATTGCACACTATGGTCATAGTTCATATGTCCATGCACTAATATGTTTATATATTGAAAAACTATACAACTTATGTGACTATGAACCCAATATTCCAGTCAAACTCTCGGAATATCCGATTTAGTAATGAAATTATACACCTCGCATACATATTATAATTTACAAGTATGAATACAGTATATATATATATATATGTAGCGCATCGATTTTATACGAACTGGAATAGAAACTTTTATATTTAAACGAGATGCCTTTGCATAATGTTGATAACAGAATAGATTGTTAAACATTGTGTTAAACAGCATGTGATTTCAACGTGGTAAGCATATGAACCGAAATTAGTCGGTTCCTGGCTTATAATAGTTATAACATATTTAGTATGGAACAAAATTAGTGCAGGACCGATAAAAGTTTTAGAGATTTAGACTCTTTTAGTTAGGTTTCATTTTTAAGTTAAATATCGCATTATTGTGTATTTTATATAATTTTTTTTTTTTATGATTTTACTAAAAAATAGTTATCCAACTAGAATACTTGTATCGACCAAATAGGAGAACTACACTGTAGTAGCGCTACAACAGTCGGAGAAATTAAGATATGGAAATGGCAGATTGAAAATAATGAAAAAACGTCCAACTATGATTCAATTTTCGCCAGATTTTTTTCTCGTATAATCGCGGTAAGTAATGAAAAATTGTTCTCAATTAATTAAAAAGATTTTAAAAACACTTCTGAAATATAACTAGATATAGATTAAATAGTTTAGTTATTTTAAACTTCAATAATGATATGAATTTATACATCATTAAATAATAATTATATAATGTAGTCATGTATCATATTTTAATTCAAACAATACAATAATTGTATATAATACAAACTAGTAGGTTCATTTTCAATTTAAATATTAAAAAAGTCCTGATTTTTAAATGAAAAATAAAAATTACAAATTAAGACTTTTGAATTATTTAAGACTTACTGTGAATATAGTTTATATATAGTTAAATATTTACATTTTTATATAGTTTCAATAGACTTTATTGACATAATACATTATATAAAATATGATGAAATAGCGTATGGATGAGATTGGATTACATTTACGAATTTAAAAAAAAAATTAAAAAAAAGAAAGTTAAAAAATACCGTGATAAAGCTAAATAATTAATTTAACGTTTTATATCTGACCCAACAATTATTTAACATATTTAAAAACATTAAAAAAAAAAAAGAAATATTTTTAAACAAAGTTATTAAATTGATAAAATGTATAGCAATACAAAAAAATACAACGAAATTAAAAATTATGAGAATTAATTGGAAGTCTTTTTAAATCAAAATGGATGTATACATAACAAATAAATTAATGTATAAAAGTGTTCTTAACTTTTGTTTATTACATTCTCTTAGCATTAAATATAAAAATTAAAACTGAAATCCCAAAAAACATAAGACAAAATCATAATAATATATTAAAATTATCAAAATCATTATATAAAAATGTATTATGCTACTATTCACAATTCAATGACTAAACATTTCATATTTTATGACCATGTGACACAACCAAACTATATGTTTTGATTTTTTTTCTTATAAAATAATATTTATTATGCATGCACTAATAATGACTTATTTTAATACAAATTTTTGTAACTTAAGGCAGTTCAAGAAACATCATCTATGTGACACTTAAGATTATTGTTAAGTTTTCAATTAGTTAAGAAAATAAACGAGATTAATACTTAGGTTAGACTATACTTTAAAAAGTATTTCGCTATACTTAAAATTTAAGGATTAGAAGAAGGAATAACACATTAATTAATCGCATTTTTGATTATTTAATTCACAGGAACTAAAAATATTTAAGCTTAAATAATGGAGTCTAGTGATAAATATAGATATGGAATGAAATCCACTTTTTCTCAAGTAAGTTATTTTTTATTTCCATGAAATATGAATCAATAAGTACGATTTACTATTTATTTAATCATACCCATTTAACAACTTTAATCGAAAATAGTACAAACTGCCTACTAAAAATCATAACAAAGGTTTAATTACCTGTTACAATCCATAAAAAACTTAAGTGATATTGACTAAATCTACATAGGTATTAATGTATCAATACAATTCATTTAGAACCCATTTGTGTTGCAGTGTTTGGCGTTAATGGGAGCTGGTTTCATACAAGTCGGAGTGGGCACACAATTGATGTGTTCAACAATCATTATAGGAGCGTTGCCGGAAAAAACGGCTGTGACTATTCTAAACGATGAATTAACTATGACAAACAATGAGGCTTCTTGGTTCGGTCAGTACATTTTTTAAATGTATAAATATCAATAACGATAAATGTCATCGGTTAAACCCACGGAAACTACTGAATTGGCTCGGATTATTACTAAAATTTAAAAAATTACTATCAAATTAACAAAATACTTGATTCATCGTTAAATGTGATAAAAATGTTATCGGTTTGGCTATGAAATATACGATTATACAGGTGGACATTCCACAAAATATTATGACTAAATTTTATTTGATGATATTTTATATTATATTATATTTATATTTTAACGCCCCGAAGGCAATAGTACAGAGTTTTACAAGTACCAAGTTTACAAATGTTAAAGTTTACAATCCACTAATTATAACAATAGTAATTTTTTTAATTTATACATATTATCAAAGAAAAAATCAAAATTTTTCACTTTACAATTCATTAACATTCTATTGATAGGTCCATAATAACTGTAGTTTTGAGTGAGATGACTTAAATAAAATAGATCATAATTTCTAGAATTTAAGGTTGGAACATTAATTTTCAATATGGCTTCCAGTAAGACGGCATCTTACTTATTCTGAAAATAATAATATATTTACTATGCAATAAAAAACATGATAGATTTAAAGAGAACATTTTTTAACGAACATTTTTTATATGTTACTTAAAATACTCGTAAACATAAATATGTTATTAACATACTGATAAAGCTAAACTTTTGTTTTAGACTACTCATTTCTAATATAAACATATTTTATAATGACAAAATAAAATGTTTAATAAAATATAACAATTTATTGTTAACTGTACCTAACACCTAAATAATAATAATAATAACGGACAAAAAGAAAGCATAATAATAATAATTTGAAATTCCTATGTCGAATTCAATTCGAGTACAATATACTTGTATTTATAACGTATTCGTGACCGATATTCAAATATACGTATAACCTAAGTACATTTATAAATCGTTTGCTAATCGTTTGGAAGCCAATATAATAGCTGCAGTATGAAGATTTTTTTTTCGTATAATTACTCCGTTTATCCGTGTTCATAGAAACTGTTCCCCCCAGCAGTGGCGACGTGACGGCAGATTTTTGAGTCCCTGGACTCAAGTCAGTGGGTGGGTGGGTGGGTGGGTATTGACCATTGGGTATCGAACAGATATGTAGCACGTAGAATGAATAGTGGGGGAGCTCTTTTTACAAGCTAACCCTAAAATTTATTTTTAGGTAGGTGGGTGGGTGGGCATAATCCTAACAGGACTCATGAAGTAAAATATTTCGCGCCGTCACTGCCCCCTAGTATTTGTGTATGAATGTGATTTAACAAAAACGTTTGTTCATTGCATCCAGGAACGTATTTCCGCTGGTGTTAACCAATATCACAGACCTGGGTGTCAAAGTATTGTGTAAATGTGTGATTTTAAAATAAAAATCAATTGATTTAATATCGTATTAATATTTTTCTACGCACAGTATATACATTTATAAATAAATTATCAACGTCAGGGGCGGCTTGTTATAAGACTATCAGGAGCAACCGCTCTTGGTCCAAAGAGGGGTGGGTATGTATCTATCATGGGGTCTAGATATGCTAAACATTACAAATTACAATGGATGGGTGGGTGGTTTTATGAAGCTTACTCCTGGAGTTTCAGTTACTCAAGCCGCCACTGATCAACGGTGCAACAGACTATGTGTTTCGTGGACAGGACGGTGACAAATACTATCGACCGCAAAAACTTGATATACCTAATGATAGACAATACGTTTGATCGCATCTCCTGTTTGCCCCTATCCAGGTAGTCTCATGTACCTGTGCACACCTCTAGGGAGCTTCGTGTCCTCGCTGGTGCTGACGCGACTCGGCCACAAGAACTGCATGATCATAACGAACATACCCTACACGATGGCGTTCGCGATGATGTACTACGCCGAAAATGTGGCGACCATGTACGCGTCGTCAATCCTTATGGGGCTGAGCATAGGGTTCTCGGGCGGCCCGTTTTCCGCCTACATCGGTGAGGTGTGCGAGCCGAAGCTCAGAGGGGCCCTGATGTCTGCGACCAACGTGTTCTACTTCGGCGGATCGTTCATGGTCACTGGGGTGTACGCGATCACCCGCCAGTGGAGACTGACCTTACTCATCAACATGGCGATCCCGGTCATAACCGTCATTATTTTGATCTTGGTAAAACTATAAGGATACATCTGCGTGGTGTACGCAGGCATGTGTACGCGGCGTGCTTTCGATTTGCATCCGGAGAGAGAGAGAGAGAGAGAAATAGATGAACTTGTTTCGCGTACGATTCCGTACAAACGAGTGAAATATATTGCCGTGAAAACAAACTATAATATATATTTCAAGGATGTTCGTTAAATAGCTAAATTATCTATGTTAAGTTGATAATTAACGTGCTCATTTTTGTTTAAAGTAACTTTTAACCAGTTATATTATTTCTATTAATCGGTTAGTTTACAGAAATTAAAAATACAATAACATATTTTCTGTAAAAATATTTTTTTTAACAAAAATAATCGGAATTACAAATGTAGAATTTTTAACTTGTAAAAGTCACAAAATAAAAAAGGAGAAGACACATTAAACAAATGAAACATTACTCACATTTCTCTTGTAAGCTAAATTCATTAAAGGAGTTATAAAAATTAGATTACTTGCCCAGCCTTGAATATTATAATCATGTTACGTTTATTATTTTTTCTGCATCGAATTGGTCGATTTTTTTTTTTTAGTTCTTTGAGATATTTTAAAACCGCTCTACGTTCTTACCTACTATCACCATTATTATCATGACACTGCGTGCACCGATACGTATATCCATGACGTATCGCTCGCATTGGGTCGGTATTAATATGTTAGTATATTACTGTTTAGTGCCCGGACTCTCCAATATGGTTGTTACACAAGGGCAAGGTCGAAAAAGCACAGAGAGTGCTGAGCAAGCTGAGGGGTTGGGTGTCGCACGAAAAGTGTTCGAACGAATTCCACGAGATGGTTTTATATACGACAGAGAATAAAAACACGTCTAGCGGTAAGTGGTAAAAGCTACGTGCAATAATTTATTATTTAAAATACAAAAATAATATTTTTTGAGGATAAATATATAAACAATTAGAAAATTCCGTTGAATATATAAAAATTATTTATCATTAAACATTTCTTATGTCAATATAAATAAGGTATAATATAAATATTCTTAATATTGTGATGTTGTAATATTGTAATATTAATATACAGGTTTATTCAAAACGATTCATCTGATTTCTAATGCTTTGATAATCTTATTTTTTAGTCTTAGAACAATATGTTATACATTAAATAAAAGAAAAATATGTCAAGCTTAAATTTACCTATAAATGTTCTATATAAGTTCCTCTGGTCACACGAACAACATCTAGTCGATAGTCAATCTCATTCCATACTTCTTATAGCATATCTTTTGTAATTGATTCCAAAAGATACATGGATACACGAAGTCGGCCCTTGCTTTTTTTTTTGCCCAAACACCCTGTTTCTTCAAATTGCTTATACCATCGACGTATGCCTGAGAAGTCGGTACATCGATCCTGTAACGACAGCGGAAATCGTGTTACACGGTTATTACCGATTCACATTTTGAAAATCGCAACACACAAAACGTTTTCTGCTGTTTGGTCGACATATTTGCACAAAATAACTTATCGCTTAAAAGCAATAATTGTAAAACAAACAATTATGACATTCTAAAACTTGGGTATACCCTCTATTAATTGGTATATAATTTGATAAGATACAATTTATAATCACCATTTCATAGCTGTTTGAAGCCGGATGAATCATTTTGAATAACCATGTAGTATTAATATTGAATAATTGTCGTAAATATTTACGACCTATTTCAGGTTAAAAAATCCCTCATCAGGTATAAAAAATAAAACCACTCATATACTATTTATACGATTTAATAATATTTTTTACTTCAATTAATGTCGTTGTTATTGTACCCGGGGTGGTTCTTTGCAGGCGATCAAAACGTCGAAGACGACTTCTTGGACCGTTGGAAACAATTGCTCGAGCCCGACGTGCTCAAACCTTTCTGGTTGCTGATGATGTACTTCTTTTTCTCCAACTTGTTGTCCGGCGTGCCGTTGAGCCCGTACTTGGTATACGTGTTCACCGAGTTCGGCGTGGATGTCGACGTTTCGTCCATCATAGTAAGTAAATAATAAATTATGATCGTACTTATACCGTGTGTACGTCCGTAATAAACCATTCAAAAGTCATCACGCACAATTATAATAATATTGTAATAATAACTTAAAAGACGAGCGAGAAACAACGACATAAGAGGTATAATACAAACGCACCTATACGTAAAAACTAATAGTTTATAAAATGTAGAAAAATAAAAGGGGAGGGAGGAAATTAAATACACGACACGTGTTAAAATAATATTATCGTTTTGTATTGTTGTGCGAATTGTATCGTCGTCACTATTATACCATACAAGATGTTCAACGAAAATATTGCACCCTTTGCGACATCTCCTGAGTAGTATCTACATTGAACACGGGTTTTCTGATAACTGAATAAAATAATATTAAAAAATAAAGAAATTAATGGTAAATAAAAAGTTGAAGCGTCAACATTTCCAAAAACTTTATAACACCAATTTTTTCAAAAATAATATACCAAAAATTGTTTCAAAACATAAAAATGTCAGAATATTCGTAGTCCATACCCTTGACGCGAGTCGTGTAAAAAACCGGATTTCACTATCTCGAATTGTCTCGAAAGATATCGAAATGGCCCACTTCAAATGGGTACATCTTCGCGGGGACACTCTGTTTATTGATTAGATACAATAATTATATTCAACCAATGGCTAGTATGTGCTAATCGTCTCCCGATTTCGTTTAGGTATTATCGCAATGCATAGCCATGGTTGGCGGTGTGCTGACAGTATTTTCGGTGAACAAACTTGGAAAACGGTTCCTCACGTTGTCCACGCTGTTAATCACCTCCCTATGTTACATATCCATCGGGCTGATTGGCGTATATTGGACGGATTCAAAACTGCTAACCTCAAGGCTGATACTAATACTCTATCTCGTCAGCACGTTCGTAGCGTCGCTGGGGATAATGCCTATCGGATGGATACTGTTGTCGGAAATATTCCCTATGAAGTAAGTACGGTTAATCCGTTTCAGATATACCTGCTGCTATACTCACATCGCAGTCTACCAGTAAAACATACAGAAACGGTGTTCTGATAGCATACATGTAAAACTAAATAAAAGTTATTGATTACCTACTCGTAAGTATATGGTACATATATTACTTCGAAAAAATATATATAGCGATTTCCTTTCTGATCAAAATAGTAGTAAATAATTATAAATTATATTATGTGAAAAAAACGATGCTATTAAACTATAGTTTTATAGCGAAAGCAAATAAACGATTGATAACATTTTTCATGTAAATAAACAGTACGTTTCACAGTTAGATATTTTAAATATTTAAACAATAATTTATTGCTATTTTATAAGTAAATTATGAAACATATGTACCTAAATCACTAAAATTATCATACAACATTTTAACTCCAATTTTTTTGTATCCAGGTAATAGTTAAAATATTTTAAGAGTTGAGACTATAACGAAACTTAATTTTGCAGCCTTATAACCATTTATTAATAGAAAAATTGTAATTATTAATTGTATGTACCTATACTTGTATTTATATTTGATAATCTTAAATTAAAAAGTTTCTACAACTATATGCAATAGCAAATTACTTATATTATTGTACTTATATTCTGATTTCAGGAGTAGAAACATTACTTGTAGCATGTGTTCGACGCTGTCTTTTATACTCAGTTTTTTCATGACCAAAAATTATCTAACTTTCGTTGCCTTAGTAAACTTATACAATACATTTACTATATTTGGGATTTCGGGTTTGATCGGGTGTGCGTATTTTTATTTTTATTTACCTGAAACCGAAAACAAAACATTGCAAGAAATATCTGAGTTTTTTAAATAAAATTCTTTTAAATATAATGTACTTAAATTGAACACTATTTTTTTTTTTACAATATGTACGACCCTTTTAACTTATTATTAAGTTAAAATTTACTTTTATATCCAAAAAATTATGTTAACTGATAAAAATTAATAAACTACTTTTGCGTTTTTGATTGTACTGATTTGTAATTTTTTTTTAACTATTATGTATATAAATGTAAATAAATAAAATTGTAATTAAATATTGATATAAGAAATAAATGTTATTATTAAATTACTATTACCCTTTTTTAAAAGATCTGTTCTTTTTTAATATATATTATGTAATATTCTATTTTCAAACTACAATGTAGAAATTTTAAATAACAATTTTTTTTTTATATATTTTTTTTTTTTTTATTTAACAATGAATTATACAATAATTGTATAGTTACTCTACACAATTAAGCACAAAAAGTAATAATGAATAAAAGATTTTTTTTTAACATGACAATTGACACGATGTAGGAGCTACCTACTTTGAATACTAGAGAGGAATAGTTTTAATAAAGAAGGTCTTTACACCACTTACGTTTCAGTCTTCTATTGGGATTGTCAGGGATATAGAGTGAAGCAAGATGACTTATGTTGGGGTTAGTGTGAGAGCTAAATTTTTGATAGAGTTAACGTTATGCAGTTTTAGTGACTTGTTTTACATATTTTATTTTAAGGTCTGTATGGAAGGTTAGTAGCAGTTGGCCTGTCGGGTTTTATTAGTATTCGAACTTTTTGAATGTTTTTAAATTTAGAACATTCTTTGTAAGATGGTGGATGGGCCCCATTGCAAAGAACACATGTTGCTGGGGAATTTACGTATTTTTGACATTCGTTTGAGAGGTGGGTATTACCACATTTTACACATCTGGGTGACAGTAAGTTCTGGTATGGCTTGTTTTGACATTTTAAACATTGAACTGGGTTTTTTTCGGCGCTTCGACTTTAATTTTGGTATAACATATTGAATCGACTTTGTAAATTTTTTGATTTGACGGAGAGGGTTTTAGGTTCACAAAAAATATGGGAAGTCTATAAGACTCTAAGTTCATCGATACCTAATCTGTAAGTAGATATAATACATGTTAACATCAGTTACTTCAATACTACGACAAAAATCATTTGATAATGGAAAATTTTGAAATTATTAAAGTGTTTGGTAAAAAAATACATTTTTAAAAACTATAAATGGGTAAAAATTTTCTTTTTAACAATTTTTGAAGAGTTTATGTTCAAAGAAGTATTTAAAATTAAAATAAATATTAAAAAAATCGGTAAATAATATCCATATAATAATACTATTTTCTTATATATCCATATAAATATAAACCATACTATTAGCCTGATAAATAATTTAAAGTAATGTTAATAATTTTGATTATATCATACATTATATAAATGCTAGTCCTTATTCCGTAAAAGTGAGAAGAAAAATATGTAATTATCAATGCGATTCGAATCTGTTGTTGGGAATCCACGAACGCAACACGAACCAAATATATAATTTTTAAACGCAATTCAAATGCGTCAATTATTCAGTATCACAAAAAAATTGAATTAAATGTTAAATTACATATGGGCTGTTGTCTTTTAACCAATAAAATTATTTCGTTGAATAATGCTGGAGTAGTGAGTACAGCGCTGAACTTCCGTCTAGGCAAACTGAGCAGCTGCCTAGGAGACTTTAACTTCCCGGGCCCGAGCCCCATGTAATGTACAAAAAAATATTAATATGTAAACATAATTTATATTTTCATTATAAGAATAATGAATGATATACCTATGTATAACAATTTCTTATTAAAATATGTTGAATAGATTGGTATAAAAATTAAAAACAGTTTTTATTAATATATTTTAAAAATCCCTACTTTTTAACTAATAGCTATCTTGGGACCCTGGGACCCTTAATTTCGACACTAGATGAGTATGAAAATAAAATTAAAAATAATTAGATCACTAACATCACATTATTAACCTAACCTAACCGAACAAAATGATAGGAGTATGCTTGGATGTAAAAATCATATTTGTTGCGAAATTTAAAACTGAAAGCTACATTTTAATTAACGATTGTAATAAATATAATATATTTTTATATTATTAAAAATATTAATATATTATATCTATTATATTAATTGTTATATTTATACTACATTGTTTTACTATAATTTATTTATTTAACAAATTACGTTTGATCAAATGCAATTTTTAACTTTTTCATGTTACAATAATAATAACTTCTTTTAGTTCAACGAAATCCACTTATTTTAAGTGAAGTATGATGCAAAAAAATTATATTATATACTAGTATCTAGTAGAACAGAACATAATATATACCTTGGCTAACACCCATTATTTATAAACACAATCAAGTATAAACCATTATATATTACCCACAATAGGAGACGATCTTATTGGGTAAACGTTCATAAAACAAATGTAAAGAACATGAACGACATGACGCGTCGTAGTAAAGATGCTGAAATTACGTACGAGTGTACATCGATGGATCCGGAAATAATTTTAAGGACGTTGGAAGTAAAAGTTACAACACACGTTGTAATAATAGATTTCTTGGTTCCGATTAATATAATGCATACGACGAAAGGATTGCGGTTTACTCTTTTTTTTTTTTCCTATTGGATAGGGAATGTTTTCAAGCGGATACCGAATATCCCGCGACAGCAGTCCTTGACTATCACCCGAAACGCCTTGACCGTCCTGAGTGCGGAGTCAAAACACACAGTAAGTTACGATTTCTCACTAGGCGTACTACACAGGTACAGGCGCAAGTAATGAATATATTGCAGTAAATGTTGTGCATGTGCGTGTGAATTTGTGTCCTATCGTTAATAACTAATTATAGCCACGAATAATTGAATTATTGTTATAATTATTTTATCGTCTCGACGATGGCGGAAATTAAATCGTCAAAAATAGACGCGGAAAATGCCGGAACCGAGTACAACTTATTCAGATCATCCTTAGCTCAAGTAAGTGATTTTATTTTCCGTCCAATCGCAAGACAATTTTATGCAATGAAAATAAATTTAAATCTCATCGTGTCATACATAAGTAATTTACTTAATTATTTAACACAAACGCGTGCTATATTTACTGTGATTTCATACATCCTAAAACGTGTCTATAGATTTTCAAAAATATACTTAGATATTACAAAGTACTATTTCAAAACATTATTCAAGTACTTATAAGCCCATACAAATTTTAGATTCTGAGCAGAGCGAGGAATGTAATGGTTTTACAATGATGTTTATTTCGTTTTCTTTTTTATTCTGTAAACACTTTTTCTCCCTCTAAACTTGATCAAAAGTATCAAGTGTAGCATCTTTTCTGAAGGGTAATGTTCTTGATCTGGTACTTTAAAGAGGTCATTTTTCGATTTTCGAAACGGTACTCGAAATAAAAACGGTTAAAAGAGAAAAACGTACGATTTCACGATTTTATAATATTAAATATTTACGGAGGACGTTTTTTACCAGAAAGGTTTTTATTTGTATTTTGGATTTTGTTCCTTATGGTTTAAAGTTTGGAAAATTGTAACCATTTTTGAGCTATTTATAGACATTTTAATTTTGGGAGTTTTTTTTATTGTAATTCGGTTAAAAACATTCGTAAAAACTTGAAATTTAGGTTATTATATTATTCTTACCTAGACATAGTTAAATTTTCAAAACATTTGAGCGACTTTTGAGCTTTTTCTTTTATTTTATATTTTTTTTCATTTTTATGTTATTTCCTAATTATAAATTATAATTATAATTATATAAATTACCTATTTATATAAATCGTTCTTAAGCTGTTCTTAAAACGTTTTATTTATCACCATAGAAACGAATAATATTCAATAAAAAAGATTCCCTTGTCCGCTGAGAATCGTTTTCTATCAAATTCAATCATTGTATTCAAATCGAATACAGTAAAATTACAATATCCTCTCCGAGTTTTTTTACACTTCAATAAATTTTCTATAATCAATTACAATACGATGTAACGTGAAAATATGTATATTATTTTATGCGTGAAATGGTATTATTAACTCAATTTTATCTTAACGAATATGTTGATGTTAATACTTTGGTACATATTAAATAATTATAACGTATTTTGTATATAATATTCTATATTGCGTACACTAATTAATAATATTTGGTAATATTTCAAAATAAATGGCACGATTATCATTAGTATATAGTACAGGCATCCGCGGTGTTAATATTTAACGCCGTTCATACAAATATAATTGTATTAATTTTAATAAACTTAATAGATTATTGGTAAAAATGTCTACTTCAATATTTAATATTCAACTGATTTTAACTTATTATAAATAATAACCTTTTAAAAAATGTACCTAATTATAATTAGTTTTGGTTTCGTAATCAGAGTTTAAATAAGACTTTTATTTGTAGTTGATTTTTGATATAAACAAAGTTATATGCAAGTACCTAATATATAAAATTTAAAATAAACGTTTCATAATAATTGAACTGATCTAATAATTTCATAAAAAATCGATTAAATTATGTACATGATTGAACATGATGTAAATTAATTACTTTTCAATCATTAACGTATGTTTAAATTTTAAATTTTGGTTTAAAAAATATTCTTGAAGATATCGATGTATTAAAATCAAATATCTACTATAATGTTTAACGATAAAAGAATTTTAAAAAAAATCAAAACTAAAAAAAAAATCAAATATCGAATCTGCAGTAATTAATTTTTTAAAATAATTTAAACTTTAGTGAAATAAGTAACGTAGTGTAATGCATTTTATAAACTAGTTAACTAGGCAACACAAATATCGCCCAGTGAAAATATTTTGACGCTTAGTTAATAGTATTGTAAAAGACTAAGCGAAACACAATTCAGTGTTCAAAGAAGATTTTATTTAAACCGTGTAAAACAAATAATTAGATACTGTTAAATATTTTATGTTCTTAATTATTTTAAGTATTGACTGTAAATAGCTTTGAAATCGAATTAATAAATTAATATCATAATAAAATTTTAATTTGTTATAGTTATATTATTATTGTTATTTATATAGTTCAGACTCATAGACACGAACTTGCTCTTTTATACTGTATAATGGACCCTAATGATCAAGCTCGTATAATTTATATACTATATTATGTTGTATTTATACAGTAGCGGTTATAAAGTTCTCCTCCCCCTAAGGAATTAGGTTTTTTTAAATAGTATAGTGCTAGCCCAACTACACCTATTTGCAAATTTTTGAACTTGTGATTTGATAACAAAATATTTTTCCGTTTTAACCACAGATAATATTTTATCATAATATTGTTTATTATCATATTATCGATGTTTACTTTTTCTACCAGGATTACGATTTATTTTTAATAATTATGCGAAGCGATCGTAAAATACTACAATCATACACTGACTATTTCAAGTAAAAAATGGTTCGTCGCACAGTAAAAATTTCATAAAAAATGCACTGATGTGGAGACAATATTTTTCTGGTTGCTGCTTCTATCTCACTCTGCTTATCTAAACTTTAGATACTCAAAATAAACTACACTAATTATATACTGATTTGCGATATTTAAACTATATGTTGATATTTTTAGGAAAATATTATTTTGTCGAATATGATATGAAAGCACATGCTGCCACGTAAATATCTAACTACACATAAAACTATTAAAATGATTATGACTAACATCGAATGAAATATTAATATTAAATGCTCATTTACAGTGGATATCTAATTGCGATGTCTCCTTTGAGATTCTATGTGTTAAATATTTATCAACCATTTAAAGATCTGAAATGGAACACGAATAAATAGAACTCTTATATTATATGTGTTGCAATATAGGTGATATTATTAGTACGATTAGTAAATCCTAGTTGAATAGTAAGGTGAATTTGTATTTGAAACATTATTGTTAAACAAATAATTACAATAAAAAAATTATAAAATATAACATTGTTTTGTAATAATAACTTTAATAACATAATATCTATAATAATTTTTTATCATTTTCGTTACATTACAATACCAGAAAGGTCTACATTGTCTATTCAAAAGTTTGTCAATTTGAGTTCGAAGTTCGATAAATGCCCTTGATCTTATTTCAACGTGTTATACCTTTGAACCGTGAAAATTCGGTAATACGGCAGTATTTTCGCGGTAGTGTTCAAATTCCTAAAGTTTAATGATTGAAGAACGTCATTGGAATAGAAAGCCGGAACAACAGATGTCAAGGATCTTTGATAGTAATAAGAATCTAGATTGACGTCGACCTCATGGTGCACATATGATATTTGAATGCCATTGATTTTTAATCATGTTAATTAATCGTTATGAGTACGCACGTCTCGGTAAAAAAAAATAAACGTGTACACAAATTGTATGTTTTAAAAATAAATATATCTTGTTCTACCAAACAAAATAATGCAAAAATTAAATATTATTTAAATTGCAATATTGGCTATTCGGCTCGGTACATTATGATTGATGACGTTACGCCAATTGTGGCAGTCATAAACCCGCAATAAGGTCATAATAAAAAATTAAAAAATGTTTTAATCGGTTTTTAAAGGACAAAACGATTACGTTTGCATCGATCAAATTATCAATAAGTATTACAGCTATTGTATGTGAGGCGTACTACAGCAAACTTGAATGCTGAGTATAGGAATCAGCGCGATAAAAAATCGCAGAAGAATTAAATGGAAAACGAGAGTTCAACCACGGAATCAATTGAAATGGACAATCATCCGTTAATTCGTTATCGATATCTTGGAATAGATTTTAAACACTTATTGTTTCAACCCACTTTCTCCAGTAGTAATTATTTTATTATACACATAAAAGATAACACAATATAAAAAACGTTTGTATTAGATACAATGGTTTTGACGATGAGAGGAACGGCTTTGTGTAACCTTCTAGGGTTTAAATCGCTCTGGGCAAATCTACAACAATATATAATTATATATTATTATTATGACCAAGGGCGCAATTTCAATAAAAAATCTGGAGGTGCTGAAGCCCTTCTATCTTTTTCGTGTTCCTTAATGGTTATAGACACCCGCTACTCATACAATTCAACAGTTAATAAAATATTTGGTAAATATTTGAAAATTTCTAAATTTAAATTGTTTGCTTTGATTTTATATTTTTACTGTGCATATAACGAATTACCCGTCTGTAAACATAAATGTTTCTTTCACAAAACTTTTAGATTCTAAGTGAAACGAAGAATATTATGGTTTTAAAATTATGTTTGTATTTTATTTTTTTAACACTTTTTCACATAAAAATACTGGTCCAAAAGTTTTTTCTATGAACTTTTTAGATTTTAAATTGGCATGTGGTGGTAATTTAGATAGATCATTTTTTTTAAGTCTTAATAATTTTTCTATGCGTGAGGAAAAAACTGTCCTGAAACGGTAAAAATGCGCTGTAAATAAGACTTTCACTTTTCAGATTTTAGTTATTTAGTCATTACCTTTTATTTTTTGCTTATCAAATCGATTAAACTTTCTTGAATAATTGTATCAGTAGAATCTTACGTACTTCACAGTATGCAAAGCGAAATTTCTTTGCGTGTGATCTTTCCACGTACCACAAGTTCAGGACCGCTACTATACCACGTGTATGATCAAGATAATTTTGTTATTAGCTAATTTAAATTTAGTCATCTTCCAGTAAAAAAACCTATCCAATTCGGCTGAAATTTGATTAATATTTTAATCTCTCATCCGTCCATATCAAGAGTCGGCAAGTAATTTACATTGAAGTCCTAAAGTTTATAATAATAAATCAATGAGGTCCAGTGAAAAAGATATTTTTCAAATGTTTATATTTTAAAAATAGTAGTATAAAAATAAAAATAATTATTTGGTTATTACAATTAATGCATATTAAAAATTACAATATTAAAAGTATGAAAATAAAAGTTGACAGGGTCCAAGAGTATTGCCCTCCGCGGTTCGGATTCGGACCGCGGTCCACCAGTTGCCGAACCCTGGTCCACATGGTATTCAAACACGAGTGACTAGACCTTATAACTGGATCTCGCATGTTTATTACAAACAAATATCTTTATAAATACTCATCATCAAAGAACTGGTAAATATGTATGATAATTGTTTTCACGCTAAATTAATAAACCACACAAAATATCTCATCCGCAATGTTTCCTCCTTTTATCTTCCTGGAAATATTAATTGTCGTCTAAAAATAAATTGATCTAGAGATTTGAAGCCTAAATGACTAAATAAACTAAATGCTATAATAATAAAAAAAGAAAAAATTATGAGACGTGAACAACTTTTCCCACAAATCATCCACGTGCTGTAAAATATATACTTGTAACTTACTTATTGTTCTAAGCAACAGATTATGTTTAAATTTAATAAAAAAAATTAATTTAATTATATATATAAAAATATATATTACATATTATAATACATTTTGAATGTTTTATGATTTTAAATTATAAGATATAATTTTTTTTGTGCATATTTTGATAGTTTTTTTTATTTTTAGCTAAAAATATGTATTTTAATTTTTTATGTATATTTTGATAGAATACATATTGAATGACTGTCATTTTTAGCGTATAAACATCCGAATACTACGAGTGAGCCATTATTATATAACATTATCATATACTTGCACAAATTATATGATTATTTCTCTGGATAAAAAATATATATATATAGAATAAACGAAATAAATAACTATACATATTCTGTGACGTATTCGCAGATTGGTACGATCGCCGTGCAGAATGTGATGATGTTGGGTTTCGGCATGTCGCTGGCTATACCGACGGTGGTCATCGGGTCACTGATGTCGGACGGTGTCAGCCGTGACATGACGCTGACGGAAACGGAAGCGTCCTGGTACGGTAGCGTGCTGCTGGTGTGCCATCCCACGGGTGGCTTGCTGTCCGGGCTCCTGCAGGAGCTCATCGGCCGGAAGTGGTGCCTGGCCGCGGTCAGCTTGCCGCAGCTGGTCGGCTGGTACGTGCTGTGGAGGGCGGAAAACGCGTTCGAGCTGTACGTGTCGTGCGTGGCACTAGGGCTGAGCATGGGCCTGAGCGAGGCACCCGTGTTGACGTACGTGGGCGAATCCGTCGAGCCCAGGCTTAGGGGCCCGCTGTCGTCTGTGTCCACGTTCACCATCATGCTGGGCTCGTTCATCGCGTACCTCATGTCCACCGTGATGCCCTGGCGAACGGTCGCCATGATCAACATGGCCGTGCCTGTTGTATCTTTCGCCGCCATCGTGCTCCTGGTAAGCATACAATATCATAATTGATCATACATCATAATACGTAAAATATTGTATAACTCGGTACACGATCGTCCAAGTTTGGACGAGTTCAATTATTTTTTCAATTCGTCGAGTTAGGTTAATCTAGACAAATGAAAGTTAAGTTTAAACCGTTTGTAGTTACTTCTCTTTTTTATTGACTCATAAAAGATGTAAAAGTTGGATAGGAAAAAAAAATAACTTAATTTGTTTAAATAAGTTAGGTACTTTTTTTAATTGAATATAACATGATGTTTGTATAATGCTATATTTACGTACGTTATATTTATTCTTATTGAAATCCAAGAATAATTAAACACTTGCTCAATAATTGATAATTATTATACGTAATGCCAATTAATTTTATTAAAACAGTAATTTAAATGTTATTTTTTAGAATTTAAAGTAGGGAATAATTAATTTAACGTATATATAAAATGAATTAAGTTATTATTAGTAGCTGCATATTATGAAAAAAAGAACTTAGAAGTTACTTTAAAACAAATTAGGTCGATAAATATCTTGGTTAAATGTAGTTTTATTTTAAATTTTTAACTCATTAATGTCAGTGTTTTAACCATGCTACAAATGCGTGGGAAAGTTTTGCTCGACAGAAACTATTATAAGCAAAATCGTGATTCTTAAACAAAAATATTTTCAAGATTATAATTTTACAAAAAGTTACGCGATTTTGAAAAATTTAAGCAAAATAATGAAATCGCATATTTAAACCCTATTAAATTTTGCAACTTTCGAAACGTAATTTTTTTTCAAATCTTTAAAATGACAGTTGAAAAAAATCATCGTGAAATTTTAATATTTATAATAAATTTGAAAGGTGACAAAGAAATATTCAAGGTAAAAATATCTAAATTTATTTGCGCGTAGACAAGTTACAAAAATAGTAATTATAGAAATCGTCCTACCATAGTGTATTCAGCTATCATTCTAATATCCGTGCGCACAAATCATTTCGATTACCTTCAGACAGGAAACGCACTAGTTCCGTAAATAATAATGATCGTCGCACTAGCCGAATTTTTGTCGTAAGCGCAGCCTGAAACGTATATTGTTATTACATTCTTTTTGTTAAGGTAAACATTTTTATATAGCCGTGACAGCAGTAGTTTCGTGCAGTGTTTAATTCAAAATTCTCGACATGAAGGACATGATGAATGATAGGGTTGATATTTTCTCAACAATTCCCGTAGATCTGATAAGTGTTTTTAAAACGCTGTATTGAAACATATCAATATACATTGCTTTCTCGTTGAAAACACTTTTTCTACCCGACGAGTCTAATTTGACCTCGCCCAACAACTAAACATTAGGTCGAATACTTGTTGGCGACACATCCAGTTTTTTATTAGCGTAGAGGAGTATATGGGATGTAGATCCTTCTTCTTTTTTTTCTGTTAAATTTTTTCAATTTTATAAATTATAATTCTACATTAATCTTTCATGAATATTTGAAAATGTTTAAAATATATAAAAAAGGTAAATATTCTATTACTACCGTATTTTTCTTAATGGAACTAAACGTTGTAACTAAAAATATGAAAATGTTGTTACTACAGTAATACTACAAAGTAAATATCTTTCCTGTCCCCAGGAAAAATCATAAGTAGATAACTGGATCCACATAAGTACATAAAGATAAAATAAGTATCCATAACCCTACTAGATTCGTCATCTCGACTGATGTATATGACTGATAAGTTATCAGTGATCATCCACTATATCGTTCAATCCTCGCGGTCTCTAGCTTCCGGCCAGTGGCGTAATTTGGAATTGGTTTTGGGGCGGGATTGGGATATAAATTTATACTATCATTCTAGTGGGGCTATGCCCCCCACACCCCCTTTAACCATTAAATCTCATATATCTCAATATTATATTAATTTATTATTATAAATTAAATGGTATTATGATGATTGTAAAAAATGTTAATTATTAATTATTAACTTTTTCTAACTTTGTACTTACAGGTTGTTCTACAGAAATCATTGATCTAATTCTTTGTTTTTCCTAAGAAAATATCCTTGTGTTATTGATTTTTAAATTTATAGATATGGGTATGCCATAATAATTACATAGAAATAAGAAATATATAAATGTATGAAGATTTAGATTATTTTAAAAAATAGGTCAACTTTATTACGATAAGTTTTTTGCTAGGTTGGTCTTAATCTGAATTACATTTAACAAGCTGTTTTTTTGATCAGTTTCTTTAAATTTTTTTGAAAAAAATAAATAAAAGCATTCGACTGCCTTTTCATTTTTAATTTAATAATTGAATATGTAATTTAGTAATATATTAAATTTACATTATCGCACAATAGACACACATCCAGAGTTAAAGAAAAAATAATATTATTTTATTACTCGTTTTATTATATATAATATAAATAATAATAGACATTGGTGTTGTACTATTGCTGATCGTTTACAATTTTATAATATTTCAAAATAGTTAATACCAGTGTTGCCAGTTATAATTTTTTTAAAAAGCTATGAGTACTATCACAAAAGGCCGGAAATCAGCTGAAAAAAAATCGATTAATAACAAACATATTAATGCAAAAATAAAAATATTAATACTATTAGAATTGTTGGCAATTTCCATTTTTTTATTTAGTAAAGCTATTAATCTTTTTATCATATTTTACAAGTAAATAATATTATTAGAACATTAAATATAATAAATAAAGATATTAAATAATCATAATTCATAGTTTATTACATTTTAATGTTCTAAGCAGTCCAACATTAAAATAACCAACAAGGAAATAAAATAATAAGTAATAAAAATAACAAAACAAAATTAATAGATAATACTTAAAAAATGTTAAAATAGCGAATTAAAGTCTTTTGAATCACGAATCTACAATCGTGAAATGAACTAAGATATACTAGTCCGAGGTGTAAAGTGATAACTAGATATGATAGATATTAAATAGATATGAATATAAATCCGATTCGTAGTTAACAACCACCACAGATAAATATAATTTGTTATAACAACCATAAATATGGTTTATCATATGGAATGATAACGAAAACGAAGGGAAAAACTCATGATATCAATGTCGTTGTGTAATATTATACTTATATACACAAACAATTAATTAAAATATATTATATATAACTTAAATCAGAATTAAGCTAGTTAAAAACAATTAATGGCTAGAAAAAATGCTAAGAGCAAGATTGTGTATTTTTTCAGTCAGATTGAAATGAAAAAGGATAGATTTGGACTGGTTAGTACCTTATACCACTGAATAAAATAATATAATGATACATTGTTTGTCGACGTTGTCGAAAGCAATTTCCTAGGAAAATAAACCAAGTAATGCTATAATGCTATAAATAGTCGAAAATAAGACCCAATATATATAGTTATTATAGTAATATGTCAACCACTGTACTCATTCCATTAATATTAATGATTATAATAAGAACTTTTAGATTATATAATAAATAATTGATAAATAACTAACATTAATATTTGTTTTAGTAAAAATTTCAATGTTTCACGTTTTTGTGAAATATTGCATGCTTTAAGCACTAAACAAGAATGGTAAATTGTAGATTTATCAGTGTTATATTTTAACTCTGAGCTATACAATTTTCTTGTCATATATTATAATTGTTGAACAATTGTAGTTTTATATTAGTAAAATAAAAAAAATATCAACTATGATAATATCCATGTATTCTTATGTCTTATCTTAAAATCTTTTAAAGCTTAGTGCTTGCGGAAATTTAATTATAATTATTCTAAAAAAAAAAAGCGTCTGGGGGGGATATATCCCCATATCCCCCCCAAAATTACGCCACTGCTTCCGGCTGACTGTAGTTGACCTCATCGATTAACTTATATAATTATGCTTCACACGTGTTACGTTCTATCACAGACGCCCGAATCACCAGTATGGCTGTTGTCCAGGAACCGGTTGTCCGAGGCGAAGAAGTCGCTGGCCTATCTGAGGGGGTGCGTAAGCCCTGACGACGTGGAAGATGAGTTTTCTGAACTGTCGATCTATGCGGGGTGCAACAAGTGCGTCGATCTCGAACAGTACGCGGACTGTGGAATGGACCAACGTCGTCTGTCGTACGTCAAGTACTTGCAGATCAAAACTAACGACGCGACCAACGGTAATAGCTGTTCGTCCAAAAAATATATACGTGAAGCCAGTGATAGTTTCAAGAGGCTTACCCGTGGATAAGGGGGATAACAACAATTTCCACCCCAGATATTGGATCAATGTGTTACATTTATGTACTATTATTACTCTTACAATACATTAAATATGTATGATCAGGGCCGGCCCAAGCAAAAATAGTACAGTAGGCAAAATCAAATTTTTCCGCCTCTAAAAAAAAATATAAGCTCTCATTTCAACTTAGCCCCTTCTCCTATTTTTTTATGTCACATATCCGCATAAAAATTTTTTTTATTTTTTATTTTATGTATAACATTATATGTAAAAAGACTTTAAAATGATTTATATAATTATTAAGCAAAATTCATCACTATCGCGATTATCAGAAATCGCAGAATTGTGGTTAAAATATTTTTGAAATAATTGAAAACGACGCCCAGCATAGGTCGTGATATTAAGCAGGACACCAAAACATTTTTATAACGTTAAACTATTCAAAAAATTATTGAAAACGATAACAGATAACATATCGGTAAACGTTAAACGATGAAACCGGATAACGGATAACATATCGGTAAACTATAAACGATTGAAAACGGATAACGGGTAACGAAACGGAATTGAAAAACGATTAAAATTAATATTGAATAACGTAACAAAAAACGATTAACGATTGAAACTTAAAAGAAATTGTCATGGAAAAATATTTCTATCAGTAAAATAGATTTGGAACATAGTTATTTTTGTAAAATTGACTTAAATTACTAGGTAATCTAAATAAAATAAATGTAAAAAGATGTTTAGAACAACAATATATTTATCAATTAATAAAGTATAAATAAGCATTACCAATTATAAATTTATTTATAAATATGCTTTGTGAAATTACGTCGGATATGGTGGGCGTAGAATCCTTATGGCCTGATATTAAGTAATATAATAACTTAAGACAAAATTATTTTATTATATAGGTAAGTGGTTTTCACGAACGAATTAATTTAAATATTTTTCTTATAAAATAGATAGATAGAACTGAACTAAAAAAAATGTATGAGTCAATTTTAAAAACGCCACTCCTACTAAAGTGCCGCTCTAGACAGGTGCCTAGCTCGCCTATACCTTTAACCGGCCCTGTGTATGATATGAATGAACATAGTAAAGATATCGTGTATGCATCCAATATCGTGATCATTTACCATCTCATCAGCATAGACATCTGCTCGTAATAGGTATTTCATTGTTTAACGAGTTTTCCGATTTATTAAAGATATCTGTATATTTATGTATAAACTCCCCCCTTCATAAGTGGGACATAAAGTCTGAACTGATCACTGCGCTATACCTAGATTTTTATTTTTAATAGTGTTCAACCCGTATTGGTCTACATTAAATGTTCTCTTCATGATTCTTTGTCTTACGATTTATCCTTTAAGTGTTTATACGAATCGACTCTTGCATCTTTGATTATTTGACTTATATAACTCATTTTTGGTCTTTCTCTTCCGCACTTCCCTTCTACCATACCTTCCAGTTTATGCTATAGAGTTATAAGTTATTATAAGTAGTAATTATTATTTGCGTAATATATACATTATAAAATTACTTAAATGGTTATCAACGGTTGGTTTTTATTATCAGTCGACATTGAAGCACTCACGGAACGGAATCAGATGGATAGCAGCGTACTGGACACGTTTAACAACTTTTGGCCGCCTGAACTTAACCGGCCGTTCCTGTTCATAATGATTTTCTTTTTTTTCTGGTCATTCGCCACATTCATACCGGCCAAACCGTACCTGATAGCCGTCTTCGAGGAAATAGGTTTGCCGTGCACCGCGCAATGGACACTGGTCAGTTGTTTGTATATTCTATAAAATATGTTACAGCCAATGGCATGCGCAGATATTTGGTACGGTGGGGGAATGTCATAAACCGGAATAACAAAATTGTATTATCCCTGATACGACTTATATCATAAGAAATGCTGTTTTCAAAAAATATGATTAAACGGTTGCAGTCAATTTGTACCAACATTGACTAAAAACATATACAACATGCGTAATTTACACCAACATTTTTGAAATGCGTTTGTAATTTACCCCAAAATAAGGATATGTAAATTTACACCACACTCAAGTAGTAAGAAATAGTAATTTTAATTTGTATCAAAATTAAAATCTATCATTTTTTCGATAGTATCTCGATAGTACCAATATAAATTTTCTATATATCGAGATATAAGAAGCTAATAACATAGAATTTTGGATTCTGATTCATTACTTAACTTACTCACATGGAGGTCTATACGGTACTACAGTATTGACCTCAAAACTATAATAATAGTCAATAACTTATGATAACAGTATAATAATTTCATTATTTTAGGCAAAAAATATAATTGTAAAATACATAATGTTATTAAATTATTAGTATACAATACAGATTTCGATAAAGAATGCCTATAATCATAATATAACTATAGTTTAGTTTTTATTTATAAAATAGCTGACCTTATACACAGATTGTTTTAGATTTATATAAAAGCTTATTGCTATGAATATAAAAAAAAGTTAGCCTATTAAAAAAATAATAGTAAAAAAAATGTATGTTGTATTTGATTTGCCAGATTTTTTGATAGCATTTTATGTTTCATGGTTAAATGAAAAAGGAAATAATTTGGAAATAATAATTTTTAATTAAAATAAAGTAAACTTAGGTATATATTAATTGTTATACTTAAATTTTTTGATACTTACACGTTTTTTGGATTTGTATGCAACTAATTTAATGAAATGCAGTTCTTGATATCTATTTATTATTATACTGGTCCAAAGCAACTTGAATTCGATTATAACTTCGACGACGTCGACGCGTTGACAAGGATATTGAGGAATAATCGAATATTATAATATCGAATATTCTATAATAGAACAAATAGATACTCATTTTTGTGAAAATTACAAATTCTACTTTTAACTATCTGCAGTAGTGCAAATTACATTTTGGTAAATTATAGTTTCAACGTGTTAAGACTAGAACTAACATTTAAAAACCATCGCGGTCAATCCTACCCAACGAGAGTTTTTAAAAAGATTAAAATAGAAATTCACCACGGTTTTCCATTTGTGTTTTTTTTCTATTCTAACATTAATTATCACCAAGTAAGTCACTAATTTTTAAACAAAAATTCGTACAAGTACAGTGTATAAGGTACGAGTACATGTATATTAATACGGGGGTATGGAATAACGGTTCTTGACGCGGGGTCGTCTTTCGACGTCACGAAACATCAAAACAATCTTAAGTATTTGTTTTTAAATTTAAACTGATCATCGGATAATCGTAACGTGTTGTTTGTGTTTTTTAGGTTTACACATCAATTTTAACCTTGATGGGAACACTCATGAACGTACTCACCGTATCCAAGTTTGGCAAACGACCTATAACATTGGTTTCGATGGCACTCAGTGCTTTTTCAATGCTCGGGATCGGAATGCACATGGTTTCTGTTACATACTTCTCGTTTTCGTGCACTTGGGTACCAATGGTATTGCTAAACACTTTATTTTTCTTCTCTGGGTACGGCGTATTTCCAATTCCTTGGATGTTGGTCAGTGAAATATATCCGACAAAGTAAGTTTATCAAATGAGTATAAAATATATATAAATTGTATGCATAGGTAACCTACAACAATAACAATTATTATAACATTACGTTTAAGCATGGCGAGTAAAAATGCCATATGTATTTTAATTAATTTAAAAAATAATATCTTTTACCGTTAACGGCCATATATTTATTCTTTCGATTCTACATTATAACATTTTAAAGACTAATTGAAGAATATTGAAAACAAACATTTTAATCTAAAAAAAGTCTTACGCTTGCAACCGTAAGACACATCAAATATATTATTTATTAATTTATTTATTATATTTATTTATTTATCTAATAAGTTTATACCGGGAAATCTGTCTTAATATCAAAAGTCTAAACGTTCGACAAGCCTAAAAAAGTACATCGACAACAAAATATGAAAAAAAATTACTTGCAAGAGCAAAGTACGATCTCTATTTTACAATGTTTTGTTTATGATTAATCGAGTGAATTTTAAAAATAACCATACCAGATTCCACCAATCGTATCGCGTATGATATGCTTCAATAAATCAAGGCTCAATGACGATGAAATTAAATTTATTATTACACATGATTAATCATATATGATCGGTTCTAGGGGTCGAGGCGTTGCAAGTGGATTGACGGCTGCGTTGGCGTTTTTGATGACGTTCATTCTGACTAAATCATTTTTGATATTGCAAGCATGGATCACCCTGCCTGGGTTGTTTATCGTCTACGGAGCAATAACTTTAGTCGGTACCCTTTATCTGTACGCGTGCATGCCCGAGACGGAAAACAAAACACTGCAGCAGATAGAAACGTTTTTCATCGGCGATTTAGGTGTTTTCGACAACTATCATGGCGGCTTAAACTGAAACGATATTCAGTCGGAAATGGACCACTGCGCTATGATATTCCTACGACTTTCTGTCCCAAACTCAACTCTGTCCACTAATTTATTTATATTTGTTCAAACGTATTTATTATTTATTGTTAAATTGAACACGATTAAATTATGTAATATATTGTGTACTAAAATATTTGGTACTGTCATTATTTAGTATTTAATAGTCTGCAAAAGAATACGTTATAAATGTCAACTAATATTGTCCGTGTATGTTTTACTCGTACAATTATATTTAGTTTTGAATTATGAAAATTCAGAAAAATATTTACGAAGTCATCATCATCAAAGTTGTGTCATTTCCGTTTTTTCTAGATTAGGTTAGTCGGCTCTTATTCAATGCTTGCTCGGTGGCTCATATTACCTAGTAGTACCTATTAACATGGGTGGGATGTCAAACCAGTCCAAAAATGGTTTGTACTTTGTACATAAGTACTCGTATAGTACACGTCTAATTTTTCTGATTTACAACATGTCAATGGCTTTATAAAAGATGCATTTATAATTTGGTGATTGGTCGACTAAATTATAAAACACATTATTTAAACGCATTGACCAATAAATTGTTTATTCTCAAATTTGAAATAACTCAATTAATAAAGAAAAACTAAAACTCAAAAGGATATAAATCTGAAATAGTTAAATTAAGTCGCAGTAACTTTATGGGAGAAAAATAAAAATAAATTTTATCTTGAGTGAATAAATAGTAAAAATAGTGGAAAGACCTTTAGTTACTAATGTTGATTACTAAACCATCAACAATCCTATAAAAACAAAGTAAAACATATCACCTTTTATGTAAATATAATTTATTCCAATACACTAGGTATAACATTCCTGTGTAGACAATTGATTCAAGTTGAAATACATGATTAATTAAATTATTAAAATATTATATCAAATATCGATTAAATTACTGAAATATAAGCAATTGTGTACAAGTAGTCGATAGATATAATACTACATATTATAGGTTAATACGAGTAGAATTATCTTTAATTATTTGAATTATATATATTTATGTTCTAAAATATATATAACTTGGTAAACAAATTCGAATAAATGATTTATAGGCTTGAATGTATTTTTTTATAATTACTTATTAAGGGAACGTATTATTTTATCTTTTATGAAAACATTATTCATCAAACATCAATCAGTTTACATTGGTTATTTTATACGTCACTACGACTGAGTGTTTATTAAAAATTATGAACGTGACGGCAACTGATATATATATGACGTATAACTTTTGTAGAAAAAATAATTTTATATTAATATTAACATAATATTTGTAAAATTCAAAATTATTTAGATTACAAAAATATTATTTTAGTTTTATTTCATTAGACATTTTAGTGATAATATTTCGACCATTAGCAAAATAATTTTTTAGGTAAATATACAAATTTAATATAATCTTATGTTTAATAATTTATTAAAAAGTATTAAAAGAAAAAACAAATCATTAAATTATTATTAACTTTTGTAATGTTGTTTATATGCTTATTCTTGAAATTCTATTATATTCAAATACCTCAGCATAACTTCGGTCAGAAATGGAACAAGACGATTTTTTATTTCTTAGGTAATGTCATTCTTTTTTAGAATCTTTTCATACCATACAATAATTTCTCGTTTACAAATTTTAATTTTAGGTAAAACTAACAACGAGGATTTAACACGCTTATTGATAGTTTTGACTGTATCCATTATACTCGAATTAAGGAAATACTTCAACAAAATATATTCCAACAAATTATATTATGTTTAAATATTTAGTTTTTAAAATAAATCTTGCAACCAACTAACCTAGATAAAAAAGCTTTAAATCTATATTAACCGAATATTTAATCTGAATTATTAAAGTATCTATAAACATAATCTAGTAGTTTCATTTTTTAGGACGAATACACAATTTTTATTTTCACCATTTTTTTAATACCTGTATGCATCTGTTTATTCTACCAACTCAGTAGTTTTTTTATTAAATTTTTTAATTATAGTTTTTTAATTATTCTTAATTTTTTAAACATTAACTTGAGTGTTTTTTCAAAGTAATTCAATAGTTTATTTTTTTTAAATAATTTATATTCTTTACACTTATTATTATTATTTTTATAAAATAAACTTAGACGTAGTAAAAAAAAATTGTATTTCTATAAATCTGAACAGGGAACTCTCTGAAGTTATTGAAAAATACTATGGCAACTTCAGAATTTAATACTATCCTAACAATTTAAAAATGTTATTATAGATAAAAATATTTTGGAAAAAAAACATTTAATGCATAAATCATGTACATAACTCGAATTACTAACTTCTTAAAGTTATTCAAAACATAAAAGTTTTTAGATATTCCAATTTTAAACTCAAATGCACAATTTTAAATTATAGTTAACAAAGTAATCACATTTAATAAATAAAATTTACAATTACTTCTTAATTATCAATAATTAAATGTATAAATTATAAATAAATTAACATCATTTTCAGGTTATCAAAACTAACATAACCAGTTCAGTTGAATGTATGTAAAGTAAATCGCACTGAGTCCATTGTACGCGTGCATATATAATTGCGTTTTGAAAACTATAGATAGGTCATTAAGCTAATCAATCAAAACTTATAACACATGCGCAGGCACACAAAATAACATTGATACGTCATTCAACGTGAAAAGCAAAATCAAATTATAAAAACAAACAAACAGAATTCCTGAAGTACTCGTGTTAAAGTCTAAAATCTATATGAATTCGCAGAAATGAAAAAAATTCCACGAAAACTAAACAAACATCTAACCAAAGGTTGTTGAATCGAGTATTACGAGACGTATTGTCATCAACTTCGAACCCTTCCACCACCACCCAATCACGAAAAAGTTTACGGCTAAGTTCACATTGACGTGCATACACGTGCCTGCTACAAAACAAGCGTATGTTCAGATGGCTGTGTGTTATTACATTATATTATTATATTATTATATTTAGTGAGCCGCAAGTTAGCTTAACTAAAAATATTAAAAAAATCACGTTTGATGCCCTTAGAAGAAATAATAGGTTAGGTTAGGTTAGTAATAGGTTATTTCGCGTACGAGCGTCGAACGTGAATGTTTTAATATTTTTAGTTAAGACATTATAGCGGAGGTGGCCAATTTGTGGGCCACGAGCCACTAGTGGCTCTTGTCATTGTCAGATGCGGCACACGTTTTATTAAGAAAGTTAAAATTAACTTATTATATTATTATTATTATGCATACTATTATTTTTTTTTTTTTTTTTTTTGTATTAAATCATGTAAAATAGTATAAAAAATATTATTTTTAATGATATTTGAAATTTTCATTTTATTATAAAATTAATTGTTCTTAAGATTTAATTTGTTAAAATTGTTATCATTTAAAAAAATTGAAGTTATATTATAAAAGTTTAGATTTGATTCTACACTTCCTCTCCCAAAGAGGTTTCTAAACACTGCAGGACCGTATTAGCACAAAAACACTGTGCCTTGAGAACAGAACCTACGATAGTGTTAATCCAGGCCTGCCTATTTAAATACCTAACATGTGTAATAGAACATATGCTTCATAGAACACAGGCAAATAAAACGAAATATTGAATATTTCTTTAATCGTATTGGTAGCATCGTATAACGACTATCGCATTTGTCGGATTCACCTACAAGGACACGGCATTAGAGTTTAGGTGTCTACTACCATATTTATACAATGTTTTTTTAAAAAAATATTGATTGAAAAGTACACAAAAGTAATTATTAAGGATAAATAAATAAATAAATAAATTAAATATAATAATTTAATTTAATTAATATAAATATAAATATTAAATATTCTTAAACCAATCGTAATGAAACGCACATGTCATCTGAACGATCCATATCATAACAGTATTCAAAATAACGCGCGTGTACACGCGGAAATAGATTCTTGTGTCGTAATCGTGCACGCATGCCATGTGAACTATATATAAGAAAACTGTATATTCAAGGCCGTCCCAATAGGGATGGTGGGTTGTAGAGGGTGGACCCCCCCACGGCATTTTAGTTGGGCACAGTTGTCACAATGCTTTATCCGATACATTGAGTCGGCAATTTTATAATATTTTAAGTATTTTAATCAGGGCACCAAAACGTTTTTATAACGTTATGAGTATAACGTTAAACTATTCAAAAAACGATTGAAATCGATAACAGATAACATATCGGTAAACAATAAACGATTAAAAACGTATAACGGAAAACAAAACAGAAACGAAAAACGATTAAAATTAATATTGAATAACGTAACAAAAAACGATTAACGTTTGAAACATAAAAGAAATTGTCATGGAAAAGTTTTAATTATAAATTCCTTAGAGCTAGACGAACAATAGAATATATATTTGGAGTACTATTAAGTAAATTGAGATTGTTTCATACTCCATTGATAATAAAACCGGATTTTGCAAACGTAATGAAAACTTGTTGTATTACTTATAATTTTTTACATCTGGGTGATGATTACAATTTTGGTGAACTATTAAATGGTAACAAATCTATTAGTCAATTACTTGGTTCATTCACAGGTATATACGTCATAGACGATTTTTCCTATTATTTTGTGGGCCATGTTATAGTACCATTTCAGTAAAAATGTATTTAATGTATTTTATATAAGTAAACAATATTTTTGATTATATTAGATAACCAAAATTACATGTTAACTACTTAATAATTTTTTAAAAATAAATTATAGCAGTATACCTCTTACATCCTTTTCGGTGGACGATAGTTTATTCCAGTCCCTACTCATAGTTTCGCTGCTGGAATTTCAATTTTTTAAATACTTGTAATGTTTTTCCGAAATCAGTTAAAATGTGTCGTAAGCCCAAAGTAAACCTATAAAATAAATATTGTTGTAAATATGTCGGATCCAGTGCCATCGTATCGTATCGTATATGGTACTATACGTTCGAACGCATTATAAACAATTTTATCAAAAATTAATAAACCTATTTGGACGCTTTTTTAATATGTTTTAGCGTATTTATTAAGGCACGATAGGTACCTAACGCACAAATGTAACTGATAAAATTTTAAAAAAAATGTATGATGTATATGTTAAGAATTTCTTCATTGAAAATAAAATCTACATTAGATAATAACATAAATATTTTTTATTCAAATCTATGTGAATAATAACGGGCTGAAGCCATTAACAGATTAATTGTAACTTATACTTTACAATATAGCTATAATATCAAAAAAAAATAATAATGATGATAATGAAAAAATGATAAATGATAACAACAGATTAAATATTAATCTGTTTTGTTTAGATTACAATGCTAGATCAGTTTTAAATAAAGGCGAGAAGAAAAAGTCAATGTAGGTTTTTTTTTCAAGGATACGATACTTTTGGAAAGGAAAACTAAGTGAAATAGTTTGTGCTATAAGATGGAAGTTGGAACAAAATAAATTGAACAGCTATTGTAAGAAGAAACAAACAAAATAATCATATCATTTTACATGGATAAATAAAAAATATCGAAAATTTAAAATGTAAAAAAATACAAACATGAAACATGTTTTTGGAACAGTACTGAGCCAACCTCTTCGTGGTATTTTCTGGTTAGTAACGCTTATAGGCTTAGCATTAACTAAATGTGCTGACCCAAACATCGTCTGAATTTACGCCATATAATTTGTGTTATTTATAAGTATAAATTATATTATATCATAATATTATATATATATATATATACTTATAAGTTATGTTTTCAGGAAATGCATCTTAATTTAGGATATCTTAATCTAAGTTAACCCAATGACTCTTAACGTATTCCTCACGGCCGGGCCCCCGTCTGTATAGAACGATGGAAGTGTATGTGAACGGGAACTGCTGCAACACGATTGCGTCTCGTTTGACTTATTAACTGCAAAAAACGTAAACAATTCGCACTCCGTAAGATATGTATAAATGACACATATGAATATTATGTGGTAAATGACGCCGCCCACATTAGGTCTTGAAATGTTGTTCTCCAATAACTGCGAATACAACGGTCGCGATGGTGTTAACGAGTATTCGGAACGCTCACTTAAAAGTTTAACTCGTTCACGTGTTCACATTAATTTTTTTTTTGTAAAGCGAACACATTCGCGTTAAATTTCTATGAAAAAATGAACGCGTTCATTTAATTTTTTTTTTTTTGTATATAATATTTTTATGAATCATCAACCAGCATTTTGTATAAATGGGACCTTTACAAACCGTATTAGGTATATTTTACCATTTTATTTAAAACCTATACTTAAACATATTGCAACCAATATTTATTACTCATACACGTATTTTTAAAATGGTAAATTAATTTTAACGGCTCGAAAATCACCAAAAACGCATTGAATATATACACGCCGTTCACGTTCACATTCCATTTGAAGAAAAAACGCGTAACGTTCGCGTGTCGTTCGCAAAACATGAACGTGAACGCACGACGTTCTCTTCGAACACTGGTATTAACCGGTGACCACGCGACGTTTTCGGACGAATGATGGAGTACCATATTATACCGCATTACGTACCCGTCTAATTACGCGTTTCGTTTGATGAAAATGATAACGTACAATATTGCAAACAAACGCGTCATGCTTGCACACGAGTCGTGTTTCACGGCAACCCGCGCGCAACGTTACTGTGTCGTTTTTTTCACCCGACCTTTGTGCGCTTCAATTAGATAACAGTACTATACACAATAATACGAGTATTATAATATTTATCACACGTTACTATTATTATTATTATTATTGTTTCTTTTATTATTATTGGGTAGGCAGGTGGATACCGGCAATCGTCAGCGCCGCGAATAATAACGCATGGAAGCCCGTGTTGCACTCATACGGCTTTCGGCGTCCGAGGCGTGTGGTCATCGTCGAACGATCTTAACGCATTTAACACTGCGGCAACAACATTTTCATGTGGTTTTTTTTTCTTCTTCGACATCTCGTCCGTCTAACCACCTCGCGCTCCGGATTACCTGCGTGCTAACCGCGGTATCAGAATTGTTCGTCTCGTTCCGAAACTTCGAACGCCGCAGGACGTCATCGTCGTCGCAACATACGGAAGAAATCGATCGGAGCATCTGTGGGCCGAACATGCCGGCCGTCAACCGGTGTTGATTTCGTTTGAACCACCCGTTTTTTTTTTTTGATCGTCTACGTCGTCCTACACGCGTAATAGTGTTACGACTGTACGTCGCGGAAAATCGGACGGAACGGCCGCGCGATGTTCAACAACACCGGCAACTTACTGCTGCAGACCATGCTGTACCTGGCGCAGACGGAAAACATTACCTTTCCGTTGAACTACACCGCGGAAGCCAACAACATCACTTTGGAAGGCGACAGTGAGTAACATCATAGAAGAACATACATGTTGTATAACATTTTATTATAAGAAAAAAATAAGTAACATTTTAACTTTAAACTTTATTTACACATATCTAGATCAACTTGATGGGTTAAAAAAATGATTTAACTCGTCTATTTCCCGATTTCTAAAACAATTTTTAAAAAAATTAACTATAATTTCATATTTTCATATGCTCGTGCAGTATCAAAATAAATTTGAAAACTGTTATATTCTTATACGTAGAAATCTAAATACATCAGATATCTTAAATCGTAAAATATTTATATTTTCATGACTATTTTTTAATATTGACTAATATGAACCAATATTAAACACTCGTATTTTGATATTTTATAGTTATATAAATATAATTTAACGTGAACAATCGTAAACTTGTAACTAACGGTGGATGTACGGTCACAACAAAGTTTAATATAAGGTTCCTGTTCTAAACTTATAAAAAATGGTTTTGAAGACTTCTTTTTTCTTCTTTACTCCTTCGGCCTTCAGTATTCTAAAAAACTATTTTTGTGATTTTGAAATGTATTTTCTTATTTATACAGTTTATATGATACATAAACGAAACATTATATTTCAATTAAACCTTAGTTTCTAAGCTCGTTTACCAACTATGAGCAAAATAAAATTGAGATAGGACACTATATAGAAAAGGCAGTCTAAAATCTATATTTTGACACTAATAGCTATTTACCAATATACTGTTGTACATATTTATTATAGGTATGCATTAACATCAAATGTAATAATATTAAATTTATTGCAATAAAAAAATAATTTTGGAAATGAGCAATCTATTTTAGCAATATTATGTAAATGTAAATATAAGTAAACGAAAAACAAATTGTACATAGATTTTTAAAAAGTTCATGTAACCGTCGCAATATTAGTATTATCTACATCCTTATAACTAAATATTATAAGACAAGTGTATCTTTTATTCGTTTATAGTACTCGTTGAAATGTAACTAACAATATTATCATATCCGTTATCTCATTAACCGTAACCTACTAAACTTGTCTGACTTTTGGTACGAGAAATTCTCAGGTTTTTTTCCGTAAAAAGTAATCCAATTAATTATTTAATGCTTGGGCACTGTTATGAACACCGACGTTTTTGAAAGAAGTCAACTTAGCCTGTATTATATAACAATATTTTAGTAAAATTAAAATAAAAAAATTGGTAATTTAGCTTAAACGGTGAATGTTATTGTTAATACCTCGATCAGAAATAATACAATAATTATTTATAACCATATTGGATATAAAATTACAACATAAGGCATTGTAACAATTATCGTACGTCGATACATTATAGCATTATTAAAATATGTTATTTCCATGAATATTGTGACGCATCACACATTATCGTAAACTGTGGACCAACACTGATGTGCGTAAAAAAAAATTACAGGAGTTTTTTGATATCAGCTCATAGTTCAAAGCAGCACGTCATTTTTCATTACTTGTGAAATTATTAATAATTGTCTTACTCATATAACAACTAGACACGAATAGTTTAATTGGTCAATTTAGATAATTACAAAATGTTAGACTTTTAATTAGTGTTACTTTTAATTTAATTAGTCTAAATTGCCATTATTCTTTGTATTCTAAAGTACACAAACCTGTAGTAATTGGGTTTCGAATAAAGTTGTAATACAACTAATTATTAGTTTTTTTAAAAAAAAATTAAAATATTAACTTATAACTTTTTTTTTATTATTTGTTATTATGTTCGTCATTAGTCAATATCATAAATATGTTTAATTTGGAAACTGTATATAAATAGGTACGTGAGTATACAATTCAATCAGCTAAACATTTACAATAACTTTGTTATACTATTACTTTAAAACTCGAATACCATAAAATACGAATTAAACCGGTTAAGTTTCAATTCTGACCACTAAACAAGCCATCAAAAAATAATATTATTTCTATTATTTATTTCATCATAATTCACTAAGAAAACATAAATTATATTAAGTATCTTAATTCCGTGAAGTTTATTTTCTATACTAAATCATAGCTTACTCCTTAGTTTAAAACAATATCCGTGTACCTTAAATATATCAAACCTATTAATTAAAAACATGTAATTTTAGTTATTTATTTTTACATTATAATTCACAGGCAACAATAGTAATATTATATTATACAATGACAGAAAAGGAGATTAACGCGATAGAGTTTCGGTTCTCTGAGATTTTGTAACCGAATTTTTAAAAAAACAATTTCATTACCTATATTGAAATTGAATATTCATGTAACAGCTTATACGTAGTATAAGCCTCGAGGACATTGAGCGAATTTACTCGTTAAATTCGCTTTATATAATAGATCTACTCGTTTACTCTCCGGTTGTTGAGTATACGCTATTCGCCCCCTATTAAAGTTGACGGCCACTTTGGTCGTTACTAGTTAGCTATTTTACACTCGGGCGGCGAGTAAATTCGCTTCGCGTATTCGACATCGATAATGTGCTCGCGAGTAGCCGCGACTAGTTGTGTTTTCAAGATTTAAATTACTTTAATTGCTTATTTCAATTTCAGCTTGTTTGTTTTGATAAACGTTTTTTTATATTTTTTATTTTGGCCTTTATTTGTTTTTTATCCACCCCCTCTACCAATCCTTCGTTACCAAATTCTGAATAGACATTTTTTAACATTTCATATTTTCATTGGATGTTACAATAGTCCTTAGGTTTTACATTCCAAAGAAGTGGATGGTGTTCGTATATTATTATTAAAAAAAATCACTAATATTTTGACTGTTCCGCTACATTGTTTAAACGCATTAAAAATTAAAAAGATGCTAAATTATTATTTAATATTATTAATAATAATTATTCCACTGCAACGTGCGGTCATGACATGCGCGAGCGATCGAGTTTACAAGCCGAAGTGTTGTAATCGGTCGGTACACGCTCACTCGCGCGCGGATCAATTCGCCGTCAAGCAGCGAGTAAGTTCGCACAACGTCATCGATGCAATCATAGGCGTGTTTACGGCTATAGCCAGAGTGGCTACGGCCAGGCCTGCTAAATCCGGTTCCATTTTAAATTCATAGTTAAATCATTAAAAATAATTACCAAAAAAATAAAAAGAACGATTAAATGAAACAGAACTAAATAATAAATCTTTTCACATAAAATATTACACATATAATACGTCTGTGGCAAAAACTAACCGATAACATTTATCATCTAATATCCATAGCTATGAGAACCTGCGTAGTTGTACGTTTTGTTATAGACCATTTATTTTTTTTTTGAAGAAGAAGAAGAAAGCGAGTATATTATTTACTAGCTGTAGCTACAATTACATAGCTATAATTAGTGTATTAGTCTTCGCATCCTAAATGAAAATTTCAACGTTCCTAAGTTTATTGACCATACCTGCGGAGGCGATTAGTACCTACATGTTCCCTTGATACTTCATACCTGAATCGGTATGGTGATTCCAGCTGCACGCCGATCACGCCGATCAGCCGCGGTGTGCGACCGGTAAATCAGGATTATTATGGTTAATCCCGTAAATGTTGTAGAAATCACGTACTGCGTGCCGCGCGCGCGATGATAATTTATGTTCCCCGCTCAAACCGTGTTGCAATAACGATAACGACGTTGCTGCAGATGTGGAGGTCAAGTGTTACGGCGAGTACGGTTGCTTCTCGGTGTCCGGCCCGTGGCTGCACAACTCTTCGCGCCCGGTGAACCTGTTCCCGGAGCACGCGGACAAGATAGCGCCGCGGTACTGCTTGTACACCCGCAGCAACCGGAACGAGTGCCAGTACCTGGACCACAAGGACCCCGGATCGGTGGCCGCGTCCAACGTGATCCCGTCCATGCCCACGTACTTCATCACGCACGGGTTCCTGGAGGGCGGCGACCGGCCGTGGTTGCGCGAGATCGCGTACCAGATACTCCGCCGGTACGACGCCAACGTGATAATCATCGACTGGGAACGCGGTTCCGGAGCGCCGTACACGCAGGCCGTGGCCAACATACGCATGGTGGGCAGGGTGACGGCCCAACTGATAAACGTGTTGCGGGTGAGCATAATGTCATGGTACGCCGCTACATCATAGAGGGGGTGCATGTAAATTCCGCCCGGAAAAAATTGATAGTTAATAAACACGTCTTACGTATAACTTATAAGTTATAAGTAAGAAGTTCTTATTACTTTGTATTTTTCGATCAACATCGTATAGGTATAATAGCCTATATGTTTATAAAGAATACATTTATTACTTACTGTTAATAAACAAATTTCTGAATGTGTTTTATTAATCATATTATTACTGACATAACATAGATTAATCGTTATAATTTATAAGTAGGTATTAAAATATAAAAAAAAAAAAAAATACAAAAGTATTATGTGGGTGTTTAAATAAATACAAATAAATTTCACATGTTACATCAATATTTAGCATAATATGTGGCAAAGCTGATAAGATATGACATGATTGACGATTGTTGTTTGAGATACGATTGTTCCGTGTTCGTTCGAACATTACAGTCACGGAACGCTTAGTTTAAAAATATTTATTTTTCGGACGAAATTTACATGTACCTTTTTTATTAGGATATTTTCCCCGGATGGAATTTACCATAGACCTTGTTTTTACCTATTAATTTCGGGCGGAATTTACAATCGCCCCATAGAGGTGCGCGATCCCGTTCGTTGCAGTCTCGGCGAATCGTTAGGTCCCTGCGAACCGCAACTGCCGCGCTCCACACGGATTCATATAGTATGACGAATGTTTCCACTGCGATAAACTATAACAACAAATACCGTTTTCAAAAACGAGAGATCATCTCGCGAACCGAAGTTTTGAGTAAATTAAAAATAATAGTTTTCCAATATCAGATTCATAACATTAGGTAAAAGGCAACAGTATTTCTATCTCGGAAGCGGTCCCTTGCGCCCATTTTAAAAAAAATGTACACTCATTGTTCATCAATCATTATAATCACTTGAAAATACTAGTGTGTGACAATAATCACTGGAGTCGATAGTACATTACTCTCAGCATTCAAAACAATGAAAAAACTTATTTTTCTTAGTTCATTTTTATTTTTATTTAATATTAGACAGAACTCGGATTAAACGTCGCCAACATTCATCTAATCGGCCACAGTTTAGGTTCGCATCTCTCCGGTTACGTAGGAAGCATAATGCAGACAAACTTCGGCGTGACAATAGGTCGGATCACGGGTCTGGATCCAGCCGAACCGCACTTCAGTCAGACCGAGCCGATGGTAAGGTTAGATCCTTCGGACGCCGTTTACGTGGACATCATACACACGGACTCCAAACCGTTTATCAAAGGAGGCGAATTAGGTACTATGTGCTTTTAGTTATATACTAATATAATACGTATTTTATGTATACATGTGCAATTATAATGATAACATTACGATCACACAATATAATTCACATCCTGCATTTATACGTTTCGCATTTAAAATATGATTTCGGTTGTATATCTTTGTATCACTTTAATGTTTGTTATTATTGTTGTTAATATGTTATTATAATCTTGATTTTTAATTGTTTTCAGGTCTAGGAATGAGTGCACCGATAGGCCATTTAGATTTTTATCCCAATGGTGGGCAGAACCAACCTGGCTGTAACCACGGTATGATGAAGTACATTAACCGTGAAAACGGTAGTTTCTATCAGGGCATGAGAAGATTTCTGGCTTGCGATCACGTCAGGGCGCATGAATATTTCAACGAATCGGTAAACACGCAGTGCAACTTTTTAGCAATAGAATGCGATTCTTATGAGGATTTCATTAATGGAGAATGCTTTTCGTGTCTAAGCGAAACGGTTTGTACACATCATATAATTGTATTCATACTGACATTGTAACTAACTATAAGTTGTAAAGTGCATTCGATTAATATTTATTTTATTTTTATATATAGCAACTTATTATAATGATCAAAATACTTGATTTTAATTTTTATTCATACCATCTCGGAGGAATACACTTTTACAGTTAGTTGTTCATGTCAGTAAAATAGAAAATCATTAATTACATCACATTTTTATTAAATAACTCAATATTTTTTTTTTTTTCAGAACCCAGATGGTAAAATCTGCGCAGAAATGGGCATACGATCATTAGGCCATTGGAGAAAATACGCGCCTATAATCGCTAGTGCCAGTGATTCTGGCACATTACCACACATACGGTTGTATAGTCTGACAAACGCGGATTCACCATTTTGCAGTGAGTACATAAATACAATAGAAGAATATTAGCTTCACGGTAAACGGATTAAAAAAAAAATCCCCGGTAAAAAGGTCCCAGGAAAATAATTTCCTGTTAATAAAAGAATTTATAACATAGTATAATATTAATTAAAATATTAAACATTGCTACATATCACATTTTTACCAAAAGTTGGTCAGGTTACGTTAGTTTTGTAATACGAATTATTATTTGTTTTATTTTGCGTTCGTATTATATATACAAATATTATGCGAATAATTTACTAGGAAAGAATTGAGCATTGATTTATTTTTGACAATTATAGAGCATAATAAAATAATGATACATGATTAAACTTGTAATAAGTGTATTTTTTTGTATGTTTTTTTTTCTTAAACTTGCAAAAATCTAACCATATACCAATATACTTACTTGTAATTACTTACCTGTAATTTTTTTCCGGAGATTTTTCCTAGGACTTAGTCTCCTGCATTCATGTACACAGTATTATAATTTTAATTTTATTTTCTATTTCTATTTTATAATAATTTTCGTTTTGTCAGATATTCAAATATATAGCATTTTAATATTATAAATAAGTGTGTTATTTATATTATGTTATTTTATTTTAATCGAATAATTCTTATTGTTTTCAGCGTATTTGTACCGAGCTACGTTGAATTTAGCCAATTCACAAGCGAGTAAAGACCACGGTGGAGAAGTTGGCCATTTCTTAGTGCAGCTCGAAGGTACCAATACCAAATCGAAGCTTTTGAACGTATTCGAGTGAGTATTTCGCAAAACCTCATATACAATATTCTTTCAAAAACATAATATTCATTAATAATTTTATAATAATTTTGAGTCTACGAGTGTTATATTTAATAAAAAGAGTCTCAAATACTACACGAGTTCGTTGAATTAATTCGAATTTTGTTAATCTTTTCTTTTTTGAAAATTAACCTCTAGTAACTTACGAATTTCATTATTACTACAAAAAATAAATATTAATAGAAACAATTCAATCAAAAATATTAAGAATTATTACAAAAGCTTTATTCCACGCTTTAAATTATACTTTCAATAAAAATCTAAAATTAACTACTACAGCTGAATCCGCAAAATCATTCTACAAAAAGTATCATTTTAGACTTTTATACCATACATATCTTTTGGTATCAACTTTTTCATACATTGATCCCTAATGTCCTAATTCGATATCTAAAGTGAAAATGGTGTCTCGGCCGAATTAAATAATTAAATAGTAATAAAAAAGAATTATATATTTATATTTAAATAGAGTGATAACTACTGGAATTCCTCTTTTTTTCATGTTAAAAAAAATTCAATTTACATATAAACAAAAATATTATCGATTGTATTTATTATATCTACCAATGTAGATTGTATAAATCATAATTAAAATTAAAATAAAACTATCAAAAAATGACACAAGTGAAAGTGATTATGATATATTTTCGTTCTCTTTATTTTCTTGTCATCTAATCATGTGCCTAAATACACAGCAGTTATGTATAAACTGATATTAATGGTTTCGTTTCTATAATATTTCCAAACAGAGAACAACATTACAAACCTGGCAGTGTTCACCGTAAAGTGTTCGGGTCTATTAACGTAGGTATCATAAAATCAGTGTTGTTGCTGTGGAACCATTCGACCACGATGAATATATTGACTTGGAGATTCGAAGCACCGGTTATCTACGTCGAATCTTTGATCATTGAGACTTTCAACGGCGGCCAAAAGTAATAACACGATGAAAAATATTAATTTCAACTAAATATACCTTTAACTAGACAATGACGTAATTAGTGATATGTAGGGCAGAGGACTTGTTGCTCGAAAAAATCAAAATAATATGCAAGCACTTATGCATTTAAAAACCCTATAATATGCACTTAAAAAAAAATGTTCAGCAATTTAATTTCAAATTATTAATACAATTAATAGCATTTAAAATAAATTAAAACAATTATCTAATATCAATATTTATTATGCCATTGCCAAGTAAATAAAATATATTTTTCTTAATTTTCTCAATTAAATATGCGTTTAGCTCACCGGGACGATGATGCGGTATTATAAATAACTATCCATCTATTAATAAAATTAATTATAGCAAAATAATATTATTGTCTTATCGGCATTCCGCAAGAACTTTTAAAAAAAACTTGTGTCCCGAACAGTCATAAACCCTATTAGGCGAGAAAAATTAAAAATTAATACATTTTTATACAAACGTTTTTAGTTTATTGTTTGAAACAAAAACGATGGAGTGAAAAAAATTGATTTAAATTAAATATGTCTCAAAAAGTATAAAATTATGTATAAAAGTATTAAATAAGCTTTAAAAACAAAAAATACTCAAAATATGCATTTATATGTAAAATACAATTTCAAAACTAATTTTGTTAAAGCATCAAACGAATTTGTTCCATACTCTGCTATTTTTGTAACTGCAAAACATATATGTAAATGCTACAAGTTCTCTGCCCTAGTGATACGATGTATCATATCATACGTATGTCATAGAAGAGTAATTTTTTTTTATTATAAAATAGCATTTACAAAATATTTTTTTTTGCCTCGAATCCTATCTTGGGTGTGTTTTTCATTCCCGGCATGATTTCCTGTCCATTTTGGATAAGTGAATTCGGGTATTTGGCAATACTCTCATTATTATTCACATTATACTCAAAGTGCATCTACTGTACGGGATTCGATATCTTTCTACTCATGTTTCCTATAATTATTTTATACACCGTTTCCTTCAATATAAATCTGTTTTGAATTATTTTGTTTTGCGTTATTTTCTGGTTAATGTAATTCTACATTTTTTGTTTATTGTTTTCGTTATCATTTTGTTTCCAAATTTTAATCGTTTTTTTTTTTTTTTAGTTATAATTTTATAATCATAACGTTATAATAACTTTTGCAAGCTCTGGTTTTTTATAATTTCATCAGTCCAGTTATAGAATTATTTGACCCATTAGAAAAATTAAATTTTACCATTTGTCAATATTAAGATAATAAAGATTGTTGTAAACGAGATAGCAAGAAGCAATCGTTTAATATCATCAAAATTTCAAAACATTTACTTTTTAATTTAAAATTTAAATCACCGTGATTAGGTTTTGAGCATATAGTAAACCAATACAGGTACATGATGTAAAACTTATATTTATTATGTAAGTATATTTTTTTCCAGACTAAAATTGTGTCCTCCGAAATCAATAGCCTTAGAAGCAGGTCTATCCTTCAGAATGATTCCGTGTTAGAATACCCGTTCGAATTAAGGAATATATTATAATCATCATACGTCTAACGATTGGTGAAAAACACATACTACTAATAGATAAGTCAATGGTTTTATTTATTTGTAACGTGAGAAATGTATTATATAAAACAATATTAATTTTTTTACAAACATAATAATGTTTTTTATTTTTTTTTTAATTTTAATGCTTGTACACATATGTACCTATTACCAGCATATGTCATAAAATATTTGATATGTACATTTATTTTAAGTTTTAGGTATTCTCATTTTTACGTATTACTATAGATATGCTTCCTAACCTCTTGATACCATCTATATTATTATTATTTTATATACATATTATATTATATTATTTTATATTATATTTTATAATTGTAAGTGTACTTTTATAAACTGTAACAATATATTTTAATACATTTTATTTTTTAATACCTATTTTCATTATTTGTGGTACCCTTTAAATAACATTTTAATTTTAATAATTTTTAGATATATGGTAAACGTTAAAGTAATATTTTCTTTTGCAATGCAGAAATTCTGCATGTCATTATTATATCGCATGAATAGCTTTTTTATTATTTTATATTCTGATCAAAATTGATTGTACATTTATACAAAACAGTTGTCGAATTTTGAAAATTATTTATGGAATTTCCATTATTGGTAATTTTTTGAATATGTACTTTGTATAGATTCTTAATTAACATTTAAAAATATATATTAATTAATGTAAATAAGATTGATAAAATTATTAATATAGATATTATCATAGATAATATTAGATTTTTAAAACCAAAACTAGTTTAATATTTTCCGTAATGTAAATAATATTTTGAAATAATTTAAATCTTTAATTGTCTCTCACTCAGTTCTTAATTTTTATAAATAATCAACTATCTAAATTAGATTTTTGTTTTATTAGTTGTTAAATAATTATATGGCTTCAGGCGTCTGAGGACCCTTTCTTATTTCCTTTCATTATTATTTTAAAGCCAATGGATTTTGAGCTCTAGAAATTTCATTTGTTATTTTTTAAATTCATTATTTTAAAGTTTAAACTAAAAATAATGACTATAAGTATATTATTTTTATAAATGTTTTATTTGGTCGGAAAATAATTTTTGTACTCCAATTGATCATGGGTGCCCAGGAACATCTTACTAATAAATACATTTGTTTATATTGATCAGGTGTATTATTCAAGTGGATGGAAAAAGGTAGGTATAACCTGCATTGGTTAAAAGTAAATAGTGCTAGGGATGTGCCCATAATATTATAATAATATTCATTAATAATAAATATTATTAAAGATTCAAATTTTATAGCATTTGCTAATTGTTAAAGAATGCAGATAAAAATAACATAGTGAAATATAAATCAGTTTTATGCATCAGGGACTCTAAAAATGAAATTTTATTTTGATATTTTTTGTATATTTAAAGTATTTTAGAATTTTAACATATTTTTCGAAGTTTTGGTGCTATTATTGGCTCATACTCATAATAATATAAAACTTATTTAGAATTTACCATAAATATTATTTATATTGACTGAAAAACAGAGTTAATTTATGTTTAGTAAAAAAAATTCCCTCATTTTTGTTTTTGTCTCAATTTTTTTAAGTTATTAACAGAAGTTCATATTAGTTTTTCTTTATAAATGTATTAATTCATAAAATTATATTATAGATAATAATTCAAAGAATAAAATAAACTATCAGTAAAAGATAAAAAATTTAATTAAATTTTGATTTACATTTCTACTTATTATATATTGTATTAATTTACCTATCTATAATAAAAAACCCAATTTTTCTGATTATCATTCATTTTTATGTCGCCCCCTAAATTCGTAATACTATGTACGCCCTGGGGCACTTCCCCATTTGCCCCCCCTTGGGACGGCTATGTATACAAGTATTATGCGTATACTTGATTTCTTTAAGATATAACGTTAAATCAGAAAATATTCAAATGTACCTATATATATATATTGTATATATATATTGTTTTTTGAGTTACGAAGATACATTTTCAGTCAACAAACATTTTATTAGGTAGGTACCTACTTATGAAGTTCCATTGAGACCGTTCGAAATTATTTTGCCCGGACCGTGCTATAGAGATAGTCCAACCCTGACTGCCACCCAGGGGCGGAGAGAGGGTGGGGCAGGAAGGGCTAGAGCCCCGAGGCCCGTACATCCGAGAGGGCCCGTCGTTTCGGCCTTGTAAAAAATGTTTTTGCTGTACCAAAGCATGTACAAGTGGTTTTTATCAAACAATCGCAAAAAAAAAGGGGTCCCGGAACCTCCGCAGCCCCGGGGCTTTCAGGAGTTCTCGCTGTCCCTGCTGCCACCCATTCCAATAAATAACACAATCCTGTGTCAATAATAAATTTAAATTTGATTGAACAATTTACACCAAAAAAAAAGAGTTCATTTTCCCTAAAACAAATGGAAAATGGTCTTGTCAATCGAAATGGTTTGTCAAATATTCCTGGCTTCATTATGTAAGTGAAAAAAATATGGTTTTATGTTACCCTTGTGCTTTAACTTGTCAAACCAAAAAAAGCATAACCACATTACATTCACAAGATGCATTTATTGACATTGGTTTTCAAAATTGGAAAAAAGCAATTAAAAGGTTTTCTATTCACGAAAAAAACGAAAATCATCGATCTTCAATAGTGTTTTTTCAACTTCGTAAAAACGTTCGTCCTGTTATTTCTTTACTAACAGAACAGTCAGTAAATGAACAAGAAGAAGCTCGTAAAGTATTTAAAGTAGTAGTAAATTCGATTCAGTATTTAGCACGTAGTGGCTTAGCTATCTGTAATGGTTCATGAGATTCTGGAAACTTTATTTATTACAAGAACGTTCAATTGAAAATCCTGCTTTGAAGTTATGGCTTGAAAAATGAAATAATTAGCTAATTGAAGATATTCAGAATGATGTACTCGAATAATGGCACATTTTATCTTACGTAAAATCAAACTTTATATTTGTGAAAGTCCATTTATGGCTATTATGGCTGATGACACTAGCATTGATTTTAGAATATACCTACCTACCTATTACCTCAGCAACACCAGAGAGAACATTTAGTGGGTTGAGGCATTTAAAAACCTATTAGCATTCCACTACGAGCTAAAAGCGTTTAACTCATTTGCTGATAATACATCTAAATCAAAATATACTTAACGAAATCTTTTTGAATGACATTTTAAAAGAATATACACTCGTAAGTCGGACAGCGGAGTGAAAATAAGTTTTCGGAAAAATTTGAATTGTTGAATTAAATTTTTATTCATTTTTATTTGTATTATATTTGTGCGTATATACTATTAAAATTGGTAAGTAACCATATCAAAATTAAAATAAGTTGAAATTTTTTTTTTTTTTTTATTAAAGACTTTATTTTCTACTATTTCCTTTATTTAATACGAGCCTTAAATTGTTCCCTTAAAACGGGAAAATCTTTACCTTCATCTGTATTAGTAGTGGTGCACAGCCCTCACGCTTCAAAAATTGTTCCAGCGCCAATGTTTATAACAGTACCTATTGAAAGATTGAAGAACCATGTTCTTAAATATAACTTTTGTTTTATAATTAAAATCGAAAGTTTTTAACTAATTATATAAATATGATTTACTCTAATCTGTTTCTGACTAGCTGTTAAGATTGAACTAGCATTACAGCTAAAAGATGTAAATTACTTTTTACTTTTTGATTTACTAGTTTTCTGTTTTCCTTTCCAAATTCCAGTCTTGGAATATAATAATTTTTTTCTTATATTTGCAATGTCATATAAAATATATATTATACATATATATATCATTATATATCAATATATCATATTGTTGATAACTGTTATCACCTAACCGAAAATCAATAAACAAGCGTGCTCTATTTTTTATTTTCAAATTTGAAAAACCTCTAACGTTCTTCCGCCAATTTTAAAATTATACATCCGGTGGACGAGTGTTAGATTTATTCCTTCCATTAACTGCGAAAATGGAGTCAAATAATGAATGCTTTGTTTGCGGTGGCCATGATTTCACAATAGCTGATGGAGTGTTTATATGCAACGAGTGTGGGATACAATCCCAAGTAAGTATTTTTTGAATTCTTGTTAATTTACGTATTTATTGTTTTTTATATTTTATATATTAATTATAAAAACATAATAAGTTATTGGGATAATTATAACCTATATAGGTATCTATATAAAATTACCCAAATTCATTATGTATAATTTAATAAAGATATCCTACATGAAATTTAATTTATCACTTTATGTTAACAAAAACTTAATTAACTTATTGATATTTTTTTGGTGAATATTTCCCTCATTCAGTATTGAATAATCATAATTATTACAATTGTTTTTCATAGAAAAAAATTTTTTTATTTAAAAAATAATTGTATTGGCATTTTACATATTTACTCTTTGTTGTATGATTTAAATATAATAATTTATTTATTATATATTGTTCAAATTAACTTTTTTTGTGTTTTTATTATATATTATTTAATCTCTTTTTTTTTCCAGAATTTTAGAGAAGAACTAATCAATTTTAATGATAATATTATGTATGGTAAACATGACAAAATGATTGATAAAGATCATGAAATTACAGTTGGATCTCAATTGGAAAAAAAGAAGAAATTATTATCTTGGGAATGTTTCAATTTAATTCTTATAGGACTTACCAATGAAATGATTGAACTTGGTGCTAATCCTAGTTTAAAAGTTATAGTGTTACAATTATGGGTTCGATATTTGCAGTGCATTGAGGCAGCATTTACTTCAAAAAAATTTAGGAAGCTTCCAAAATTAAATACTTCATTTAATAACATGTAAGATGAAAAATCATTTATAATTAGAAGCATATTATATTTTTGTTCTTGCCCGTTAAAATCTTATAGGATAAAAATTTGGATGATTTTAAAATATTTAGACAACTACCAATAAAATTGTATATAATTACTTAATGCTAAATGTTGATATTTAATTATAGTATTATTTTATGAATAATTTAAAATAAAGAATCACTGAATATATATGTATGTTACCGGCTATAAGAATAATCCGGTATTTTGCAAAATGCCTTGGCATTATATAAAATGCCAAAAATCACTTGGCAATATACATAATACGAGCTTTATCTAGGTATTATGTATAATGCCAAACGTGGAGAAGGCAATATGATGAAAATAAACAAAATTGGGCATCGTCTATTACCAACAACTTTACTTACCGTTTATCATAAATGTGTGTGCAAAATTTAATGCAATAAATATTAAGATTCTTTTACTACTAAAATAATAAATCTAAGGTACAATATTGAACGTACTAATAATTTCATTCAATCTATATCGTCATTTTTCTTATCATTTTCGTGTCTCGTTATGGTGTTGCAACTATGGATACGATTTATAAGAAATCAAATTTTTATAACAAACTACAAAATTTTTTTTAAAAATTTGGCCACTAATAATAGTTTTTTATCTGATGAACAATATAATGAATTGATAAAAATTCAATCCACAAGAATTGGCCAAGGATTTTTAAAATGTGTTTGTAAGTCCAAGTGTCAAAATAAAAAGTGTATTTGCCCTAAAAATAACATTTTGTGTACATACTTCTAAATATCACTTTTCTACAACATGTTATAATAAGTAACTAGTAGTTTAATTAAAATATTTCTATAATAGTAATAACATAATAATAGATAAAAATTAAATTTTGTCTGTAATATGAGTAATAATATATAATTATTATAAGAATCTTCATATAATAAAATGTTTTGTACTTTGCCTAAAAAAAAATTAGTGTTTTGCATAATGCCTAGGTGTTTTATAAAATAAATAATATTGAAAATAATTTAATAATATAATAATATTGAAAATCATTTGTTTTATTTAAATTGCATAAAATGGGTCAGCATTTTGCAAAATACCTGAATCATCCATATTACCGATAACATATATATATACATATATATATAAACAAAATAAAAGAACCGACAATTATTTGTGTAGGTAGTACTAATTATTGATAATTATTTTAATTCCGATTAAACTCATTAGATACTTTCTAAACATAAAAAATATTTTTAGCGATGGTGAAATTTTATATGACATTGCAAATATAAGAAAAAAATTATTATACTCCAAGACTGGAATTTGGAAAGGAAAACAGAAAACTAGTAGATCAAAAAGAAAAAAGTTATTTACATCTTTTAACTGTAATGCTAGTTCAATTTTAACAGCTAGTCAGAAACAGATTAGAGTAAATCATATTTTTATAATTAGTTTAAAACTTTGATTTTAATTATAAAACAATTGTACAGGTTACTCACAAGTTACGTAAACTAGACCACACCAAGACTGATATTAATAACGACTCAATAGGATTTTCAAATGATGTTAATGTGTTGCAAAGAAGAAAAAATTCAAGAAAAATTAAGTATAAAATATCAAATTGTTATTTTTATTTGAAGTACTTAAATTAGATTATTAACTTTAAATTTTAGTATTAAAATGGCAAAAAATGTACAAAAATCTCTCAAGGCAATGCCTTCCATTAGTAAAGACCTAACTTTTGAGGAATCGACAAAAATTTTTCAATCTGGTCGAAAATGTTGGAAAAGGTTAAAACATAAAGAAAAAAAAAATATGATTACTATAAAAAAATTAATATCTATTATTAGATTAGCCACTATCATCAACAATGATGATATTTATTTATCTGATATTTTAAGGTAAACTATATTTTTAACTTTTTACTAATTTTCTATCATATTAATTGTATTCTATTACAAATAAGAGTGTTCATTTTCTGTACAGAGGGGCATAATTAATTATAGTGGCTGGAGCGCCAAATTTTGACAATCTATTTTGTTAGTGAGAAAAACGATGTGTACTTAAATATGCTTTTAAATTTCAAACACTTTATTTGGATGAAATCGAAAAGCATTTAAATAGAATGTTTTAATGTTAACATTCATAGCTTGGGAGTAAGCAAATTGAATGTATTTCTTCTTAACAGTTGTAGTTATATATTTATATTTATAATAATTTTTATGAGAAGATTATCGTATGAACCTGTATTTTAATATAGAACCTAGAATATATTTTTTCTTTACACCAATTTTTAGTAATTTTGATAAGGAACATTATTTAAACAAATAAAAAAAATACTTACTCTAGATCAACATTTCAAAACGGGATACGCTTAACCCTCATAGTATTCAAAAATGTACGAGAGGGTACTCAGGAAAAAAGGAACTATGGCGAAAAATTTAAAAATTAATATTTTTGAATTAATACATTTTTATGAAATATTTGATTAAAAACATTGTTTGCAGAAAAGATTTTTTTTATTATACACGTTCATTAAAAATAAAAAATAAATATCTTAATAGACTTTTTGTGAGTTCAGACTATAAGTTTATTTATTTTCTGTGGATCCAGATTTTAAAAATTAAGTTTTATCATACAACCTAAAGGATCACATTAAAATTAAAATGCATATTATTTTTTTATCTACATTCTATGGGGAATACTGATTAAAATAATAATAACAATAATATATGTATTCATATAAATTAAATTGTTATATTTATATAAATACAAAATTAGAGTTTCATAAATATAAAATAATATATAACTTTTTAATTTGATGTTAAATTATTGGCAACCCCTAATAAAATTTGGCAACCCCTTTAGGAGTTGCACACCACTGCTCTAGACCATGAACATCAACAATTCAACTATATTAAATATTTTCATTTATTATATATGTATATATATATATTATTATTTATTGCCATATTAAATTGTCAATACTTAATTCGCAGTACCATGATGCACTCTTATTTGGGATAAAGTATATTAAAGTACCTAAGATATAATTTACAATTTGTAATTCTTAAGTACTTATAATTAATTTTATTAATAGGTGGATACATGAAGGACATTTTCATATAAATCATATAAATTTATTTTTACCAGAAAATGTAGTTCATGGTATCAATTTGCGAAAAATTATGCTAATGTCATCAAGAAATAAATTAAATCAAGAAATTACTATGATAATGTTTCTTTTAAAAATTGACCAACTACCCAATATTGATTTTAAAAAAATGGCTAAACGATTTTGTGATGAACTACAACTGCCTAGTAATTACTACTCTTTTAGTAATTGTATTTTTTTATGATTTTTTTCTGTTTACAACTAGGTGATTTTACAAACATTGTTTGTAAACTTATATCAATATCTCCTCCTAGCCTACATTTTACTCATGTATTACCTGACATTGAAATCAAAGTCATGGCTTATTTACTTTTTGCTGCTAAGTTTTTATTTTGTCTTGATGGTAATGCAGAAAACTTATCTTCAGACTTTGCTGAAAAAGTGAATCGGTATGTAATTGTTTAATTTTTTTAAATCATAATTTCTTAATTGAAAGCAGCAAACATATTTTCTAACTACATTTTTTTTATTTTTATTTTTTTTTAATGAGTTATAAGGAAAAAAAATTTACTAGAAATGAGCTATTACAAAATTTTAAAAATGTTGCTTACTATGTATACATTTTGATTTATCTATCTAACAATTAAAATTTCTAAATATTTGGAATCTTATTGACAATATTTTGCATACTTTATCTTAAATTTTATTAGTTTAACTGATCATTTTAATTTTTAACATTTAGATATAATGATGCAGGATGCTAGATAAACTATTTTATATTCTAGTCTTTTATAGTTCTGCTTTATTAGTATATTTAATATGATAAGAGATTAAAGTACATATTTTAGAAGCTATAGTCAAACAATAATAAGCTAATACTAATTAGTTGTTAAACTAAATGATACATCAAAATTTTATGTGTTGCCATATTTGTTTTTAAATCATAAATATACAGATTTTACAATGTGAAAAACATAAAATTATTTCATTATTTCCCATTAATTTAATTTTAGTATTTCATTACAATTCTATTACAAAAGTAGATAAAATTCCCCAATTCAACTTATTTTTCTTTTTAAATTAATATTCTTAATTGCTGAAGTTAAGTTATTTTGAAAGTAAAAATAATATTCATTGTCTGAAGTATCTATTTTTGAATTGGTATTTTAATATTACATTTTATTTTAGATTAAATAATGAACATCAAAAACTGTTTAGCTGGAATGAATATGTGAAATATATTGAATGTAGAAATACTGTAGTTTCTGACTACAATTCTGTGTTGCATACAAAACTATATGAAAATAAAATACACAACACTAAATTATTTATCAACAATTGGAACATTATAAAGTCAACTTTACCCTTAAAAAACAGTAAATTAATATTATATACACTTTATACTTCATCATTTAATTTTAATATTTTTATGTTGAATAGAGATATTTAATAAGAAATTTAGAGAAAACACTGAATGTTTATTCAAATCATTGCCAGATATTGGAAGAACTGAAAGTTATAGAGGTATCCCTGCCTCAACTAAACCATTAACATCAACTTTAAAATGGATACTAGATTATTATTCAGTGCAATTAAGTGTTGTTACAAGAACTACATTAGAAAATGATTTCACTCAAACTGATATTTTATATTTAACAAATGAAGAAAGGTATTTATGTAATGATATATTAATAGCTATCAATATTCAATATTACTTATACATAGTATAGAAATTTTCAGTGGTGCACAATAGTATTGAAAAATTGAAGACTAGAGTTGATATTGATAACATCATTTATAGTATATATGTATTGCTAATTGGAAAAAAAAGTGTAAATCTTTATTTTGCTATAAATTGTTTAATATTTTCTTAAATGTAGGTGGTCTTTTATGTTGAGATATCAACATTTGAACTATTTTTGTCTTAACAATTATTCTTTGGTCAAATTTAACATAACTAGTTTTTAAAAAAAGGTATTTGAGGTTTCTTCTCTTGAGATTTGCAAAGCTATTCGAATTGGTGACTGTGTATTTAAACACAACAGCCATATCCTTTATTATAAATAAAACATTAAAACTTAATATGATATATTTATCAGATATTAACATTCAAAATTACAAAATATGGTTTCTGAGTATGATATTCTTATGAAATACTAATAATGTAATTTGTAAAATTATTATATTTAAACAAATATAAGTATATAAAAAAAAAAATTAAATTTTGAAATGAAATTATTATGTATTAAAAATTTAGTCTATTTTTATTCGAAAATAATATAATTTTTTTTTCGCAGGATTTATGATTTAGCCAATAAGTATGATATACCAATAGAAATCAACAGTAATAAACCATTATATTATGTAAAAGAAAAAAATGAAGATCCTGATACGAAAATACCTGTACCAAATAATACTGAAGTCAAAGTGTTTTTAACTAACCATATACCTAACAAGACTCAACAGACGGAAACTTTAAATACCTCTTATAAAGAAAAACCAAATACAATATATTTAGGAACAGGCCTTTATTATTGGTACATACATTTGAGTACATTTTTTTTACTAAGAGCTGATATTGTTAAAATAGATATGGTTTTAAAAAAAAAATTACCTCACTCATTTCTTTGGTTCATGCATCAGTGTTGTAGAATATTGGATTGTGCGCCTTCCCACCTATACTTAGAACTTTTAAGGTTAGAGAAGAAATTTTCTACATTTTTACAATCAAATGAAATGATGTCCGACTCTAAAGATGAAGATTTTTTATCTAATGGAAGTAGCTAATTACATAATAATCAAAATATTTTATTACATTTTAATTGTTAAAAAAAAAAAAATTTTGACATTAGTATTTATGAATTTTTGTTATGTTCTTGTTTTATATCATGTTAGCTTTACAATTAAAAATTATTATATTATTTTTGACTTAGGACATTACCAATACAAATAATAAACGTGAAGTTTTCAATGCATATGTTGTTTACTTGTTTTTTTTTACATATAGCATAAATTATAGATCCATGTACCTTAATGTTTTTTACCCTTAATATTGTTTACGTAGACATATTATTTTATAATAAAATTAAATCTTTGAAATGTAATGTAAATTAATTTTCTGCCTGGGTTCCGCATACATAGCTATAGACGCTTATAGGACTATGGGGTTCCGCGATGATATTGCAAGTTTTCTTTCCATGATAATGTTTCACGGCGAGACGGTTATCACATCAAAAACACGTACAATCACTGAAAGGAAATCGGTCGGATCGTCAGCGGCCGTGATTAAAAAAAAGAAACTCTTAGAATATTATCTGTCGCAGAGCACAGATTGAGTTATCTATTTGTGTTGTTCGACAGAAATGTAAATCGTTGTTCATCAAGTAGTTCAAGTGTACGTTGTCCTCTTGCGATGGACCCCAAAAACAACCTGATGGGTGTCGACGATACGGTGTTCATGCTGCTGGAGAAGTTGAAGTCTAATGGCACGTTCGACGAATTTCGTAGATATTGTGTTACCGATATTGACGCCAAGGTAAATGAGAACGTCGGTTTTTTGCGGACGTATTAGTTATTTTTCATGCACCGTCCAGGATTAACTGCTAGTTGTTTGACGGCCCGTTTCGTGAAACATTTACTTGATCGACTTACAGATTACTAGCTACTTGGATGTCTCTACCACTGATCAAAATTTCTTAGTTAATTTTCTCTTCGCTTTTGTAAACACAGAACGACCTTAAGTTAGAGCCCTTTAACTGTAATAACATACATTAAATGAAAATTACTACATATAACAATTTTATCTATATTTTCCTTATATTGTATTAAACATTATTATAATGAATTTATTCATTGTTGCAGCCAACTTTTCTGAATTTGAAACAGCGAATTGAATCAAATGTCATCAAATTTTTGAGTAAAATTAAATATACTCCTGAATTGAATAAGAACATTGTCCGTGAGAGATTAAAGAAACATTTATTTGATGGGTATGTATCATATAATTGATGATAACTGATAATTATGAATATGTATATTATATATATAAATCCATTCATATTTAATAGTGATGTAATATTTTTACTTGTTATTTTTAAATTAATTAAGACGTGAAGCTCATGATATTGAAGAAGGCACTGATAGAATACTCAATCAAGTATTGGCACCCAGAATGGTTAATGTTTTTGAACCTAAAATAGAAATTGCCGTGAATGAATACTTAGGAATCAAAAATGAAGACCCTCTAACTGAAGTTAATGGTATGTCTAATCTATTTTATTTCATTATTATAATTTTGTAAAATATTCTATTATACCCTCATTTAGTATTAGATACTAATTTTTAAAATCATATGAGATCCAAACATTTTTTAATATGTAGAATGTTTTAAAAATTGACTAAAATAATATTTATAATAATATGATATGAGAAAATATTGCGTATTGTATATCTTTTAGATATGGGGTATAATTTTTATTTATGTTCCTCTTAAGAAGAATATAAGAATTATCTGAATGTATAACTAGAAACAACTAATGTAGCTCAAAAAAAGAGAAGTTAACAGCAAATCAAATATTTACAGTATAACTAGTTCTTAGTAAACATTATGGTGATAAGAATATTAATCTAGGGTTTGTGGATTTCAAGCAAACATATGAAAATATAATTATATACAAAACAGGTTAAAGTAACCCAATTTAAGTCATAAACTTTATAAAACTGTATAAAAATTAAATAAAATATGTGATTGTAGTATTGACAGTACAATCAGATTTTTTTTTTAAAGTTTTTAAAGAACCAAGACGGGATTAATTTAAATTTAACGTTCAAAAGTATGATAAGAAGATTACCGCAAATATAGGCAATTGGAGTAAATGAAAATTTTCCCCCTTGCAGACAATCCAATTATTATTAGCAATATAAAACAAGATAGTGCAAATAGTATATCAAGCTAATGAAAGTATGCTAATAAATGAGGTAAATAAACCAAGGAAAGACCAAATAATATTTATACATTCATGACTAGAGACAATGAAGATGAATCAGACGTGGAAATTGATGAGATATTATTTTAACAATAATCAGTCAACATAAATAATAAAAACTGTAGTATATTTTAAGAAATGTATCTTTGTTTAAAAGCTGGCAATGGATGTTTTGTTCGATAATGATGAGGTTGCAAACAGATGGAAAGAATACCTCAAAGATCTATACATAGGAGAAACATGGATAAAACTTAGGATAAAACATTAACAATAAGCAAGAAGAATATATTGAGAACAAACAAGTAAATCCAGTTATTAAAGGGCCAAGGAATTACTAAGGATGAGTGTAACCGAGCAGTTAGAGATTTGAGTGATAAAAAATCAACTGGATTTGATGATATACCTTCAGAAATACTGAAAAACCTAGACGAAAAAACAGGTGAAAACTTATTTGAAATTATCAAGAAATGCTATGAGGAAGACTCAATTCCAAAATATTTCATAAAAAGTAAAACTATCACCCTACCCAAGAAAGGGAATGCTACTGATTGCTCAAACTACAGAACTATCGCTATCTTATCTCACTCGTCAAAGATAATTATGAACATTATAAAGAACAGATTGAAATACAAAGTGGAAGAAAGACTTGACAAAGACCAATTGGGTTTTAGGAAGGGTAAAGGAATGCGAGAAGTTATCATAGCCTTGAGACAGCTACTGGAAAGGAGAGTTGACGTGAACAGAACAACTTATAGCATTCATAGACCTGGAAAAAGCATTTGACAAGGTAGAGTGGAAATTTCTATTTAACACTCTAAGGAGAGCTGGAATTAGTTGAAAAGACTAGCGCTTAATATTGAACTTGTATAAAAATCAAACCACTGAAATAGATATAAATGGAAGCGAGAGAGAAGTGAAAATTTGTCAAAGAGTAAGGCAAAATTGCCCTTTGTCTCCATATTTGTTTAATTTGTTTATTGAACAGGTAATAGATGAAATGAAAAACCACTCCAGAGGAATATCAATAAATGGGAAACAGTTTCATTTCATCTGCTTTGCAGATGATATAGCTCTCCTAGCAGCAAGGAAGAATTGAGTTTGATGCTTCATATACTTTACTCGTGTGCTGAATGTACCGGTAGACCACACTCATTGTGCTGCCATTATAATGAAATATCGGTCTTAGTAAAATTAACACCAAGAAAAAATGAAAAAAATTGGTATTAGCTAAAAATAGCTTGATAATTTTATATATTACTTAAAAAAAAATGGGAAAATATCAAAAGTAAGTATGTAGGTACTTGTTTGATAAATTTTAAATTTTATGTTGTTAAATTATAATCTTAAAACTCTTGACATTAAATTGATAATCATCATTATTTATGCCTTGATATTTTAAATATGAGAACAAATATTAAGGAAAAATAGTAATTCTTCTTTTTTGGGTAAACAGCCCCTAGGGCCATCCCATCAAACATCCTTCCCTCCAGCCATCTCTGTCGGATGCTCGTTCTTTCCAATCTGATTCTCCACCTAAGACACTTACATCTTTTTTAACCAGATCTTCCCACTTCATATGAGGTCTTCCCAAAGGTCTCTTCCCAGCTAGATCTTTCTCTAACACTATACGTAGCAAGGGATTCTAACTACGCCAAGCATGTCCAGCCCACTTTAGTCTTCTACTCCTTATTGTCTCTAATATATTTGACTTCTGGAAAAGAAATCCTAGTTCATTATTCATTCTTATCCTCTACTCATTGCTATTGCTATCTTTCATTGGACCATAAATCTTCCTTAGAACTTTTTTTTCCTATACTATCAGCTTGGGCGTAGTAATGTCATATATAGCTGTATCTTAAGCTCCCTCGATAACGATATCGATCCTAGCAGTTTTGCTAGTCCATAGTAAGTCCTATTGCCAGCAAGTATCCTTGCTGATATTTCCTTGGCTATTCTTTTCAGTTATGACTGACCCTAAGTACTTAAACTGCTTGGCTCTGTTGAAAACATAGTTTCTTACATTCAAGGATGGGTACGCACCCGCAGTTTCTCGTCTGCCAACGACTATATACTCCGTTTTAGTTTCGTTTATCTGTAGTCCTACTTTCGCTGCCAATCTTTGTAGACGGTCGAACAGTGATTTCAGTACATTTGGTGATTCTTCCATTAATACTAAATCGTCCGCGTACGCCAATAGGCCTATTGATGAGTCCTGCAGCTTCACTCCTTTGTCGGGTCTAACTTTCATTGCTCTAATAACTTTCTCTAACACTATATTAAATAACACCAGTAACATTGAGTCGCCCTGTCTCAGACCTGACTTTACTAATATTGGCTCCGTTTGGCTACTTCCAACTTTGACTTTAATGAATGTCTCCATAATACTTATCTCCACTAACTTTATCAATTTTTGTGGGAAGTTAAATTCTCTTATAATTTTAATTAAAAATGTTCGATGAATACTGTCATATGCTTTCCTGAAATCAATAAAAAGGATATGGATTTCTTTATCGAATTCCCAAGTCTTTTGGAATATCTGCCGAAGAACAAATATTTCATCCATTGTTTATCTTCCTGGTCTAAAACCTCCCTGGTAGTCGCCAATAATTTCCTCCGATTTTTCTTTTAATTTTGATAAGACACAGTTAGAGAATATTTTATATGTCACATTTAAAAGAGCTATGCCTCGATAATTATTACAATCTTGCCTGCTTCCTTTTTTATGGATCGGCCATATCATAGCTGTTTTCCATTCCTCTGGTATTTTTTCAAATTTCCAGATCTGGTTTATCAGTTTCCCTATCTTAGCCAGTAGTTCTTTTCCTCCATATTTTAGTAGTTTATCTTGAACTTCATCCTCACTAGGTGACTTGTGATTTTTAAGCCATTTTATATGTAGCTTTATCTCTTCCAGCGTTGTTCTGGGCAATCTTGTTTATTCCAAGATTTTAGGTCGAAACTGAAGACTTCGTCCGGCTCGTCACAATTTAATACTTTATCAAAGTACTTACCCCATATTTTGAATATCTCCTCGCTCGAGGTTATTAATATCCCATCATAATTTTTTAAGAACCTCTCTTTCTTTTTATATCCTCCTGCGAATCGATTTATCTGCTTGTACATGTCTCTGGTTTTATGCGATTTATAGTCGAGCTCTGCTTTTTCCAACATGTCCTGGAGGTATTTCTTTTTTTCACACCTCAATATGTTGCTCGCTTCTCTTAGGCGAGTTTTGTACCTGCCGAAATAATGCGTATCATTATTTGTGTCATTTAGCCAATTCATTCTTGCCACTCTTCTTTCAATGGCTTCTTCGCAAACTCTGTTAAACCAAGGTTTGGTTTTTAAGTTTTTCTTTCCTAAAATCGTTGCCATTACATTATTAATGGCGCTTCTTATTTGCTCCCAGTTCCTATCCACATCCGCGTCGGCTACTACTTCCTTTTCTTGTAGAATTTTCTTAATTTTGTTACTAAATTGATGGTTTATTGATTGGTCCTCCAGTTTGTCAATATCAAACCGTCCTGTATTTAACACACGTCATTTATTAAGTTTTTTTAATTTTACTCTCATCCATATGCCAACAAGTAGGTGATTCGAATTCAGGTCAGCTCCCCGTAATGTCTTTATATTCCGGACACCATTCTTAAATCTGCTATTAATTAGTACATGGTTTATCTGGTTCTTATATTTTCCATCTGAGAAGATCCAAGTATACTTGTATACATCCTTCCTTGGGAACGGTGCTTTTGAACACCAGCCCTTTTCCTACAGCAAAGTCAATAAGTTTTGATCCATTGTCACTTGAATTTGCATGCAGGCTATGATTTCCAACGGTATTTCTATAACAAGGCCCTTCTTATTTTTGCGTTAAAGTCTCCCAGGATCAGTCTGACCTGACCCACCAAAGTATTAAATACATCTTCCAATGTTGCATAGAAGAGCTCTTTTTCCATTTCATCTTTATCTTCGGTAGGAGCATGTACGTTAATTAAAACCAAATCAAAGTTTTCTGTTGTTAGTATTAACGTAAATATTCTTGGATTACCATCTCTAAATTCTTTTACTGTATGAATGATTGATTCATGTACTGGAAATCCCGTTCCCAGTCTGTGAGCCTGTTTATATTTTCCATTAAAAATAGTTGTTTGAGACACCTTTGTTGTACCAACATCTTGCCATCTAACCTGAAGTGCACCACACTTCATTTTGTATTTTTCAACTTCTCTTACTAAATTTACAGTTGTTCCTTCTTTGTACAAAGTTCTTACGTTCCAAGTACCACACAATAGATCCAATTTCCAGTTTCTAGTCTTTTTTCCGTTAACTCTAGTCTGAGACTTGGTGTTTGAGTCCTGAACGTTAGCTTTTTTACAAGGCAGGGTCGTTAGCCCTGCGCTTAACCCCCAACCTGGAGGAAATAACAAATATCAAGAAAAAATAGTAATAAGCTTAAATAATAAAAAAATGGTAATATGTTTAAATAGTAATAAGTTTAAATTCTGTTGGTTAATATGTATGCATTATTTGCTTGTATTAAGTAAAAAAAAACATCTTATAAAAATAATGTTGTTGGGTTGTTAATGAAAAAAAATAAAATTTACATATATCTAAATATATTGTATTGTTTTTAGGTTTAAAAGAATCAAATACGAACCCAAAAAATATTTCTGATGTTGAAAAAAACATTATTTCCGATACTAAAATAGGCAAGTTATCAATGTTTTTAATAATTCTATAGTTAATTTTTTTTTTTTTTTATATACCAAATTCTAAAACCTATATACATTTTTTAGATTTAATCTCAGATACTGAAAATGTGGATAACATTGATGAAACGTCTCCTGAATTTGAACCACTATCAGTTCTTGATAATGAAAATAGTAATGATGAGAGCATCTCAGGTATGTCAGATCTAGTCAGTGTTGGTAGCCCAATACAACTTGTTCCAAAAGAAAACCATGATAATACTTCAAATGGTTTTGAAAATGACAAAAATATATTAGAAAAACCACAGCATATAGATAAAAATGGTATTATAAACCACAAAAATACTAAACCAGACAATATTAAGATTTCAACTAATATTGAAAAATTAAAAACAAATGATACAAAACCCAAAAGTAAAAATAGTTTTTCCAGTAAACATTCTAGTAATCAAGAAAAATCTAGTACACATAAGTCTAAAAATCGTAATTCTAACAGCCATCGTTCTACTAGCCAAGAAAAGAACGATATTAAAAAAAGTAACAGTAATCATTCCAAAGATAGAAAAAATAGTAATCACCGGCATCATAGTGATTCCAAAGATAAAAAACATAGACATGATAAAAAATCAAACCATAGTGAACGTGATAAAACACCAAAAAGGGATAGAAAAAACTCTAGATCAGATAAAAAAGAAAAGTCCTCTAGTCTTTGTAAAGAGCCTAAGTCATTAAATGGTAATCGAAGTGATGATGAAAGTAATGCTGGGGGATCTTCAAAGCAAAAAAGTAATGTTCATAAAAATAAAAGTTCTACATCTGACAAATCAAAGTCTTCCTCTAGCCATCATAAAAGTAGTAGAAAAGATAATGGTAGTAAAGATGTTGTTGATAAATCTAAAGATAAGTCATCTATATCTAAAACTTCTTACAACTCAAGTCATAAAATTAATAGAACTCACTCTAAAAAACGTAAACATTCTTTAAATAATGATGATAAGCTATCAGAAAGCAATCCTAGTATTCAAGAAAAGAAACCAAAATGGAGTGATTTTATGACAAACGATGAACAGGATGCAGCAAATGTTTTGTTATCAATGAGTGAAATTTCTTATGAAAATTCTCATAGTGAAGTTATAACAGAAAATATATTATTTATTGGCAACCCTTCTTTTACTGATAATACGTTGAAAACCACATCAAATACTTCAGAAAATATATTAGAAAACCAAGAAAATTTGATTCAAACAAACAATGTTGAATTCAGTGATAATAATGATATAGAAGAAAATTTTCATTCACAATCTAGTGATATAAAAACACCACAGTCATTGCAATCTATTGACAATGTTAATGAAAAATGTGTTCTACCAATCAACCAATCAATATCTGAGAAAGAATATTCTGCTGATGCTGAAAGCTGCACATTATTATCATGTAAAGATGATGCTCCACAAAAAACTTCTTTTGAAAATATTAAAATAACTTCAGAACCTAATGAACAAATTAAATTAGAAGTTCCAAAATTAAAATTAAAACTTTTACCAAACCAAATTAATTTATTAAATCATGAAAAAAGAAAAAAACATCATAAAAATCATAAATCAAAGGTGAAGAAATTAAAACAAGATTCCTCTAATGAAGTTGGCATTTCTATAATTGATACTGCACCAACGACTATAAACTGTAAACAAAATACCCTAGAACCTATCTGTGATATTGACCTTAAATTAAATGATAATGTGATTTCTGCACCTAACCAAGGAACATTTAGTTTACCAAAAGAAAATGAAATTAATAATGCACAACCATTGGAAAATAATGAATCACTTAATACCTTTAAAGGATTTACACAATCAGATGCTGTCCCATGTAAAAATTATGAGCAATTAAAGCATTTAGTAATAGCCTTAAAGAAAAGTTTATCCAATGAAAATATTAAAAGTATAATTGATACTGATGGATTCAAGGGTTTTACTGATGAAGAACTCCGTCCATGTAAAAACCGAGATTTGGTTAACTTACAGATTATTAAGTTAAAAGAAGAAATAGGCTTTCCAGGGTTTTCTGAAGAGGAAATTCTAATGAGTAGTGGTCATCAGTTTATCAAACAACAACTAGAACTTTCCAAAAAACAAAATTATATAAATGGTGAAGAGTCAAGTATGACATGTGATGGAAATGAAATTAAAAATCAAAGAACATTTAAAGAAGTCATGTCAATTATATATGAAAGTAACAATGATGGTAATTCAACTACAAAGAAAATCTACACAAAACCAGTTACTATTGAAAAAAAAAAATGTTCTGTAGTGAACAATAATAATCATGATATTACAGCATCAAATGATTGGGTAGTTAAACAAGAAATGAAGTATAAACTGTTGCCTGTTAAAGTTAAACTTGAAAGACTAATGGAATACAGATATAATGGTGAGGATATACTTTTAAATATAATTTTTTTTGACTAAATATATTTTTTTACTTTTACAACATACATTTTTATTGGATTTTTCAGATACTAAACATATGTCAAATTCTCCTCAAGTATCTTAAATTACTATAGACAAATAATAGGAACTACAATAATACCTTTTTATTTCCAAGCATCAGGATAATACAAGGTATGATTTATTAGTCTACTATATTAAAATTATTTACTATTATAAAAATTTAATTTATTTAATAAAATCAAAATAGTTTAAAAAAAAAAAAACTAATTAACGTTAAAATATATAGTCTTATATAATCAAAAATTATAATTATCATTCATCTTTCTTAAGATAATCATTTTATTTTTTTTACAAAACCAGGAACTTAATTTTATTTTATTTTTTATTGTTTGCAACTAAGTACATTAACTTCACACGTGTTTTTGTGGTTTAGTTGATTTTTGTTGGGTGAAGTCGTTAAGTGATTAATTGTTAGATGACAATGGCACACGTGTCGTATGCTATCTACCAACAAATTGTCTGTGTCGTATGCCATCTACCGTAAACCAAACAGTTAACCACAACAAAAAATTTATAGATTCGTGTACAGGTGGTCAAACATAGACTATTGAAGGCTTATGTAAACAAATGCAAGTAAAGTATGGAATCAGAGCTCGTGAAGTGACCAATCTTTAAAGACAAATACAAGAAGAATGGTGGAAATCCATCAATCAAAAAAATGTTTTTCAATGTTTTTTACAAGATATAAAAAAAAAACATTTTTGTTAAAAAATAAGAAAAATATGAACAACTGTTAACAAATAAGCTATTTAAAATAGGACAACTGTGAACCAACAGGCATTAATACGTTTGTGTAGATTTTTGTAGATATGATTTTCTTGGTAGATAACATATGACACGTGTACCATGACAATTTGTGATTAAAACATATGTGTCTCCTAATGGTTCTTTGTATATAGAAAATACTTATTTTAGTGTATTTATAGTATATTATAATATAATATTAATAATTTTGTCTTTATACTTAGGATCGAAAATAAATGTACCGGATGTTACGCTTATGGTCAATTATAACAATTTTGAATGTGTTAATATTGTTATTCTTATGTATGTTTCAAACATTTCTTGAAAAATGAAGTACATTTATTTCTATTGATATATTGAATTTGTAACTATAAAATACAATTTGCCAAATAGTTATAGCATAATATAATATTAAATGTATAAAATGCGTAAATATTTATATCTTCATGAAATTGACTTTTTTTATTAATCTATAAATTGCAATACTGTTCTGTGTGCTTTACATAATTATCAAGTTATTTTAAATTGATATTTATATATTTTGAGTAGTCATTTTCTCATAAAGTGATCATTAGTACATACTCTCATATATTTGGTTTTTGATAGTCAATTAAAATGGTCTATTTTTTAAGACTATACACTTATGTGTGTAGTTATAAAGGAAAAATAATTTTAATTGATGTATATATGTGTATATTTTGTAAATATAGCCAAATTAATTTTTAAAACACCAACCCAAAAATATTGTATTAGAAAAAAAATTAATGTGTTATTATTTTTTCTTGCTAAATTTTATATAAATTTTTCTAGTTATAATAAATCGGTTTTTTTAATTTTTCTCCAAAAATATAACACCTGTTAAATGGATAATGTATAATATTTAATTTGTTTACCTAATATTTTAAAATAAAATTGTACACTGCCTTAATTTAAAAACATTTAGATTAAATATTTATATGATTAGAGTATGATAAGTTTATAATACCTAATTTAAATATTATGATGGTTTTATATTAAAATGTCTGTTGACAATTTTAACTATTGTTTTGTAAGTATAAAATATGTATACATTAACATTATATATAATTATATTTTAAAATAATAAAATTATTTATGAATTTTTAAGAATATAATGTAAATTTATGTATTTCAATTTTAACAGACAATTTCTTAATGTATAAAATGCATTTACTCTTAATATTCTCATTGTTCAATGTGTAGGTATAATTGAAATATACCTAGTAGCTAGTTGTATCCACTGTTGTTGGACATTAATTTATTTTTTTAAATGTTGTTATTTTAAGTTATAATAATATTTTATTATTAAACGTAATTGTTTTGATTTTTTTTTTTTTTATTCTCTTTAAATTATAATATTTAACTACATGACCAAATTAAGGAAGAAGTTTTCATCGAACCTTGTGAATAAAATCAATTTGATTCGGTAACAATGTTAGATTTGAAAATAAATTACTACCAACATAATTTATTCGTGTACCATCCAAGTTTATTCTTCTTTTGTAATTTAATGTATATATAGAACCTGTGGCGCCAAACTTTTTAAATTTTACTCAGGCCAAATAAAAATACTGAATAATACTGCCTCGGGCGGCCTTAAACCTACATTTTTACTTTGCATAGAAAAATAATTTGTGCTATCAAATTACAAGAGTAGAACACATTTGTAGGTTCTGAGCTTTTTTTTTTTTAGACGATTTTTACATCGGTTAGCGTTCATCTTATTTTCCTCTAAAACAGAAATATTATAAATGTAAAAATATAAGAATCTACTTCTACTGTTTTTAGTAACCTAAAACATTTTTTCTTAAAAATAACAAGTAATTATAGTCATATTAATCATTAATTCGTGTTAATTAATTTTTTTCTTATATAACTTATATAATAATATCAAAAGAAACTATATATACCTAATTACGAGTTTAGGCGACGCGCGACGTAGTGAGAGTGTACCCCCAAAACTTCGTATTCCCATCGATAAGGAAACCATCATAAAACCATTATAATTGTATATAATTGTAGCTTGTACTGTAGTTCTTTATTTTTTAGTTTCTAGGTATTCGGGTATTCCGATATCATCATTCTCAGATTATTTACAAATTATTTTTAATAATAAATAGAAAATGCCGCCACATGATTTGGTTACCTCAATACAAACCGCCGTCTTCATCTTATCCTATTCACCCAATCAAGTTAATTTGACTAAAAATAATGCTTACGAACTGCCTCCCGATATAAAGTCATTAATTGCCGAGAAACGCAGAATTCGTTCTTGCTGGCAGAGATCCGGTCTCCCTTCTGACAAACGAACACTCAATCACATGTCCAGTACAATCAAAAAATTAATACAAACCCATAAATCAATATACTTCAAATCAAAATATCAAGCACTAAATACACAGGACGGATCTATATGGAAAGCCACTAAAAATTAAAATTAAAAATCATAGTTATCCACTAAAAAAAGAAGATGGCTCATTAACTACATCCGATGAAGAAAAAGCAAACGTTTTTGGTATTCACCTTTCAAATATATTCACACCACACTCTAATATATCTCCCAACCCAAACAAACTAAACGAAATTGAACATTTTTTAGATAACCCATTACCGATGTCATTCCCCGTAAAACATACATCCCCTAATGAAATAAAAAATTTCAATACTTAAACTAAAGGATAAAAAATCACCCGGCTACGACTTAATCACAAATAAAATGCTAAAATTTCTCCCGAAAAATTCCATAATACTTCTTACCTACTTATACTACTCAATGCTAAGATTATCTTATTTCCCGCTTATATGGAAGTTTTCTACAATAATTCTCATACATAAACCAAACAAACCCAGAAATGAGGCATCTTCATATCGGCCTATCAGCTTACTATCGGTTTTTTTAGTCAAATTGTTTGAAAAAATGTTACTCCTTAGAATCAAATCTTTCACTCAAACCCAAAAAATAATTCTTGACACTCAATTCGGCTTTAGGTCCAAACATTCTACCACCCAACAAATCCATAGAATTATAGACAAAATATCTTCCTCGTTCGAGGAAAAAAAATACTGCCCCGGAGTTTTCCTCGACGTATCACAAGCTTTCGACCGTGTATGGCATCAAGGACTACTTTTCAAAATAAAAAAAATTCTACCAGCACCCCTTTATTTAATAATTAAATCATACCTCTCTAACCGTACATTTGTTGTTAGACAAGGTAACAATTTCTCCTCCTACTTCAAAATTCATGCAGGGGTCCCTCAAGGGAGCGACCTATCTCCAGACCTTTATAATATGTTCACCGAAGATATACCAAGCGCTGACAACATACTAATAGCTACATATGCAGATGACACTGCAATCTTAAGCGACCATAGTAATAACATCATAGTAGCCTCCAATCTCCAATCGCATCTTACTAAAATCGAAAAATGGGCATCCAATTGGAAAATAAAAATAAATACTGAAAAGTCCTTTCACCTTAAGAAAAGAAATATCTCCTGTCCTTCACTTCAATGGAACGGCAATCCCAATTGAAACTCAAATTAAATATCTGGGCCTGATCCTTGACAAACGTCTCATCTGGGGTCCCCATTGAAAAGCAACAATGAAAAAACTCAACAGTAAACACCTCCTCCGTCCTATCCTCAAATCAAATCTTTCCCTTAGTAATATAATAATTATATACAAATCAATGTTAAGACCCATTTGGGCATACGGAATACAGATATGAGGCTGTGTCAAACCATCACAAATAAAAACAATATAAGCATTTCAATCAATTACTCTCCGTTTACTAACTTCTGCTCCCTGTTATGTTTCCAACAACTCACTCCTCAATGACCTAAAAATTGAATCCGTTACCACAGTTGCATCTAAACATTATAAAAAATCCCACCCCAACCTCCTCATAGCTAATCAAGGTGGAGCAAACCCACCGAATAATCCCACCCATCGATTAAAAAGGCGTTGGTGCAGGGATTTACTAAATCCCTGACCCCAGCGACGCACGAGGGTTCTATCACTGGACAGCCTCCCTCCTCATATGAATCTGTAATTTTTGTCACATTTTATATCACATTTGCTTATTGTACATATGTTACAGATTATAAATTTTCTATTTTAATAAAAAAAAAAACAAAAAAATTAAGATTTATCAAAGATAAATGTAATTTTATGTCCTTAATGTGTTACAAAAAACCCGAATTACATACAAGGTCATGTATTTGAAATATTTCGTATTGCCGTTATCGTTGAACATACAATATCACAATTGAAAATAAGAGTTGCTATTGAAAACTAAAAAAATTAACTTATGGGCGTAATCGATTTCCCGTATCCGTCCCGCCCTCTTCTATCCGTAAAATTCAACAAATCGTTCAAACAACCGGCGACCAATCGAAACGAGACACCTGTTTTACCACGCAATCCCATTGGTCCACGCACCAACAATGGCATTTCCTCATTCGATAACCTGTTCCTTTTCCGATCACAGTCCCTGTCCATTTTCATTGGTATTCTGTAATCTGGGTTCAACATAATGAGGGTAAACTTTTTTTTCTGCTATTGCTATTTTGTGAAAATTGCTGTTAATTAAAGTCCGGATTTATATGCTCTAAAAACCTCAAAAATATGCATTTATGCTATTATTTTGTAGGAATATACCCTATAAAATAAAAAATTTGCAAAAAAAAAACTAAACCATGTGTAGAAAAAATATCTTTGTATTCGACAGTAAATTTATTTAGTCTACTAGATGTAGTTGCACTAATCTTCGGCATTTTAAATAAATAAATAAAATCGAATGAAAATATCGCGCGCTCGGATCACGACAACACGAAGAAGTAAACACGACTAATTTGCGAAAACCTATTAATAACACCTGTGGCCTATACATATCTTTTGTATGGTGGGGGGGGATCAGTTGCAAAAAAATTATTATGGAAGTAAAATTTCTAAACCTAAGTATCTGCACATTTCAATAATGAATAATAAAATCTATATATAAAAATGTGTCAAAATAATAATTTATAATATATCCTGCAATATTTTTTTTGTTTCCTTATAATTTCCTTACACTAAGAACACTATTTTATACAATTTTAAAAAGACCTATGGGGAGGGGATCTGTTACCCCTAAATTTCGATATCACCCCCCAACATTTTTTTTTCTTGAAAATTATTTTTTATTTAATTCATTATAGCTAATTTTTGTGTATACTTTCGTGACATTTCTTAAAATTAAAAGTATAATTGTAATTACTACTAATATTACAATTACTTACTAGCACGATGTACCCATTAGTCTAATAAGAGATCTATGGGGACTTCCCAGATTATAATTTTTGCTTATCAGTTATCAGATTATCACATTGCAATTATTGACAGTTGTAGATTTATATCATTTATTTTTCTTTTTTATATGATATATATTTTGTATAAATTAATTTTAATTTTGCACTATGATTAAAATATCGCACCCTGATAATTTTAGCTCCCTAAAAATTACTCTAACAAAAAAAAAAAAAATCCTAAATATCTAAATATAGGGTAATTAACTCAAATCTGGCAACACTAACTAAAGATGTTAAGTTCATGAACGAATAGTTCATTTGAACTATTCACTTTGATGAACTATTCTGAACTGTTTCAGTACCTGTAACTTAACAGTTCACAGTTCGAAAAAACTTGGTAGCATTGTAGAATTGAAATAGTTCGTGAACTTCTTTAAAAATTCTCTGTGGTTCGTTGTTCGAAATTCGGTATTTTAAACAGCTGTTTACAGTTAGATAACAAATACCTAAATGCCCATAAGTAGTGTGAATTACTACTGAATTGTGTACTGCTGTACTAATAGTGATAAAACGAATAGTTCATTGCCAAACAATATCAGTATGATCAATGAAATTAGTGAACTAGGTGAACTTAAGGATAGTTCATTTGAATGAACTTATAAACTATTCACAGAAGTGAACTAAACTTTCCATCTCCAATGTGGACTGCATAAAACGAATTCTACACTCGTTCGTTGATAATCGACTATTAGTAGATTTAGTAAAAATCGACAGAAAAAGCCCAACAAAATCAGCAGATAACAAAAATTAGAACCAAATAACTAAAACGAAATTATCGTTAAGTTATTTGTTTTAGTCATAATATTATCAATATTATATTATACCTACCTATATACTTCCGCTGTAATTGTACAGCGTTGCATCACCGTGATCGACCTATTTACTTAATCTATACATTTATAATTTAAATTAAAATTTAATTTAAAATTTTGAATCTTGAAAATTCGATCGACAAAAATCAAAAAACACGTTTACCTATACAATTTCATGAAACATGCCCGATTTTGATTAAAACACAGGTAAAATTCAAAAGAGGCTCAAAAAATACAAAAAAAGCACTAAAAACTAAAAAAATGCTAAATATGCGAAAAAAGCAAAATAAAATTTTTTATTTGAGTTCTCTGTATCATGAAACACATTTTTAGTTTACTCTGTTATTTTTTAAGCATCTCATAAGGAATATGCATATGCTATAAAATCCCAACCCTGGTGATCACAGATACTCGAGAATTGTATGACAATGCATGTTTTCAAGCATTCATAGTTCATAAGAATACATCAGTCTCAAATTCCAACTTCATTATAAAATTGTCTGGTCGTACCTGAATATTTATTGGTTTCAAAAACAATTGCAATATGTACACTTATTGTTTTTCTTAGCGCCGTATTTTCGAAACGGTATATTCCAAGGAGGTTATTATCATTGAAAACGATGATGTGGATAAACTGTTAGGTTCCGGGCGTTTCCCTTTATCGATTTTTTCTCTTATCAGGTGAGTTTCAAGTACAGATTATAACACTGGGTAATCTTAATTATAGCTCTCCATTTATTAATTTTTTGAATTATACTTAATAAGAATGCGTGGTTTTTTGTGAATGATTATATAAAATCTTCGTTAAAATGGCCAAGTATCTGACTGTTATACTCGGGTGTTTGTTGTCCGCTTTCTCGTCGTCTTTCAGCGATGAAGTTCCAACAATCGCTATTTCCTGTGGAAAAACACCATTAACTGCCTTACCCAAGTACCAACACTCTATGGATGTTTTTGGGTTTAAAGATTTGCTTGTATCACTTTGGGATGAGGACACTAAAGTAGTAATGGTTTTGCAAAATGAACTAAGCTTTGAAGACTTCACAGTAAAAGGTAATATTTTGAATGTATATAATAATTGTGATTTATAACAACCTATCTTATTTAATTATGTTAGGTTGGGAGACTTCATTGAAAATATATTTAATTCTCTATAAAAATTATTTGTTTTTGTATTTTAATTTCCTATCTGTTATTTTTATTACCTATAGATATATCTAGTAGAACTAATTAATAAACATGAATATTTTTCGTGTAGTAATTTAACAGTAAATATGCATTTGTTTGATAGGATTTTAATGTTCCTAATTTTTGTATTTTGATTACAGTGTTACAGCTAGATAGTTAATTTAGATTAATTTTAATTTTTAAGTCCTAATAATTACTGAAAATTATAAATGTAACTTTTTGTACAAATTGAATTTGTACAGAGCGTGACATACATGTCAGAATTTATTGTATATAACTACCTAGTTATTCATATTCTTTCTAAAAGAGTTAATCTGAAACCTGTTTACTTCATATAATATTTTATATTGGCAAAAGGGATTATTTATATGCATTTTGTAATTCTAACATGATTTATGTTTATGTTCCTTTTAAGGTATACATTTTTACATAATTCCAATATATTATTTTATTAGATGATTTAAAGTATTAAGTATGTAAGGAAATTCAATTAATTATAACTATAAATTTTACTTTTATTCATAAACACTTTCATTTTTTTCAAAATTTTTTTTGAAAAAAAAAATGTTTGATTCTTTCAAATTTAAATAGTTATACATAAAATTCTTTCTACTGGTGATTTGTAATTAAAATAAGTTGTTTGTAGTTTCTTCCATTATAAACTCAAAATTACAGCAATCTGTTCTTTATTAAAAATGTTGCCTTGTTCATATTAGAAGTATTAGAAGTATTATTATTTTATTATATTTAAATACAACTATTTTTTTTATATATTTTAAAAGTTAAAATATTGAACTCAATTAAAGGCTCATATAATAATTTTCTTATTACTAATATTAAAACTTAATTTTTAATTTGTTTTATTTTGTAGATGATCATGGTCATAGTTTATTTAAATTATTTGAAAATACTGAAGAAAAGCGTTTTTTCCCATCAGTTGATCAACCTGAAAAAGCTGTTGAAATGTTATCTAAAAATGGTTTCTCTATCAAAGATTATAATGATGATACATATGTAAATGGTTCTGGAAAAATTATAGCTTTGGCAGATCTTAATGAAAATAATCATAATAATAATAACGATAGACAATCAACTTTATTGAAGAATAATGATAATATTTCAAAAATGTTTAATCACCTTTGTAAACAGTATACTAATGTAGTATTAGTGTTTTCTGGTAAACTGAACCCATGGATTAAAAAAACTGAAGAATCAGATGCACTTCATTTTGTAACCAGACACCTAATGGCAGCTGATAGTACATCTGAACCATTGAAAATTATAGATCCTAAAGGAAAATCACTAATATATTCAGCTAGCTATCCAACTTTATCGATTAACAATGGTCCTGATACACAACTAAAAGGATCTAATGCTGAAGTATAAATATTTATGGTTATATATATATATATATATATATATATATATCAAAACATATATAAGTAATGTTTTTTTTTTTTTTTTTTTATATAGGTATTTATTGATGATTCACGTGATTCATTACTTAAAGTTGGAACTACCTTTTTAGCCAATGAATCAAAAGTGACATTACGTTTTCGTTTTGAAAGAAAAACATTTAATTGGGATTTGAAATCAATTGAGTTTGATAATGGTAGCTCTAATGTTCTACTTACACCTAAACAGCCAATTGGTGCTCAAAAAGGATTGTCTTACTTCTCAGAAGGTCCAGTAATCTTCTCTAATGAAACCATTGTATTGAAATTTAATGATAAATTTCAGGTTAGTAATTTATTTTAATTAATATTTCTTAGTATAATTTTAAAATTATTTAGTATACATTTTATTTTAATACTAATTTTTTCTGCATTTACATGTAATACTGATAGTAATTATTAAAGTGTCTTTTAGGCAACTGTGTTTAAGTTATCCTTTTAGATGATATAAAATATTATATATCAATAGCTAAAATTAATTTAAATTTAAAGTCTTGATAATTATCCAGGTATAATTTTAAGTACAATATTTAGAAGCGTATTAAAAAAATATCAGCTCAGTAATTTTTTTTATACTATAAAATACTTTTGCTACTTATTATAAATAAACCATAAATATTGTGAAGAACAAATTTTATATTTGGGATTTTTACACTACAATTATTTAGTTTTAAACTAATTATTTTCTCATAATAAATATAATTAACAATGATTAATGCACTTTTAATTACTTTAAAATTTAAGTTATTTTAAATCAACATTAAAAATAAATTATTTTTACCTAGGTTCAGCCATGGTTGACTAAGTCATCAGAAAATGCAAAATTCAGTGATCCTCAAGAACGAGATTCTTTTTTTACTCCGCCCATATTGGCTGGTTTATTTGTCACTTTCCTTCTGCTATTTATTGTTACATGGGGTATCACTATGATAATGGATATCAAAACCATGGATACATTTGACGATCCTAAAGGCAAAACCATTACTGTCAATGTTGCTGAATAAATTTACATTCCATCAATGTTTTTAATTAAATATTTATTTGTTAAAACTTGTGTTAATAATGTTTTTTTTTTCTATAACTTAAATATGATTTTAGTTTATATTTACCTATAAAATAATTATTTCTATATTTAGTTAAATAGATACTTGTATAATATTTTATTGTTTAATTTTTTAATCTAAAATATTTTGTTCCATCATCCTTAATTGTATTTGACTAATTAAAATTCCTTTGAAAATAAAATTGCTCTGGTGATAAATATTTATAAGAAATAAAATTTAAATAACAAATAGGTCTTAGTAACCAAATATTTCTATGCCTGTATATTTATATTAAATTTATAATAATTTATAAATGTTGAGTCAAGACTTAGAGTGTACAATGCCTTCCGCGAAAAAAAAAAATAGAAAGGTGTGTTGAATAAATTATTTGGCCCTTAAATACAGTTTTAAACAAGTTCAATGTTCATGAATTTTATATATTTAATATGTTAATCCAAAAAGTTTAGAAAACAATATTATATCTTAGTTCATTAAAAAAAATAAATAAATACTTGCATATTGTATTTATAATAATAGAAAATTGGATTTCTAACCGTTATGGAAATATATTTTTTTTTTTTTTATAGAGTTAATACTAATTTACAACCTAAAATGCAAATAAATCAACATGATTGTATAACAAAAAAATATTTACTTATTAATTTTACCACTATTAGACCATGAAATACATTACGACTATTTTTAAGACTGGCCGCCTCCAAAGACTAAACACGTTTGCGACTATTTAGTTGCAACATGAAGTTATTGACATTGATATGTGACTTCGTCGATAGACGATAGCATGATGGGTATTTCAGGCAATTATTCTAGGTATTATTAAATATAATTAAATTAATTGACTTTAAAATATTTTAATCATATCAATGTGCATAATCTTAACCATGGGCTGTAATGTAGTGTTTTTAATTACGGCACATTAAATACTCCGGGCATCAGTACTAAGTAGGTGTTGTATATTTCTCAGTTCACGATCAACGTTCGGGTAACATGTTTTTTTTTTTATTATAAATATATACAAATGCGTCTCATGTTTTTGTTTGAAGTGTTATAGCCTAAGATACCCCTCATTTTGTAACGTTCGGTATTCTTCGTTTCGAATCCGAGCTCGTCGTCCGGTGGTGCACTATTTTTGGTTTCGATTTTCCAATACTTTACCCGCAACATTGTACTACTATTATTATAAATAGTACTACTACTACTACTATTATAAATAGTACTACGATTACGATCTACATAGTCTTTGATAGTTAACCTCGGTAAGTATGAATCGTTAACAATAAGGTTATGAACAAAGTACCGTTATTCGAACTCACGTGTTTTTATTGTTTTGTGAGCCGAAATTTGATAAACGCACGCTCGAGAAAAAACACAGGAAAAAAATAATTATATCTACTCCCGGAATTCCAACAGAGCAATTTCACACCGCGCTTGACGATTTCTTTTATTTCAACTTTTTTGAAAGTAATTTTCACACGTTTTTAGTCTTTTAAAAAGCATACGATGTCCTGCAAACCCTGCGTACTCGTTCTAGAAGACGGTACCGAATTTGCTGGTTATAATTTTGGCTCCAATGTGCTACCTGTTGATGGTGAAGTCGGTATGTTGTTATTTGAAGTGTTATTTACTTTGTGTGGGCCCACCACTAATGTACCTATACTTATTTAGTATTTCAAACTGGAATCGTTGGATATCCCGAGTCACTGACTGATCCTTCGTACTATAAACAACTGTTGGTGTTAACATATCCGCTGGTAGGCAACTATGGAGTTCCTAGCTATGAAACAGATGATTATGGGATTAAACGGTGAGTATGCTTGATATAATTGTTGATTGCCTCAAAATGATCTTGACTACATTTTAGATACACATTCATTTAGTAATGCCCGTCTGCCAGTTGAGATATAACTTTTTTTTTTACAAATATTCACAGTGTTGCCATTATGGTTAAGTTTTCATTTATTTTTAAAAGTACAGGCTAATGTAAAACAATTCAAATAGTAAACAATATATTTACAAAATGGGTATGTTACAATTGTGTACTTTCTATCTATCCAAACTTAGCACAACTTTGCTGTTGTTCACAACTGTATAAAAGTATAAAATAGCTTATTTTAGGAGATTATTGCTTATATTTGATAGTTTCATAGATGTTACTGTGACTATTATACCCTTGCCAATACATTTCAATAATTTATAAAATACTATAAAATTATATTAAATTTTAATTATTATATAGGATAAAACTATATGACCAATTTAAAATTGATGATGATGTATTAAATATTTTTTATCAAGAACTGGTTTTTGATATCAAAGTTTAATTTATAACTAATAATATATATTTTTATTGTATTCTATAAATTGTTTTTAATTTATTATGATCATTTTTATTTTGTGAATTATAGATTTGAAGTATTAAGGTATTACTTTTTATGCAATAAGTGACAAAAATCTAGTTTACAAATATAATGTTGGTAAAATATATGCATCAACAACTATAGTATAATAACAATATTTTTATTGTGTACATGTTAGCAACGTAGCACTCATTTTCATACGCAATCATAAAGATCATTTTTTTTTTTGCAACCAAGTCCAAAAACCCACGGGCCAAATACACGTGTTCCATAATCTTTGGTATCATCACTATAATTTTCATTTTCCTCAATTGGTCTAATATCACCACACCGAAGACGACCATAGTTGTATTTACTTTACATGCATAGCCAATAGCCAGTTAAGATTACGCACAATGGCTGTAGGTCGCACATTAAGATTATCAGTTGTAGATCACCCATTGGACCAGTGTAAAAAATTGGTTGGTGGTAATTCTTTATGTTAACCCCTGTAGAAAATAATAACCAGGTTGTACACCATTGACAATATATACAATACAAATTCTAGTTTTTATTGCTTAATGATTTTTTAAGTTAGTTTTAGACTAATTTAAATAGAAAATACCTAATGAATATACATCATGTATTTTATTTTCAATTGACTATTAATTTAATTTTCAAATTATTAACTTCAACAGAAAACTTAAAATATTAAGAGTTTTTATTTTAGTTCTGAATGTTATTTTCTATAATCATTCTATTTATTAATTTTATAATTTGAATAAAAAAAATATTTCAAATTTTTATCAATTTGCATTAATTATTTTTATTTACTAATGGCTTAAACTTTTTATAAATACAAAATAGAATAAATTAATTTACTTTTTTGCGATGTTATTATTATTTAATGAATTTTAGTTGTTGATTTTTAAATTGTATTTGATAAAAAAACTATTATGATATATTTTTTTTATGGTCTTATTTGTGAACTAGTTCCCTTATTAAATAGTAGAAAATAAATTTAGTTTTAATACTAATTTATTACAATTATACTTACTATCAACTTTATGGCCTAAAATACATATTTTCCTCTTTAAGTTTATTTTATTTTATTTTTTTACAAGATATATACAATCTGTATATCTTGTACCCTTGAGTATAATAAAAATATGTGCTAATATAATATAGTTATGAAAATGTGAAGGAAGAGTCATCCAGTGATGGCACTACTAGTGGCAGGTTTATTTAAAAAAAAGTTATTGATTATTCTATTTTTATGCTATGAAATACTAATTAACAGAATAAAATACAATTTAAAATTTATCTTTCTTCTAAATTGTATTGTTACTTAAGTTATAGTTGGTATTATCTAAATAATATTTTTATATCAAATGTATAGCATATTTTATATAGCTAAAATATTAATCATATACTAATACCTTAAACTGATTTTATTTTTAGGTGGTTTGAGTCTAATCGTATTTGGGTATCTGCTTTAATTGTAGATGAAGTTTGTGATCGTCCAAGTCATTGGCGTAGTCAAAAATTATTAGATGAATGGTTAACTGAATGTGGCATTCCAGCTATTTGTGGTGTAGATACACGTACATTAACTAAACATATTAGAGAAAAAGGAACACTTCTTGGAAAAATTGTTACCCTTACTGAAAATATTGATAAAAGTTTTAAAAATGTAGTCGACCCAAATAAAATTAATTTAATCAAAGATGTTTCAATTTCAGTTAGTAAATTTAGTTATTTTTATTTTCTTATTATTATTTTCAAAATTACAATATTCATGTGTGTAACCAATATATTACATTTTTAATGTTTAGATGCCAAAAACATACAATGAGCAAGGTTTTCCCAGAATTAGATTTGTTGATTGTGGTTTAAAATATAATCAAATTAGATGTTTTCTTAAACGTGGTGCTCGAGTTGATATTGTACCATGGAATTCTCCATTAGATGATATTGCTAACTATGATGGTCTATTTCTAAGTAATGGTCCAGGAAATCCTGATATGAATAAAGAAACCATTTTAAATATACAGAAAGTATTAAAAAATACAGATACTATAAAACCAATATTTGGAATTTGTCTTGGCCATCAATTACTTGCAACAGCAGCTGGTTGTAAGACTTATAAAATGAAGTGAGTTATATCTTGTAATGAGTTATGTATTATTATTATATTATTATCTTTCTAGATTTGGAAACAGAGGTCAAAATCAGCCTTGTGAATTTGGAGAGACTGGAAAATGTTATATGACCTCACAAAACCATGGATTCGCTGTAGATCCTAATGTTTCAGATTGGACCGCATTATTTACAAACATTAATGATAAATCAAATGAAGGAATTATGCATAATACATTACCATATTTCAGGTAAAATTAATTATAATGTATATTAATAGTAAAATATAATTCATAATTAATTGGTTTCATAGTGTTCAATTTCATCCAGAAGGATGTCCTGGTCCTGAAGATTTAGAATGTCTATTTGATGTGTTCTTGGAATGTGTTACTAGAACTAGAAATAATAATAGTTATCAATTAATGGATGTTCTTCAACATTATTTAAATCCAGAGATTCATAAAACAATAATAGATGTTCAAAAAGTTTTAATCCTTGGTTCTGGTGGATTATCTATTGGTCAAGCTGGTGAATTTGATTATTCTGGATCTCAAGCAATAAAGGCTTTGCGTGAAGAAAATATTGTTACCATTTTAATTAACCCAAACATAGCAACAGTACAAACATCTCTTGGATTAGCAAATAAAGTATATTTTTTACCTTTGGAACTTGATTTTGTTACTCAAGTAATTCAATCTGAACGGCCAGATGGTATATTGCTTACATTTGGTGGACAGACTGCTCTCAACTGTGGAATAGAATTAAAGAAATCTGGAATTTTAGAAAAATATAATGTAAAAGTATTAGGAACACCAATCCAAACAATTATAGCTACGGAGGATCGCAAACAGTTCTCTGATAAAGTTGTAGAAATAGGGGAGCGTGTTGCTCCTAGTGCTGTTGTTACATCTTATGTTGAAGTAATAATATGCTGTACAATTTCATCTCTAAAATTATTTAACTCAATATTATTATTTTCAGGCTTTAAAAGCAGTTGAAATTTTGGGATATCCACTGCTTGTGAGAAGTGCCTTCAGTTTAGGTGGTCTGGGTTCAGGTTTTGCAAATAATGAATCAGAACTCCAAACATTAGCCAAACAATGTTTTAACCATAGTAATCAAATGATTTTGGATAAATCATTAAAAGGATGGAAAGAAGTTGAGTATGAAGTAGTACGTGATGCATATGACAATTGTATTACAGTAAGTATTTAGTCTGTAAATATTTGAATGTGCTAAATAGTAAAACCATTTTTTTATTTTAGGTTTGTAATATGGAGAATGTTGATCCATTGGGAATTCATACAGGTGAATCAATTGTTGTAGCTCCAAGTCAAACCCTATCAAATGCTGAGTATAATAGATTAAGAACAACAGCAATTAAAGTTGTACGTCATCTTGGAGTTGTTGGTGAATGTAATATACAATACGCATTGAGTACATCATCGGATGAATTTTACATTATTGAAGTAAATAATTTTGTATTATTTAATATTATTTATTTACTTATAATTTTAATTTATCAACTTTTAGGTGAATGCACGGCTTTCCCGGAGTTCAGCTTTAGCTAGTAAAGCTACTGGATACCCATTGGCTTATGTAGCAGCCAAACTTTCACTTGGTATTGCTTTACCTGATATAATTAATTCTGTTACATCAAGTACTACTGCGTGTTTTGAACCTAGTTTGGATTATTGTGTCGTAAAAATGCCACGTTGGGATCTTAGTAAATTTTTCCGCGCTAGTACAAAGGTACTTAATTATTTATTTGTAAAATAAAGATTTAGTCAATTTAAAATTTTTATTTTTTGTTTTCAAAAGATTGGTAGTTCCATGAAAAGTGTTGGAGAAGTGATGTCAGTTGGAAGGCATTTCGAAGAAGCATTCCAAAAAGCGTTTCGCATGGTGGATGAAAACTTTAATGGCTTTGATCCGTTGTTGAAAGCTGTTAATGATAATGAATTAGAACAACCTACTGATAAACGAATATTTGTTTTAGCAGCTGCTTTAAGACAGAATTATTCAATAGATAGACTTTATGAACTAACAAAAATAGATCGTTGGTTTTTATCTAAAATGCAAAATATTATACAACATCAAACTAAATTAGAATCGTACAATTATCCATCAGTCCCTTATGCCGATTTGTTGAAGGCGAAACGTTTAGGTTTTTCTGACAAACAAATTGCATCTTTTGTCCAAAGTACTGAATTAGTTATTCGCAAACGACGTGAAGAACAAGGAATTACTCCTTTTGTGAAACAAATAGATACTGTTTCAGCTGAATATCCTGCAGAAACAAATTATTTGTATTTGACTTATAATGCCATTAGCAGTGACTTAAACTTTCCTTCAAACTTCATTATGGTTATTGGTAAGATGATTTTAATTAAATGACCAAGTAAACTTCAATAATTATTTGTCATTATTTTTAGGTTCGGGCGTGTATCGTATTGGGAGTTCAGTTGAATTTGATTGGTGTGCCGTTGGATGTCTTAGAGAACTGCGAAGACTTAATAAAAAAACAATCATGGTAAACTGTAATCCAGAAACAGTTAGCACAGACTATGATATGTGTGATCGTTTATACTTTGAAGAAATCTCTTTTGAGGTATTAAATTCATTTTCTTAATAGTTAGGGTATTTATGTGATATATTGTTGTTCAGGTTGTAATGGATATTTATAACCTGGAAGACCCTGAAGGCGTAGTTTTATGTATGGGAGGACAATTACCAAATAACATTGCCATGGATTTGCATAGACAGAATGCTCGTATTTTAGGAACTTCGCCAGAAGATGTAGATGGAGCAGAAAATAGATTTAAATTCTCAAGAATGTTAGATAGAATCAAGATATCCCAACCAAGGTAATGAACTATATTTTGCTACCATTTTTGATGATAATTTGCCTTAAATTTTTTTTTTTTTTTTAGGTGGAAAGAACTTATAGACCTAAAATCTGCTATAGAGTTTTGTCGAGAAGTAGGATATCCATGTTTAGTACGGCCATCTTATGTCTTGAGTGGTGCAGCTATGAATGTAGCTCACAATGATGGTGATTTAGAAGCATATTTAAAATCCGCAAGTGATCTATCAAAAGAACACCCTGTGGTCATATCAAAATTCCTTGAAGATGCCAAAGAAATTGATGTAGATGCTGTAGCTAAAGATGGAGAAATTCTTTGCATGGCTGTTAGTGAACATGTTGAAAATGCTGGTGTACACTCAGGTGATGCAACATTAGTAACACCACCACAAGACATAAATGAAGAAACGCTAGAAAAAATTAAATTTATATGTCGTTCTATTGCTTCATCATTAAATGTTAATGGACCTTTAAACATGCAACTTATTGCTAAGAATAATGAACTCAAAGTAATAGAGTGTAATGTACGAGTATCCAGATCATTTCCTTTTGTCTCTAAAACACTAGGACATGATTTTGTGGCAATGGCTACTCGTGTTATTATTGGAGAAGAAGTTGAACCAATAGATGTCTTAGGCGGAGTTGAAGGAAGAGTTGGTGTTAAAGTAGCTGTATTCTCATTTTCTCGAATAGCAGGTAAAATATTTTAAATTAATCACTTTTAATCATCTCTTCATTTAAAAATACAATCCTAGGAGCTGATGTAATGTTGGGAGTAGAAATGGCGTCAACTGGTGAAGTAGCTTGTTTTGGAGAAAACCGTTATGAAGCATACTTGAAAGCAATGATCAGTTCTGGAATGCAGCTGCCTCAACCTGGAGCTAAGATATTTCTATCTATTGGAAAGATCAAAGTAAAATAAAATAGACTAATTATATGTTTAAGTATATATAATTTAAGAATAAAATTTAAATTCAGCATAAAGAAGAATTACTTGACAGTGTCAAAGCATTGCAGGCAATGGGCTATCAGCTATTTGGTAGCAGTGGAACAGCTGATTATTATAACTACAATACCAAAGGAATTACTGTAAGTTCATTACCAAATATTAAACTTCAATATAACAAAAATATTTTATAGGTGACCCCCTGTGATTGGAGGTTTGATAATATTGGCATAAACACAACAAGAGGTGACTTAATTGGGTTGGCCGAATATTTGAGTAATAAAAATTTTGATTTTGTCATAAATGCCCCTATGATGGTAAGCGGAGCAAGCCGAGTTGCTTCATTCCTTACTCCTGGTTATCGAATGCGCAGATTAGCAGTTGAACATGCTGTTCCTTTGGTTACTGATGTTAAATGTGCCAAACTTTTAATTGAGGTATAATTTTATTTGACAAATCTCATTTTGTTCAACTTTTAATATAGTTTTGTTTAGGCAATGGTTCGAAAAGGATGTAATCCACAAATGAAAACACATATTGACTGTATCTCCTCTCAGAAATTAATTAAATTACCCGGCTTAATTGATATACATGTCCATGTACGTGAACCTGGTGCTACACAAAAAGAAGATTTTGCGTCTTGTACAGCTGCAGCCCTGGCAGGAGGTGTTACATTGATTGGTGCTATGCCAAATACTAAACCTTCTATAGTTGACCAAGAAGCTTACGAAATAGCTAAAAATGTAAATAATATAATATTTTTAATTTATTTAACATTGGTTAAATTCTAGTAATTTTTCTTTTTTAATTAACAGTGTGCTAAAAATGGAGCTAGATGTGACTATGTTTTGTATGCTGGTGCATCTAACACTAACAGTGTTGATATTGCACAAAATGCTGGTCAGTTTGCTGGTCTTAAAATGTATCTTAATCAAACATTTAGTACATTACAGCTAAAAAATCTTTCCTCATGGATATCAGTAAAATACATACACATTATATTTAATAATTTCTTGGTTTCCTTATAGTATTATTAATTATTAATTATTGATATTAGCATTTTGAGAATTGGCCAAAACATGCTCCTCTGTGTATACATGCAGAAGATCAAACTTGTGCTGCAGTATTAACATTAGCTTCCCTATACAATCGTTCAATTCATATTTGTCATGTCGCTCGTAAATCAGAAATAACTCTCATTAAAGCTGCTAAGGAAAAGGTATTATATTATTATACATATTAATATACAAATTATAATAAGAAAATATAGTTGATAAATTAAAAAATATTAGGGTATAATGGTTACGTGTGAAGTAGCTCCACATCATTTATTTATGTGTGATGAAGACTTAGTGCATCTTGGTCCCAACAAATCACAAGTTCGGCCTGTACTATGTACCAAAGAAGATCAACAAGCACTTTGGGATAATATGGCTTATATTGACTGCATAGCTACTGATCACGGTAAAAATAATTGCTAAAATAATTAAATTGATAATACCATTATTTTACTACAACTAAAATGTATTTTTTTAGCTCCTCATACGTTAGAAGAGAAACTAAGTGATACAGCACCACCTGGTTTTCCCGGACTTGAAACTGTTTTGCCATTATTATTGAATGCAGTAAATGAAAAACGTTTAACCATTGAAGTACGTAAATGCTATTAATATTTATAATTTTTACTAAAAAAAGTATAATAATTATTAATTGTAAGATTTTTGTTAAATAATTTTAATACATTTTAACTTGCTGTTTCAACATTGAACCATATTTTATAGTTTTACATGCATATTTCAAAATCATATTTTTGATAATTATAATATTTAACATAAATACATTTCATAATTGTATTTTAATGTTGCACTAATAGCAACAAATAAAACATCAAATGTATTTATTGTAGGATATTGTTGAAAAAATGTATACAAATCCCATGCGAATTCTTGGACTTCCTGCTCAGCCAAATACATATATTGAAGTAGATATGGATGCTGAATGGACAATTCCATCATCAACAACATATTCTAAAGCCAAGTGGACGCCATTTGCTGGAAAACAAGTAAAAGGCTCAATACATAGAGTTGTTTTACGAGGTCAAGTGGTTTGTATTGAAGGCAAAGTTCTTGCTGAACCAGGATTTGGACGGGATTTACGTGATCCATTATTTGCTGGTAAAGTTCATACTGTTACCGGATCTCAAACTTCTTTAAACCTAATAGCTCCCCATACAATTCAGACTGATGTTCATGGTAATCTAAAATACCATTTATCTCTTAATGTATTATAAAAACCAGACTAATTTTTTCAGATTTGTTTAACAATGTTTTATCTGAGATTAAAGAAAAAGTTGTGCATGAAATTGATGGAATTGTGACTGGTGTAAAGACAGAATTTAAAAAACCGTATTTGCTCTCTGGCAGTGACTCAAAGGATACTTTAATCACATCTAACAAACGTCACCATGTATCCGATGATGTTATAAATTTGATGCACATTTCTACACATGGTCTAGCACACCGTCACATATTGTCAGTTGATATGTTCTCAAAAGAACAACTAAATGAAATATTTAACTTGGCACAAACGCTAAGAGTTTACGTAATAAAAGGACGACCTCTAGACAATATATTAAAAGTGAGTGTATAATTCTTCAATTTAGGTGAATTATGTTAACATATATATTTCAGGGCATGGTCATGGCTCTAATATTCTATGAAGTCAGCACTAGAACGAGTTGCAGTTTTTCAGTCGCTATGCAGAGATTGGGTGGTCGAGTTGTGCATGTTGATGAAACCAGTAGCTCGGTCAAAAAGGGAGAGACACTGCAAGGTGATGATAATTTCAACTGAAAATAATAATTTTTACTAACCTTAGAATTTTTATAGATACCGTGGAAGTAATGAGTGGTTATGTAGATGTAGTTGTTATGCGACATCCAGAGCCAGGTGCTGTAAAGGTAAGTGTTAAAATATTTTATACTAGCATTGATTAAACATACAATTTATGTTTAATTAATGGTACTAGTGTTTTTACACTTTAAACATAAATTGTGTTGTGTTCAGATGAGTGCCAGACATTCTCGCAAGCCCATTGTAAATGCTGGAGATGGAACAGGAGAACACCCTACTCAGGCTTTGCTGGATATATTTACAATCAGAGAAGAAATTGGTACGGTCAACGGGCTTACCATTACATTAGTTGGTGATTTAAAGAACGGTCGTACAGTACATTCACTTGCTAGGTATGGTTCCTGTGTTTTTAATATCTATTTAACTGTATAAATTATATCCCTTGTTAAATTATATCCCTATCCATTAGGTTGTTAACTCTTTACAAAGTCAATCTACGATTTGTAAATCCACCAAATCTTGGTATGCCTTCATCTGTTTGTCAATTTGTTTCTTCTCGAGGTGTTCCACAAGAACACTTTACATCTCTAGAAGCAGCACTACCCGAAACAGATGTGTTGTACATGACACGTATTCAAAGAGAACGATTCCCTGACGAGAACAGCTATAAACAAGCATGTGGCTTGTTTGTGGTTACACCTGAACTAATGAACAAAGCCAAACGTAAGATGATTGTCATGCATCCATTACCTAGGGTGTTTGAAATCAGTCCAGAATTTGATTCAGATCCTAGAGCTGCATACTTTAGACAGGCAGAGTATGGTATGTATGTGAGAATGGCTTTGTTAGCTATGGTACTAGGCAAATGTTAATTTCTAACCTAAAATAATGTAAACCCAAAATTAAAAAAAAAGTTTTTGTGACATTTTATAAAATCCATGACCTACTCGTATATTTGTGATAATTTTTTATTGTTTTTTTATATATATATATATATACATATATATACATCATTTTGAGCGTTGCATTTTTTGTATAAATTATTTTATATAATTACTTTTTGTACTGATGACTAATTATTATTGACGAATAAATAAAATTCCTATACGTATTTGAAACAAATAATAGGAGATAGCAATTTATTAGATTGATTTTATTACTGTTATAATTTAAGTAAAAAAGTAAAAAAAAAGTTATTTCATTTTTTAAATATCTATTTAAGTGTAACTGTTATTATTATATTATGTATATAATTAAGTTTTTTTTTTTTTTGATTAAACAAATGTCGATTAAATCTAAAATTCGACAAAATTGCCTCAAATGGCTGAAAAAAGTTTTCATTTGAAAATTTAATCAGTTTTTTATTTTTGATGGTTAAACACTTATTTCTCTTATTGATAAAGTCATATTTAACATTAAGCAGGATAGCAACTGCCTATGGCCATGGTCTTAGATTTTGATGAACCTTTTTTTTTAATTAACATTTTTAGTTAATAGTGTAATATGCTATCATCATTTCTTTATCAGTGGAAATATCCATGGTGTTGAAAAATGCTGACGCAGGTCCTACTTTCGTAACCAGACAGAATAAACTAATGATTTTGATTGATTTTCGGTATGACTCGTGTGTGGATCCAATTCACCAATAAGTTAATAATCAATAAGTAATCAGTTAGGTTCCTAATGAATAGGTCCGAATATGCGCGATATCAGTGCCCCGTGGCAATAGGATTTATAATACGCGCCACCATTTGAGATTTGATACGATTTGTTTTCTAGATACTTGAACGCCTTTTATTAATATGAATAATTGTTCTGAACCGGAAGGACTTTTCTAACACCTAATTAATATATTCTGTAATTGCACGACGATATTATATGGAAATCTATTTATTTTTTTCTTGTCATTTGGCATGTGGTCGAGTCCGTCGATTGTTCTCCAAACCCAAGCACTTGTTAAATTATATTGTAATATTACTACTATCATTGGTTATATGATATATAATTTATATGAGTACTATTATTCATAAACAATAGTATATGCCAACAGCAACACTTAACATGCGTTTCCTAAAATAATATATAAAATGCAAATGATAGTATTATAATAGTTATATTGCAGTAAAATAAAATAGTAAATAATAACATATTGAAGTCAAATTTAATGTAAATCATATATATAATATATTGTTTGTACTCCGTCTACTAAACCAAAACAGTCTAACGCGTTAAAAATACAATTATTCTTAAATCTTTTTTTTTTTTTTTAACATTATTATTACTGGCCTATATTATATAATATATAACACACGTGTTACTGCGATGACATTGTGTTCGTGTCATTTTTTGTTCAACTTTGAAATTAATTTGGTAAGTTTTTTGAGGGAAGGGTTTTTTTTTTTTTAATGGATTTTGTTCTTTCCGAACGCGTGCGCTAAATCGCCTACGATCGCCTGTTTCTCGGTGTTTTATGTGTGTTGTGTATGGTGCGAGTTGCGGTCCACGCGACGAGCGGCGCTTCACCATTTCTGTTCGACTGCCGTGGGAACTGGAAAAAACAAACATTGGACGACAAGTGTTTTACAAAAGATTTTCGAATTCCCAAACGATATGTTATTTTAAATAATTAATATAAACTGCGGAAAAAACCACACACCGGCCTGCTGTTATGCGTCTACATTTTGTTTTGATTTTTCAACGTTTACAAGCGAAAAGAACAAAACGTGTTAGTCGCGGATAAAATTCGTGTCTCCTGGTCTTCGGTCCGTCCGGCTCTTGGTCGTCTGTCGAAAAAATTTCTCCTGTTTGCATGTAGCCGTTATAATGATTGTTTAGAGCGAAAAAAAAAACCACGCGGCTACCATAAATATAACGGTTGGGACATGGACGTCTGTATCGTTCGGTGATATTTTTAAACATAGCGCGCGCGTCCTCCACCATTGTGTCTTACGATTGTGTACGTCATATTGTTATAGCATGATAATCTGAACATTTTAACGACCGAAACCGTGTAAACCGCGCCCTTGACGACGGCGTTAAAAAAAAAAAAAACACGTCGTTCTATTTTCAATCTCGACCGCGATGAAAAATGATGACGCGCACCTGTTATGCGCTCATAGGACGACGGAGGACTTGTTGATTGACGAGTCGGCTGGTGGTCCAACACCCCTTCACGTGTCCGTCCGTCATCGTTGGCCCACAAAAACGGTATGCCAACGGTCGCCTTTTTTTTCTCCCCATTCGCCGAACGCGCGCCATCGTTAACGCAATGACCTCGGACCATTTACGCGCGGCCGGACGGACGTCGGTGCCAAAATGTTGTTTGCGCGATGTATTGTGTTATAATAATATACGCGTGACGAAGAGGAGCGGGAGAGGTGCAAAGGATGGAAATAAACGGTTTTATACGCACGATGGCTACACGGTTCCAAAGGATAGGGCCCCGGCAAGGGCGCCCATATGAGGGGGCAAGGGAGGGACATGCCCTCCCCTTTGAAAATTGTTTACTATGATCAGAAAATATTTATTAAAATTTAATTTAATATACGAAAATCTATAATTTGTTTATGAAAAATCTATTTAGTTTGGAAAATCAGGTTATCAGATATAAATAACAATACACTTTTTTGTTTCTATTCTATGGATAGTTATCAATTCTTAAAATATTGTGTAGTTCCAGAAATACGAAAATGTGTGTTTGTACACAACCATAATATTTATATATTTGTCAATTAATATTTTAATAAATATAACTAATGTTTTAAGTGTCCAATTTGTATTAGTAATTAAATAAAAATTTCAATAAATTACTTTTATGGTAAATTGGTTAAATAATTATTATTTTATAGTCTTCCAATTGAATAATGTAATAGTATAATGTAAAATTGTAAACCCCTTCCTATATCATGGGCCATTCCTATTTATGAATATATTGATAAATTAAAATGTTGTCCCCCCCTTAAGAATTTTCCTATGGGCGCCCTTGGGCCCCGGTGCTGTAAGTAACCTAGGTCCCCTTTAACTAATATTAATATTTATTTTTATTCACGCGCAACCGGCAATCGTTGTTTATATTACACACGAGTAACATAGGTGGGCGATTGTTTGACATCATTGATTTTCATACGTCTAGACGATGACTAAAATAGTCATCTGGACCATCCTTCCGAGCGCAAGAAAAACACGTACGAATCCGTACAGTATAAGCATCATGAAGTTCCGTCGTAATATTTGAAACATAATGTAACACGACGTGTGTCGAAGACGAGAGGTCACAATGATGTACGATTCTTTTCGGGGTGTGGGGAATTTCGGGAAGAACAGTAATAAAAGTTGCAAAAACAATGTAAGCTTCTTAATCGCTTTTTTTTAAACTGCTAATATATTTTCCCGGATTACGTAATTAGGTATCTAAATTATATAGCCGATATAAATTATAAATATGAATTATTTAGCCGATATTATGGAAAATGCAATGAAGACAATCGCAGATGACCTCGACGTGTATATAAATAGTTATTAAAGAATCGATCGAATTCCTGTCTACGTTTACTTTCCTTTTATCGTAGCGAATTTCTACCAATCAGCTGGCCATGTATGATGACAACTTAATTTTTAACCTGAACGCTATCACGACCGAGAGTAATTATCTTCAATATTCTTCGTTCAACACGTAAAACGAGCAGTTATTTATTTTTCGTAATTTATTACAAAGCGCACTAAAAAAAAATCTTAAGCATATACTTACCTTAACTTCTTCGAACTGCTTTTTTTAGGCGTTGCAACATCAATTACCTTTTCTGCATTCATATCTGTCACATCCGAGGCCGTTTCACATTGCAGATTTTATGCGTTGAGTTGTTATAGACGTATCGTAGCGGTTAATAATGCAGTTACATATACATGTTTGTATATTCAATTATGTTTCAATACGTAATGTACATCATTACGATTATACACTTGTATTAAGTACATAACGATACATATATATTAGTATAATAAAAACAACAAAAACGTTTTTTTAAATCTTTATCAATATGATGTCAAATCGACATCAAAGTTTAGTAAACATACAATAAACACACAACAGATCTCCGCGTCTGAATACTAAACAGGTGTTTGCCTATTATCGTGCCTTCGGATCGATTAAAAATGTATTTTTTGTTAGAAAACTACAAAGAGCAATAGCACAATCTACTAAATATTTTTTATTGTTGACAATAGTTATGAAAACTTGTACTCACATTTTATATAGATTATTAAAAATGTTCAGGTCATAGTATTTATTTATGAATGATTTATACCATTTTAGCTTTTGTTGAAAAATTAAGTTGGGATACCAAGTCACAAAAACGTGGATATTATAATTGGTTGAAAATATTATTTTAATGTGCATAAAAAATGTAAAAATTTCAGTTAAATTATCCAATATTACTCTGGTAATATATATCATATCAACATAATACTAAATTAATATAAGCAATCTTTAAATTGAAAAAAAACAATGTTATTAGTGATAGTTTAATTTAATTTATATTAGATACGTACATCGAATAGTATATATTTAGGACTATAATAAAAAATGAACAATATTTTTTAACCAGCCATTCAGCCAGATGATTCTTTTATCATAATAGAATAATTATACTTACATATTTTGATTAAGTTTATCAAAAATTATATAGCCAAATTCTAGGTCCTCGACGTAATCTACTAATTAGGATACTAATATTATAATTTTAAATCTTAAAGTAAAACGAATAAAAATATTTTTTAACCATACATTTATTTTAATTTAAATGAAATACATAAAACAAATATTTAATTTTAAATTTATAAATTGTAATACAGCTTTGTGCTTAGTGAAATATTGGTAAATATGTTTTTATTTTGTTATTAATCCATGGTATGTCATTGATGTATCAGTATAGCATTTCGTAAAATTATGAAAATATATAAATGTTAAAGATAGATTTTTAAAATAAAATTATTCTTTAATAATTTCTTAAAACTTTAAAGGTATTTATTTCAAAGATCCATAAAATTTATTTAAGTACTGATAAATTATTTATATATATATATATATATATATATAATATTTTATATATATATATATATAAAATATTATATGTATTGTAAATTACAATCAAAATTAACTGTATTTGAATAAAATATTATTTACGTTAATCAAACAAAATTAATCCGATAGAAAGCTAATTGTGTACATTTTTTTCTTCACTAATTATTATTATTATTAAATATTATTAATATATTAATATTATAGCAGATGTTGATAAATATATAACAAATGTGCAAACATCATAGAAAAATTTCAAAACAATTCTAATAATGTTCAAGATATTTTACTACCAGGTTATACATTAAAATGAAATGATTGAGTTTTAGTGAATGGAAATGTGTAAAATGTGATAAATGTTCATATCTGTTAGCACAATATGTATAATATATGTCTAATATCTACAATAAAAGCAAAAATAAATAAAATACTTAAAAAAAAAAAAAAACAACAACGTCTAAGTACTCACGAATATACTGTGTTAGTATAATAATCCTATTGCGTATAAAGAACCACTGGATTATTTATTAATCACGCAATAGTATAATATACCACTCAGTACAAGAAAATGAAATTAAAATTAAACTAAAAATAAATAAAAAGAAAAACAGAAAAAATAACAGTGCCTATTTTATTAGTTACGTAGCATAAATTAGATGTAAAATTTGCATTACGCAACAATCATATATAACACATAAATTTTAAAAAAAAAAACGTCAACATTTTAATCGACATGAAGTTTGCACATTGGTTTATCTGTACCATTGTCTCGTTCTATTTTTTGACCATCAATGTCATAATAACGGGTTATACTCGATTGCGTACCTATAAGTTACATTTATATTTTATCACTCATTTAAAAACAAACACTTTTCTGATGAACTTTTTTATTGAAATAAATGTTGTTAAACTAAAAAAAGGCAGAATAAAACATAAACTGGGTGTTGAACATTTGCTACACTCTTATCGGCGAAAGATAGTGTTGTAATTAATAGTACACATATTTTGAAAGCATTAACAGATCAAAAAATGATTTTAAGCAAGCAAAGTTTTGTGTTTGAAGAAATAGGCATAGACTTTACCTATTTAAAGTGTGTATGAAACTAATTTCAAAAGTAAAATACTGATACTCAATAATATAACTTTACTTAATTTACTTAATAATTCAAAAAATAATAGTGAAATTAGTAATGAATATTAATGAAATAGAAATAGTAATGAATTTCATAAATTATTTCATTATCAGTGAAAAGTCAATTTTACAATTTTTTAAATATTTTGAACAAATGTAAATTATCTAAAATTTAAAAGTTTAAAATAAATGCTAAATCTAAAAAATTAATTCATCTAAATTCAGCAGTATGTTAAATGTTTTCTTTAATACTGTTAGGTAAAATGAAATTAAAAACACTAAAAATTTGAACTGATAAAGGGAATAAGCTCTGCTTGGAATCTAAAATCACATTAAATAGAAAATAAAAGCATTCATATGTATAAATATATAAATATATTTTTGTTTCAAAATAAAGCTGTTGGTGCAACACAATAGTCAACAGAAGTGATATTTATTGTATTATAATAGCACATAATTAAAACCAAAATCCATATATATATATATATATATATATATATTAAGGTGCAATATGTAAAACATCTATTATTGTAACTTATAGGATATACAATAAAATTGATCAAATAGGAATTAAAATGTTCAAATGTAACTATTAGATTCTATTATTTGTTAGTTGATGTTACACATATGAAAACATTTTGTTGAACCTTTTTTTATTTAACAAAACAATAATATTTACAAATATTTAACTATTAGAATATTAATATTTTAATTATAAAGGTTTAATAAATATAAAAGTTGGAAATTTACTGTATAATAAAAAATATTTAACATAATTAGAATATGAAATGCCTGAAAATATTTTAAAAAGCCTATAGGAAAAAATTATTGAGTAAGGTAGGTTTGAATTTAAATAAATTTAACATGAAAATATATTTTATATTCTATTTGATACTATTTAGAATAATTTTACAATGATTTATGAGAATCGTTTGGTATAAATGATGCAACCCAACAATAAAAAATAGCAAAAATTGATTTTATATTAATTAGATTCATTTGTTTTAATAACAATACTAACCACTAAAAATACTATCAAAACTATTGAGTTGTTAACTCTTCTGTATTAAATAAAACTTAGTCAGCCATAAGAATTTAATGAATTAAAAATAATGTGAAGGAATGATTCAAATATAAGCTATCATGAGAAAAAAAAATTAGATAAAATATATCCAACATTTTAATACCACAGTAGTTTTGATATTAACCTCTTTAGTAAATAGAAAAATTATAATTTTCTGTTAAAAAAATATAAAAACAAATGTATATTATATAAATTAATACATTTTTCAAATTAAGTCCTATAAATTCTAGAACTTATAGTTTGGTGTTAACAAATTATTTTTAAATGATCTAATGTATTAATATGTAAAAATAATAATAATTACATAGCGTTTAAATTATTGCCTAAAAAAAACCAAATAACACATAAGAATTAATTTATAAAATGTATATGATCACTATGCAACTTATAACTATTTCAACTTCTACCCAAATACACTAAACCATGTTATTAATTAAATTATAATTTAGTTAAATGGAATAAAATCGATCACTGAATCAGTTGATCACCTTAATCACTGATCACTTGATTAGATGGTATTGATCACTGAATAATACATACTTTAAACAATCAAATAAAATATTCAGAATCGACTTTAACCAATGATACATCACATATTTTATTTAATCCATACATAAAAATGTATTTGTTTAATAAATTACAACTAAATTTAACTAAAAAAAAAATTGTATAACTAAAGATGGTAATTTTTTTAAACTGATATGTTGTGCCCATACACTACATAATAATTCATTGTTTATAGTAAATTAAATATTATGTGTACATTATGTCAGGTCAAACTACATATGCATTTGGAAGTAATTTAAGCATTTAACACATTAAATTTAATCACACACCAGATGTTAAATAAAATTAAATTAAAAAAAAAATACATTATAAAACGGAAAAACATCTTTTTGGCAGTGAAAAATCACAGACATATTTGTCTGTTATTCTAGACATACCTTACCATATGCATAAAAATCACAGGACCGAAGGCACGCAAAACATATTATTTTAGAAACTAATTCCTTACCCAACAATAAATGCTGAACTTAAAATTAAACATGACTTTTTTTTTTTATTGAAACTTACTACAAGCTTACAAAGAGTTAAGACGTCTTTAATAGAGCATTGCTAAAAATGAATCAAAGTAAAAACAAAAAGGTTAGGGGCAATGAAATTTCTATTTCATTTTTCAAAAGGAATGGGTTAGTTATTTTTCAGTCTTTATTTCGTGTCATAATACGAAAAAGCAAGGAAAAAATAATTTAAAAATTGTTTAATAATTGCCAGAGAAATTTGTTTGTACATGTATCAGAAAATTATTTTTAAATATAATTATTTTGGGTAAAGAAGCGAAAAGGACGGTTGCCATCTTGTGTCCTTTACAAGGGTCCGTAAATGATGATGGCGAAAAACACGGACCACATGAGCACGATACCCCACACCGAAGTAATAACGCTCTTACCATCAGCGAACCGTCGAGCAACAAATTTCAAAGTCTCGTCTAAGAGAACTACAGGTACAGAAAACTTCATAACTGTAATCCATTCATCAAATGTAAGGGGAGTAACTTGGAACACAGTCTGCAAAGAGTAGTTTTAAAAATTGATTAAACAAAAAAATTTTAAAATTGTTTTTGTATTTTACGAACCGATAAGATGTCAACATGTAGAATAACAAAATGAAGCGTGAAGGACAATAACATGGAACCAATAAGCCATAAGTTTGACCATGGTGGCATGCTAATCAAAGATTGGTTTTCTGATAAACTATAAAAAAACAATTAAAAAGTAATATTAAAAAGTAATAAATCATTAAATAGAGAAAACTTATGTTTTATCAAACCTGTTCATGGCATTCAACATTTCAATTGTGACCAATACAGAGAGAGCCATTGTCATTGGATGAGGATCATGGAAAACAGCACAATCAAGACCTCTGAACTCACTTCCTCCGCTTATACATTGTAAATGGTGAGTCTAATATAAAAATATATTATTTATTATAATATATCACATCATTACAATATATTTTACCAGTTGATAATACGATATTAGAGGTCCATCTTCACAATACATAAACCACCAAGCAGCAGCACCAACAGTAGCTGCTCCTACATATCCACCAATAGCCATGTAACGGAAGAACAACCAGCCAGAAATCAAACCTTCATCACTTTTACGGGGAGGCTTTATATAAAAAAAATTATAATTATTAAAAATATGCTCTGAGGTTAGATATAGTAGTTTACTAATTTTAAGGTTTTTAATTACTTTGTCCATGATATCAAGATCAGGTGGATTGAACCCAAGGGCAGTAGCTGGTAATCCATCAGTAACCAAATTGACCCACAAAAGTTGAACAGGAATCAAAGCTTCAGGTAATCCAAGTGCAGCAGTCAAGAAAATACTAACAACTTCACCAATGTTGGATGAAATTAAGTACCTAATAAATTGTTTCATGTTGTTATAAATAGCTCTGCCTTCCTCAACGGCAGCCACAATAGATGAAAAGTTGTCATCGGCTAAGACCATTTCAGAAGCTGATTTAGCTACAGCTGTTCCAGATCCCATAGCAATACCAATTTCTGCTTTTTTCAATGCAGGAGCATCATTTACACCATCACCAGTCTATATAAAATTTAATACAAATTTAATATAAGTCATTATTTATAAATTTGTTTGAAAAGATAATAAAAAAGGAATAAAAAAAAAAAAAATTGTTTTTACCATAGCAGAGATCTCATTCATGCTTTGTAAATATTCAATAATTTTTGATTTGTGAGCTGGTTCTACTCTTGAAAATAGACGAGATCTAGAAACAGCAGCTTTTTGATCAGCCAAAGAAAGATCATCAAATTCTCTGCCTGAATAAGATTTTCCAGTTGTATCTTCATCTTCAGTAAATACACCAATCCTACGGCAAATAGCTTCAGCTGTAGCCTGAAAACAAAACAATTATAAGTTTAAAAATTGTATACTTGAATATGAAAAATTGTATATATATTGTATACCTTATTGTCACCAGTAATAACAATAACTCTAATACCAGCAGCTCTACACCTCTGGATTGAGTCAAACACTTCCTTACGGGGAGGGTCTAACATACCAACTACTCCTACAAATGTTAAATTAACTTCATAAGTATAAAATTTGTTAGAATCATTAAGATCCATTTGTTCTGGTTTTATTGGATTATCAGCAGTAGCAAGAGCTAAACAACGAAGTGTGTCACGTCCAGTACCATATTTACGAGTTAATTCTAAGATACGATTTTTAAGTGCTGATGTTAAAGGAACCTAAAAAAATATAAGCATTTAATATTTAAATATTAAGCAAACAGTATTAAAAAAATTACTTTTTGAGAACCAACTCTGGCATGAGAACATCTTTCAAGGACACCTTCTGGAGCTCCTTTGACGAACAATTTTGGACCAGTACCTAATTTGGTTGGTTTGATTGGAATACAGTAAGAAGACATAGATTTACGGTCTCTTGAGAATTCAAGAGTAAATTCTTTTTTCCACTTAGTTTCAATATCTTGTTTAACAACAATGGCTGTTGTTCTGCGGTCTAATCCAGTTTTGGAAACATTATTTGGATTCATTTTTTCTGCTAATACTATTAGGGCAGTTTCAGTTGCTTCACCAACCTAGTTTAATTTAACAAAAAAATAGGTAAATAATAATTATTATATAAACATTAATGTAACATTTATAAATATGATAAAATATAATATATAGTGTATAAATATATATATAAATATAATAATAATATTCATATACCTTTTCAAAAGCTTGTTTGAACTCATTAAAATCAATAGCTGAGTCATTACACATCACACAAATGGTTCCTAATTCATTTAATGCTTCATAATCTGAGGTTTTAATTTTTTGGCCATTAAGGAATACATCACCGATTGGTTCATAAGTTGATCCTGTGATCTCAAATTCAGTAAATGAACTGTCATTTCCTTCAACATTCTCAAAAATGAACATTCTATACAAACAATTAAAATATTTACAAATAAGTTTTTAAAATAAAAGCAAACAAAAATAAAAGATTTTTACCTGCTAACAGACATTTGATTAGTGGTAAGTGTACCAGTTTTGTCCGAACAGATGACAGAAGTACAACCAAGAGTTTCAACTGAAGGTAGTGACCTAACAATAGCATTCTTTTTAGCCATACGACGAGTACCTAAAGCCAAACAGGTAGTAATAACAGCTGGTAAGCCTTCTGGAATGGCAGCCACAGCTAAAGCAACAGCAATTTTGAAGTAGTAGATAGCACCTTTTAGCCAAGAACCTCCATGGGCAGGGTCATTGAAGTGACCTAAAATAAATAAATAAAAATTAGACAATATATTATTAAATTAACAATTATAATATACCAATATTAATGGCCCAGACAGCAACACAAATAATTGAAATAACTTTACTAAGTTGTTCACCAAATTCATCTAATTTTTGTTGCAGGGGGGTCTTGATTTCTTCAGTCTCGCACATTTCGGTACGGATTTTACCAATAGCTGTATTTAATCCAGTACCCATTACAATACCCCTAGCTTTACCAGCAGCGACATTTGTACCACTGAACAAAATATTTTTTTTGTCCTGAAATAACAAATAGAACATGTAATTATTTATTTTAAATGTAATTTTTATTGTTAAAAATCAAACCTGGTTTACAGCCCTTGGGTCTGGAATGGCTTCCGTATGTTTGATCACAGAAACCGATTCACCAGTCAAAATTGACTGGTCAATTCTCAATGTTGTCGAATAGATTTTGATCAACCTAATATCAGCAGGGATTTTATCTCCTACAGATATTTCTACAACATCACCAGGTACTATTTCTTTTGCCCGGATTTTCTGTACACCAGATTTATCACCTCTGATGACTTTACCCATTTCTGGTTCATATTCTTTAAGGGCTTCAATGGCTGACTCCGCATTACGTTCCTAGGAATTAATAAAGAAAAAAAAAATTAATAATGAAGATTTCCACAAATTTAATACATTTTTATAAAATATCAAAGTATAAATATTTATTCTAATTATATACTTCTTGATTACATTTAATATTTTAATTTTTTTTATTATTATTATTATTATTATTGTTATAAGAACATTTTAAATTCAAGAGCTATTACACAAGATATATATATATATATATATATAAATATGATACAGTAAAAATTGTATTTAATATTTTCAATGTATAATAGATAAGGATTCATGGCTTAATTCAACTTTCAATTTTTAAATCTATAAGAAATTATTTTATAAAGTTAAGAATTTATGTCTACACCTACAATCACAAAATGCGTCACTGAGAGCTGATTTGAAAAATTCAGTGGGTGATTCATTTTAGTGCCAATTATTTGAATATGGAGCCAAAGTATATATCAATCATCATTTGGCAGGGCCACCACAGAAGTTCTTAACAGCTTTTACAAGCAAAAAAAGGGATTTTAAAATTCCATTTTATTTTGAACATTAAAATATCTAAATATAACAATCAATTGAATAGATTTTAATGATGTATTTTTATTTATTATTTTACTTTTTTGATTCCTACCTAAAACTTATTCTGCCAAAAGTTTTTTAGAATGTTACGCATTTATTACTTTGACATGTAGCCAAAATATCTAATTAATTTTGCTCTAACATTTAATTTTGTAATTTTTTATCAAATTTTTTTTTTTTATTTTATAATATACTAGTTACTAAAATTAAAATTATTTAACTTTGAAAATACACATTATAGTATATTAAATTTATATAATTTGTAGAAAAATAAATTTAGCAAACTTATTAGATATTGAGTTATTGAATAAGCAATTATTAAATACATTTTAGATTATATAGAAAACATAAAACAACTATTTTAATAACATAGAACCTTTCATCCTAAATTTAATAAATAAATATATATGTGACATTACCTGCCAGACTCCAACCACAGCATTCGCAATTAAAATAAGTAATATAACAAATGGTTCCACAAAGGCTGTTAGAGTTTCATTTATGTCCTCGTGTTCTTCAAATAATGCTAATACCTATTTAAAGAAAACAATTAATAAACTATGTATTTAAATTATTTATAATTATAATAAGTGTAATTATGATGATATAACTTACAAAGGATATAATAGCAGCTAATAGTAGAATTTTAACTAGTAGGTCATCAAATTGCTCGAGAACAAGTTGCCAAATTGATTTACCTAAAAAGTTTGATTAGACATATAAGTACACATTAGGTACAATTATTAAGATGAAATCTGATTCTTATACAAAATTTAATTTAAATTTAAACTAAAATGTTATTTAAGTAATTTTAAGTTCAATAATTTGAATTTTAAGAGACTACGAACACATTATAATTAGTTAACACCAAATTTTTTTTTTTTTTTAAATGTTTAAAAAAAAGGAAAACATTAAAATAATTGGTAATTTAAATTACAATTTTTTAACTTTACAATGAATTTGAGGTTTTAAAAAAAATACAATTTAATATTTTGATAGAATTTGAACATTATAAATTGTCATCAACAAAACATGAATAATAATACAATTACTATTTAAGCATTCATTGAAAGTAAAAAATATAAAACAATATTAAATCAAAATTTAAGAGAGAATAATTAAAACATTATTTATCAATGCTTTCGCACCAGATTTGTTCAAGCAAATGGTGACTTATGCGAATGCTTGCCATATGGCGAATAAGGTACCAAACATGTCAAAGAACCTCTAAACTATATAGTTACATACAATTTAAATAGTTTTATAAAAAAAGGTAGAAAATACATTTTCAAAAATATAAAAAGTTATCTTACCTTCTTCGGCGGGCAATTCTGAAAAAAAAAATAATAATTTGTTTAATAAAAGCAATAACTCTTATAATTATATAAATGTTGATACTTGATATTAAATATATTAATAATAAATAGAACTTAAATTCACGATTTTCATTACTATAGATATACAATTCAGAAACTTAAGTTTGGTAAAAGTAACTTTAAAATGGTTAAATACTATATACCATAATATGCATACTACATAGTATACCTACAAATCATGATAGTATAGTTTAATATTTTTTTTTTTTTCATAAGTAATTATGTTAAATATTATAAAGCCTCAATTTATATAAAATAAACTTTAAATACATTGTTTAAATTTAGGAATTCTATGATCATTTATACAGTGTGAATGAAATATAAAATAAGAATATATACTATATAATAATAAGCAAAAATTATAAGACCACAATAATAATCTTATGTTTTACCTAATTTTGACTATTTAAACATAATGTATAATAAACAGCGGCGGATTGGCCTACCGAAATAGTTCCCGGTAGGCGTATTATACACTGGGCCGATGTATTTGGATTAAAAATTATTTTGTAAAAATAATGTATTCAAGTATATAGTATTTAATTGTAAGATTGTGATAAAACCTAGTATAAATGTGATGCAAACAATTCTACGAGCATTTAATCCATGAACAAAGAAGATTTTTATGGAAAATTATTATTATTGGATGGTGAGCCAGTCATATAGTAATTATGTTTAGCCGAAATATTTAGCCAATCCCCCGTTAGTAACGAATAACCAAATTTGAAACAATACAATAATGTCAATGATATTATGTAATTGCTAAGTATGTACATTAAAAATATTTTAAAAAATTAAAATAAGTAGTAATTCAATAAATAGTATAACATACTGCACAAAACAATTTTAAAAACAATTTAAAACAATTAAGCAGGTTTCATTAAATTATATGAAACATGTGTTATATTTATGTACCAAATTATATCAGACAACTTTTTAGTCAATAATTATTTATGTGAAAGTTAAAAATCTAATACATAATCAATAGTTGAATTTAAATATATGTTAATATACAAAATAAAATATCAAATAAAAAAGTAAATGAATGTAATTAATAGTTACAATTTTCAAGCAATTAACTATTTAAATAATAAAAGTAACTTATATTAATTTATTGATCATTAGAATAACCTTAATCTTTAGTAATCTAAATATTTACTTAATGTTATATAGATATTCGAAAATTGTTGAATAATTATGAAATTATATTCATAAATTATCCATGATTTCACTAACTATTTCAAAATGATAAGTATTTTTGAAAATAAATAAAATGTTTGGAAAAGTGTAGTTTGTTCATTATATGAAAAATAAGTTATATCATATCATTACTTGATGTAAAACTTTGAATGATTTGCACATAATAAAATATTGTAATTTTGAATAAAATATATGGAAAATAATAAATACTTATAAATTTTAAAGTATTTAAATAAATAGGTACATTAAAATTAAATAAGACAAACAGTAAGACATATAAAAGGGTTAATCTGATATTCTGATACTAATTTAATTATATAGAACAGAAATAAAAAATTAACCATTTAATCTAAATATAATATATGTAATGAAATATTTCAATTGTAATAATTTAATAAAAGTAATTAAATAAATAATGTTAATCTTAATTACTCAGAAATATTAATTATTTGAACTTCTAATAAAAATTAAATTTTTGACTATATTTTATACCACATGAAATAAAAGATGGTTTTTATTTTTATTTTAAGTAGATATTTAAAACCAATATTCAATATGCTAGAATAATACATACCATTTGGACCATATTTGGCTTGATTTCTTTTTATTTGATCAGGTGTTAGACCTTTTTCTGGATCTACGTTGAAGAAGTTTTGTACTTCATCCACGGTTTTCGCGTGGGCGTCCTCCATTGTGGACGGCTTGATGGTTTAACACAGCGATCCTTTAATATAACATTCACAGTGATCGTTTGTATTGTTTCTGCAAAAATATAAATTGAAAATCATAATTATGAAATATGAAAATACTTTTAAAGAATTATAATAATATATTTCCAATTAAGTTTTTGAATTTATTCTTATATTGTTAACATAGATAATATAATAATAACAAATAAATACAACAATATACAAATATAACACCATTTCTTTAATTTAGGTTGTTTATCACAAACAAATTTAATGATTGAATTGCACTATCACCAAATAATTGTTTGTAAATATAATATTTATGCAATTCAAGTTAATTGATTTATAATATTTCAATTTTTAGATTGACTTTTTTTTTTAAGTATAAACAATCTTAGATCAAAATAACATAATATAATGAAAATAATAATATTAACAATTTCAAGCCATTACAAATTAATAAAACAATAATACCAGAATAAGCATATAAGTTTACAATGTACCTAAAACTTTTTAACATACCAAAAAGCAAAATTATCAACAAATTTATAATGTAGATAAAAATGAAATTTATTATATTACATATGAATGCATGAAAAATAAGTTTTTACTGTATCTTCTTAACTTGGTATTGAAATTAAACTCTTAATGTCCACAAGGTAAAATTGTAAAAACTACTAAAAATGACAACTACGAAATTGCTCTCAATGTGATTAACATAAACCCCATGTTTAATATAAAAAATGAAATTTACATAATAAAACTTCTAAAAGCAGATAAAAACTATTAGCCTTGATAAGCTTACTGCTTACACAATGAATTAATCTTCATTATCATGTATACTGATTTAAGTTTTATTCTCAACAAGTACACGCCTAATTCAAATTATTACCTAATGGTTATCAAGGGATTAACGAGGTATGCAAGTTCTTTAATTTTAGTCTAACAGGTAACGTGTTAAATATAAACACAGTGACGACACGAAATCAGAGCAGCGTTACCCAGACTAGCTAACATTATCTGCGGTAGAGACTGAAATACGAAAAGTATTTTTAACCATGTATGCATTGGTTGAAAAGTAGGTTCAGCACATGGGTGGCAGATTTGGTGAAAACAACGTGCGTCGAACAAGCAATATACGCTCAACGGTCGAACACATACCTAAATACCAATCACGGATTGGTGTCGAGACGATAAATCCAAACGAGCGTACAACGATCCGACGGCACCAATAAACGATGACAATATTATTTTTTGCACTAACCTTCAGCACCTCAGCATTACGGCATAATAGGATTGTTGTTGGCGGTGTACAGCGACGGGCCGCGAATCGGTTGTTGAAGGCGGTTGACGACGAGCAAGAACGGTGCAAGAAAGTGATAGAATAATAGGGAACGACTGTGGTTGCAGTGGACGAACTATAAAATACGGTTGCCGGACGAAACAGAAAGAAAAACGTCACCAAAACGAGCGGTGCAGCGGGGACGAGACGAAACGGAGAGACAAGGGCAACGGCGTAAAAAACGAAAATTAACCGTTCGGCCTGGATACCGCGGACGAACAGTAGTACCGATATTATATCGGAAAAATTATTACTACGTTATTATGGTAAATGGCGCATAAAGGTGGCGGCAACGGCGGCGGTTGCAACTCTAACGGGAGATCGGCGTACGGGGAATAAAGAGTACGCGAAAAAAAAAAAATATACTAGAAAAGGAGAGCGAAACACAACGAGGAGGGAAGAAGGAAACGTACACGTCGGAACTCGGTGCGCGGGTCGTGCGACAGAGACGGACTGCGAGTAACGTCCGGAGCGACGACGGCCAATCGGATCGTTTTACGTAAAACACACGGTCGCAATGCTCGTTATCAGCGAAGCCGGTTTGCCTCCCCCCCTTATCACGTCACGACGTCGACGTCACGCGCGTCAGCGTTTATCGATTGTGTTCCGTTGACGTCGTATCCGCGTGCGTTCGACAATGTTCTCCTCGTGTTTGCACGTGAACATTTGGCCATTGCCATAACTACGCGCCGTGGCGCCCTTAGCGAATCTTATTTCGGCGCTAATACCAATATAAAACCAATTTCAATTTAACCCATATGTACCCTCATATATGGCTTGTGCCCCCATACTTGGCTTGCGCCCTTGGCAACCGATCGTTTCGCCGACCTATAGCTACGAGATACTGTTTCTTTCGTTGATTTAGTGCCGGGTGTTGGGAACATCGAGAATCGCAAACATAGCGATAACATAACTCCCCCTTCCCTCCTTGGAACTACGCCGAGCCCCATTCGAATTTCAATAACAGCGTTTGTTAATAATATTTTATGCTTTTTATCATAATTTATTATTACAATATCATCGCCTTGACAAAGTGTAACAAAAATAATTATTATTTACTCGTTATCTTTCGGTTTTAATTTAATTTGTATCCCGTTCAATTCGTTTTCGTGTAACGTACGCGTAAGTCCTGTATTATCTTTTTCGTTTTTTTTTTTTTTTTATATACCATAATCAGCAGCAGTACACCGCAATAATATAATTGCGTTTTGTAATTTCCCTTCCCTTCGTTTTGAAACGCCTAATGTTAATATCTCCGCATTCGTAACCCGCAAACCTAACCCATGTTGTCACCGGTATTTGAATGTTTGGTTTTATCCCGTTATGTGTCCTATAGACGAGCGACGAGCAAACGTTTGTATATTGTAATACTTTATTATGTCATCACCGTTGATAACGCGCGAGGAACGGTGAGATCAAATCATTATTCGAGTTGTAGACGTACCAATTTATAAAGTTTATTTGTTTATGCAATTGACGCCCATTAGCTAATTTAATTAATTCAATAACGTTTCAGTAAAGAAAAAAAAAATAATACCCTTGGGGATCGTTTTGTTTTATTGTTTTCAAACGACACATCAAAGACTGCAATCGTATAAATAAATTTGTAAAACATTCGTCTAATTAGTTTATAACTAATGTTCGTTTAAGAAATTATTATTTTATTTGTAGGTGTATTAATATATATATACAACTATTATTCGTCTTCGTTTAATCTACAAATGTAGCGTTCACAAAAACGCGGGAAAGCAATGAAACAAACATTTAAAAGCACCTCTTGTTTAAATACCATTAACATTTTTATAGAACACATGTTATTGGGAAGTTGCCATAGGAGATATTTTGTGCAGAAAAAAAATGATTCTAGGTTTTAGTATTTTTAAAGTCTGCCGTTTGTAAAATGATATTTTCTACATGACCTGTGCCAATTGTTTTTAGCACGTGAATAATATATAGTATGCGTCGTCGTATACATTTTTAACAGGCCAATAGTTAAAATATTTTTTAATACAATTATCGAGCATTTTTTCTCTCTCGTATAACCTATACAACTAACTTAATTTAAATAAATAATACAAAAAAAAAAAATTACACTTTTCCATCATTATAAAACAAAATTCACAAATATTAAATTTCAACAATTATATATATAAAATTCAAAGTCCTCCATACCTTCGTTACCTAGACATAATTAGTAGAAACAAAATAAGTAATAAAAATAAGTACTAATATACACGAATATATATTCGAATATATATATAACAAGTTTCATTTTATTTTCAATAATAAAAAACTAATTGTAAGTATTTAAAAACTTAATAAATTATTAATGTAGTGCATTTTGAATAAAGATATGTATTGAATACATGTATCTATTTATTACTTAAATATAAAAACACACCAACGTAGGCACTTAATATGTTTATATTTAATTTATAAACAAAAAGTCTGTTATTTTATCATTACTACTACAACACGTTTACCTCAAAAGTATTTTCGAGATATAAATTAAAACATGATTACTTTAAATAATTTTTTAAGATCATTTAGAAGAATAATAATTATTTTTATAAAATTATATAATTTTTTTAAAAATTAATTCAATATTGGTTCCCTAATGTTTATGTCGTAAAATTAAATTCATTAATGGCCTTAATGTTTCGCCTTACATACTTTGTAACCCCTATATTATAAATGTTTTTAGAATTTTGAGCCTTAAAATCCCCAAAGGTTCTTTTAGTATAGAAATCTGTCATTGGTAACAATTTAATTAAAAAGTATGTCCCCTGAAATCAGATGTTATTTAGGCCATGAATTTTTTTTTAGAAAATGCGACTTTAGCCTAAATTATAAATCAAAAAATATTTATAAATATTTTCATTGAGTCGTAATAAAAATCGGATAAGAATCAAAAGTGAAATGAACTGTAAATTAAAATAAAATTTTAACTCACGTCTACAATTCGTTTTCGTCCGGATTTCGGACGACTTTTCAGTCCCAATTCACAGCCACTAGGAAAAAATAAAATAAATGTAAAAAACACTGAACACTACTATAGAGTATCACGATGAGTTAAGAAAAAAAGAAGAAATTACAGAGTACAATTCTCTCGTTCGGCACTTCTAAGTATGAAATGTTTGAGCAGCAACGAATGCGAGATCCGAGGGACTAACACGGTGATCAAAAATAGTCGCCCTCGTCGCTGCTGGCCCGTTGTGGATTAAAAATATTTTTTTCCCCGACAATTTTTAATGCCAATTTTTCGTATACTATATAGAAACACCCCCACTCCTCAAAAAACCCTTCTGAATAATATTGAACCAAAATTAGCGGCTATTGTACGTTTGCTTTGAGCCGTACATAGAGAATTCGAAAGACAATTTTAAATGAATCCATTTTTATGCAATTTAGAAACTGCAGGTAAAAATTTTTATATTTAGGTTATTTTTAGATCCTGCAAAGTTAATATTATTCGATAATATTATTTCTTATTAGACTTATCATGGAAAATAATTTTTATTGATACATTGCTTTTCATCATCCATCAAAGAATCATGAATATTTAAATAATTATATATTTATTATTAATACATAATTTATTATTAGTTGATTATCTAATAATGCAAAATATTTCATAAAATTATCTATACTTTTTGAATTTCTTAAACACAATTTATAATATAATTTAAAAAAAATTACACTGTAGAGGATATAACAAAAAATATACTTAAAGTATTATAAATAATTAATTTATATACATTTTTAATACATAATTTTACTATATAAATCAAACTATAGGTTTGTTCAAAAATTTGAGACTAAGTATTTATAGTTAATTCACTGACCTTGTAGGTAAAAATTAATAATACGTTTAGCCTCAATAAATATAAATTTTAAAAATAATTTTGTGGAGAATAGGGATCAGAAATTTCAAAATGTATTTTTATACCTTTATTTTTAATAATTTTTAAATATTTAATTTATCAATTTTGATTAACAAATGTTTTCAGTTAAAAAAGTAAATGTTAATAATTAAATGATATATATATGTAATTTAATACAATTTTATAGAATCATTGAGAAATTAATTTTATTAATCATTGGCTTCTCCAACGATATTTTTTTAAATATTGATATCGATAAATTTTCTGCAATATTTAATAGCGATATCGGAAAAAAAAATTAAGTACCGATGTATCAAACTACATTTAATAATAACCTACATCACTCTGAGCTCTAGCTAATTGCATAAGTTTATAATTATCTATTATTAATTAATATATTTATAATAAAAAAAAACAGTAAAAATGTTAACAAATTAAACGAAATTAATATATTAATAAAACAATTACAATTTGATTAAATTCAAAGAATGAAATTAAAGTATATGAACAAAAAAAACAAAAAAAATATATTGTTCAATAACGATAACTACCTTCAAAAGTATAAACACGTATTTTGTTCAACTGGTCAAATGAATTATTTTTTCATGCGCTATATAACCTTATCCTGAAATAATTAAAAATTCATGAATTAACATATATGATAATATTATTTATATTAATATAAACAAGTGAAAATATATTACATTTAGAATATCGATACCGAAATATTCGTAAAAAAGTTCGCGATATCAATATAGTATCTAAATATCGATATCGTTGGGGAATCCATATTTTATTTTTATTTTATAATTCATATTCCACCTGGAATATAAAAAATTAATATATTATATTTATATAAATACATATAGTATATCGTTACACTAATGACAATACCACGTATCTAAATTTCACCAATTGTTCAAGAGAGTGAAAAAACTGAATAAATATTAACGTAAATATTATGTTAATACAAATATTATATATACCTATACACCTCATATTTTTTATCAAGTTTAAATTTAAGTTATTCAACATTAATTTTAATAGAATTCTTTAAATTTGGTTGCTGTTTAAAATTTAGTGTAGTTACTTAGTATTACTGGTAAATACTAATATATCCAATTTGGAGGGGAAATAATTTATTTTAGGTCATTGTACAGAAAATAAATTTTGTGCACAAGAAGAGTATAAAAATATATATATATTGATACAAAAAACTCATTTTGTGTGAAATGTCAGATATATAAATATTAAATATTTATTTATATATTATATATTATTTATTCGTTTATAATTTTTATTGAAAAAATTTACTAAAAATTCTTGGAGATGCCGGGGATCGAACCCGGGGCCTTTCACATGCAAAGCGAACGCTCTACCACTGAGCTACATCCCCACATGCAATGGATAAAAAAAAATATAATATTTAATCAAATTCAAATAGATTTTATCAAATTTAAACTATAATCTTAAATTTGTACTTACATTTAGATTAAGAAGTAAATTATACTTATTAATATTAATTAAATATTTATTTACTATAAATACCTTATAATTATAAATGTATAAAAAAACGTTGGAAATCCAAAAATTCACTCTGTACGTCACCTCTTTCTTACTAAATAAAAACACCAATCCTTTCAAGAAAACTGGAAAAATAACAATAACTACATCAAAACATTTTTAAAATAAAAAATAGACATTTACAATCATACATATAATTTCATATATGTAGGTAATATAACTTATTTAATAATCATATAATAATCTTGCAGTGCAGGGGCGTCTTTTCAGTTTTTCTTAAGGGGGTGCAAGCAATTAAAGAGGCCAATTTTTTCCTACCACCAAGCCAACATTTATGATTAGCAGTGATTACTGATCAGCCACGGTGCATGCACAACATTAAAGATTGGAAAACTGAAGGCCAAAGTGGCAAGGCCATATATCAGTGACGGCTAGGCCAATAATTGAAGATGATAAAAAATCAGGGTGTGCGAGTGCACACCCTACTCCCCCCCTCAAATGGCACTCCTGCTGCAATGGTGTATTTTCAAATTATTTGTGGGAGAGGGTTTAAAATTTTTCTAAATTTAAGTAATTTTATAATATTATAAAAAATACATATATACATATAAGCTATATATTAATAACTAATTATTCTATTATTATTATAAATAAAAATAGGTAAAGAGTTACAATTTTAAACAATAAAGGTTAAAAACTAAAGCAAGAATAACTGATTATTTTGTGAATAAACAATAAAAATAATTCTGAATAGTTTAACTTGTGAATAAATTAATAAAAATATTGTGAATAAGATCACAATATAATGTGCCAGATAAGTCAAATTCGCCAGTAAATAAAATGTTGATAATCAGTTAGATTAGCCTATTACCTATAACAATATAATTTATGACCTTTCTGAAAACAAATAAACTATATACAGGCCATATTATACATAGACCAAATACCACTCAGTCACTAATCATCGCTACATCTCGAAAATGACAGATCGTATGAACTTGCAATTTGACAAAGTCTCTTAAAATGTGTTAATCCTAAGTCTAAATTGGTAAAATGTAAGAAGTATAAATAGGTACTTCAATATTTAATAGTTTTTAGTTTTCTTTAATTTATATTTTTGAATGGATTTACCTGTGCTAGAATTGGTATTGAAATATATGACGTGCATCATGGTTTATAGATATTCACCAAGCCATTGTATACTATATTTAAAATATTGAGGCTATGGTTTAAATTTTGAAAGGGAGTATAATAAATAATGTACTGTAATGTACTTTAATATTCGTTGGTTTGTGGCAAAATGTTTAAGGTTGTCATAAAAGGGTACCATTTAAAAGGTATTTTCACATTCCTTAGCAAGATATAAAGAATGAAAAACAAAAATTTGAAGAAAAAGTCATGGGAGTCTGCCTAATTTCACTCCCTACTATTTAACTAAATTCTTAAATAGAGTCTTAATATATACTTTCCAAGTCAAGCACTGTTTATAGATAATATTGCTTAACAAATCGATCTTCCCTGTATACAAAAAAAATTATAATTGATTATTAATTATTATGATTATCTGATAGTATAATCATATTATTGGAACAACAAATGGCTGTTTTCAATGCTTTCCAAAGTCTTGGAATAACATTTTAATGTATGGTTGCTATAGTCATACAAAAATAAAAATTTACCTACATATTAAGTACCTAAGTAGTTTTATTATTTTGTTTGGAGTCAATGATCAAAATTGAATAAGATAGGTATAATAAATAAGAACAAATATAAATGTATCTAATTCTAATAAAGTAACACGAAAAATATCAAGAATAAGGATAAAATTTAGTTAGGGCTCTTATATATTATAATTATTAGAAATAATATATATAATTTAATTTTTTAAATTTATTTTAACTTAAAAAATAACAACGCACTACTTTTGAAATTTGTAACTAAGGTATCATAGTTAAATATTATTAATTAGATTTATAATTGTAATCTAATTTAATTATTTTAGTTTTAAACATAATACAAATGTCATTTTATTGTTTAAAATAAGTAATTCCTTTAATATTGACAACAATTAGACAATCAGTAACCATAAAAAAGTAATTTTTAATAACTATCCTAACTTAGCTCGGGTTCGACCTCTGTTTAATTTAAAACTATTTGACAAGTCCGGGTGATTTCAAAATTAAGCTTTCTCGTTTGATTAGATTAAACGTGTTACTAGGTAATTAAATACCTATAATGTACCAATTTAATAATTATGATCGTAATTCTTTTATGGAGAGAGGTATGTAATTGGTTAATATATTTGATATTGATTTATTTTCATGTACAATATGTGTTTATGTAATCGTATTTAAATATTTTAATAAAATAATATATGTAAGAATTAACTTAGAACCTGAGTTATATGTCAGTTAGTATTGAATTATTATAAATAGATGGATTTACCTTGACGAAAATAATTCTATCTTTACCATAAATACCATCTTTGTGTATATAAATATATTATATTCATTTTTATTGGATATCCCGTCCAAATAAATAAACATAATTTAGTATTTATTTTTTAGATTTTTCTAACTTATATAAAAAACCTCTACTCGTTAAAACAATTTTATGAACACACAATAACAATAAAATAAAATTATTAAATACAAATTTATTAAAATATTATAACCAAAATTTTGTTATGTATCATGTTTGTAAATATTTTATAATTTTATAACTGATGACAGCACTAAAAAGCAAAATAATGGGAAAAATTATGTATTGAAAAAATATTTCGATACAAAAAAAATTGATAAAAACATTCTTGGAGATGCCGGGGATCGAACCCGGGGCCTTTCACATGCAAAGCGAACGCTCTACCACTGAGCTACATCCCCATATGTTTCAGAAGCTACAAAACTATAAAATTTAAGAAATTATATGCATATAAATAAAATATTAAGTAAAAATCTGCTATATAACTTGTCAAATAATATAAATATTTGGGATTACTGATGTGACATGTATATAAACAAGCAAGGTATTGAATGTACCCCCGACACTTAAAAACAATTTATATTTTTGTAAACAATTAACAATCAGTAGTTTATTTATCATATATCAGATATTAGGTAACTAGGTACCAACTAAATCATAGTTCCCGTCTTTATTTGTTGTATTTGTTAGTTATTAATTATTATTGTAATTGTAACCCATAAAGACCTTAAGATACCCATCAAAATATTTTTTTCTATGTACGCATCTGTTATTTAAGTTTTAGCCATTAATTAACTGCTGTAGTGTAAAATACTTATTAACTACCTACAGTATGTATAATTAAATCTAGATCATTTTTATTCTTACTGATCAGTATTACATTTTCCATGTCTTTGAATTATAACCATCGTATAAATTTAGAAGACTATGATTTATAACATGTCTATAATAATTATACAAATTTTAAATTCGCTTATTTAAATTTTATGGTGTACTAAAGTTAAAGCCAGATTATGATAATTTTGGGGCCCGGGGCCAAACAATTTTTGGGGCCCATAACCATAATCAAAATATTGGTGATCTACACATAAATATATTTCAGAGACAAAAAATATATTATATTATGTATATTCTAATTTATAAATGTATTTCTTGCTTTTTTAAATACAAAAATAAAAACATTATTTGTATAAATCATTTTTTCTTGCTTTTTGAGAAGCAAACCCTTTAATTATATCATCAGTATTAATTATCTACCTCCAAAACATCATTCTTTGAACACAAAACCATACATTTTCTTGAAAACGTCTCGTTCAATACTTGTTTTTTATATGAACTAAAAAAGAGTTAAAAAATACGAAAAAACCTACTATCCGCCAGGGGCCAACTATGGTTTGATATCCATGGTGGGCCCGGGGCCATGGCCCCTCTGCCCCTCCTTAATCAGGATTTGACTGGAGTATTCCAAAATCAATGGCCTGGCGAACATGTGTCCAAAATGAGCAATTGCTCGTGTCAAATATTGAAGGACCTAGCACCAATATTTGTTACCCAACATTTCTATATTTTTTTGTGCTATAAATAACTATTAGGTATAGTGAACTGGGTCAGGTACCAGATGTCCAGTTAATACTTACGTGTAGATATTAAGATGTTCTATTAAATAAAAACAAAGACATTATACATTTTTAAATGGTAGAAGGGTACCAAAACTGTATGTTTGCTTTTTGCAAATAATCCTGACATCACACCACTGTCCAAAAGTAGTTTAATAAGTTTCCACACAACTATTTATTCGTTGGTTGTTTGTATTGTGATATGCATAATGCATAAAAATTAAAACTTTTAAGCCTTGAAAATCTAAAAAATATGAATATTACATTATATATACAATTTTTTAAAAAAAATACCATATTTATTTAATTCATTAACTGAAGAAAATTAAAAATAATATAATATTACTTTCTTGGAGATGCCGGGGATCGAACCCGGGGCCTTTCACATGCAAAGCGAACGCTCTATCACTGAGCTACATCCCCACGTGTAATCATATATACAAAACTAATTAATTATATAAAAAAAAAAAAAATGTTATCAGAAATTTCAATATTTATTAGTCATAAATATGTCAAAGGCGTCATTGATTCCATCCGTCCTTACCTATATAAACTAACCAGACATCGTTTATCGTAAAACGAGATAAGACTATATGTGTATGTCATTTATCAGTTTTATACAATAAGTTAATAATAACTTGTTTTTAAACTTCAAAAATCTATGGATGAATTCGTACAAATGAGAATTTGTTAGGTTGTGATAATATAGGACCATATGATTATTATTAATTTTTTTGACACTAAAAGTTCTTTTTAAAGTACTGAATTCAAATACAAAAACCTAAATTTAAACATACATTTTTGAAATAGGCGCAGAATTTTGAGTTAATTTACAGATACCATATGTGTATTAATATATTACAAAATAAATGTCTTTTAATTATACGTAAGAAACTTATATTATATACTAAATATAATTTTTATAAAAAAAAATCTTCAATTCAGTAATAGATATGGAAAAAGTATTAAAGCTAGGAATATATTGACTTTTAGAAGATTTAACATTTTACTTAATTGTAACTTTTATTCTTGTCTAATTTAGATCTTACAATTGGTAACACGATTGTAGACTACATATAAATTATAAATATACCTACCTAGCTACTTGAAATTTATTAAATTTATTGTAATTATTTGATAGATAAATGTGGTTATTGATTAACCATGACAGTAGCCACTTAAGAAATTAAATGTGCAGGAGAAAGAACTGGATAAGAATAATAATAAAATATCAATAAGAATTGTTTTCATTTTCCTCTGAGACGTATAGACATAAAAATTAACGACCATAACAAAATACTCTTCGACGGCTGCAAAATAGATACGAGGAAACTTGGCCGAGAGGTTGATAGAATAAATTGAGAATCAAAAGTGGTTTAAGAATTTAGTAGCTCTTCCATAAGCCCGGTCAATTTATAGAGTTTAAAAATGGTAACCAGTACTATATTAAAATATATTTTAGAATAAAAACAAACGATTTTTTATGAAATATATTTATTATTAAATTCTAATGATTTTTGATGTAAAATCATCGAAGATTGGTGTATATTTCTTCACACATTTAATATTACTAGGTACTTTTTGTTATTAATGGTCGAGAGAAATAATATATTTTCATCATCGTCTAGCATCATAAAACCTTTAATTTCTGTTAAAGTTCTTATAGTTGTTTGGTCGTTAAACAAAATTTCAATAATATAAAACAGCAATCTCATATAATTAAATAAATTACAGCCAGCTATTGTTTACTTCAACAGTTCAACTGTAGCTAATTATGAGAATAGTTAGACACTGATGTTGTTTCTCATACTAAACAAAAATGCAGATACTTCACAAAGGTATTAGATAAAATGTACTCAAAATTTGTTGTACAATAATGATTTCTCTTGACTTTTGAACATTCCATAACATTTATGGCCTTCTATTGAAGGCCATAGCGATGACCGCTATTCGGAATACCAATTTTTAGTTATAATATATATTTACTACGTATAGTTATAGAAGTAATCACAATTCATATAATATATAATATAGACACTCAATATTCCAATTTAGTATGTACTATAAAATATACTGATTTTATACAACATTTTTTATTCGGTAAGAAAAGGTCACGATTATTAACTTATTAATAAATATAAACTTTAGAACATTAAAAACTTATTTAATATTTATAAAGGTACGAGTATAGTAGAAAGCATATGAATTACTAGTATGGTGATATGAAACAAGTCTGCAAATTTCAATGTATTGTAATATTATGAAGTTTTCAAGATTTTAAATGTTGAATATATAAATCATGACAGGTGTGCGGTGTACAAATGGTTCGGCTAAGGTTTTTAAAATGAGATTTTCTAAATTTGAACACCATTGGCCAAAAACTATTTATATAATTTTCCACGGCTCCATAGACTTATGCCAAAGTCTCCGGAACGTCTCTGCCACCGCACCTGTATCCCTCTTTAGAACATATCATTTAGTATACTCAGTTGCGCAAAACAAATTAGGTTAAACAGGGATATCATCTAGAGCAATAAACGTTTTTTAATTATGGCAAGTTTATAAAAATATAACATTGATATTACAAAGAGAACAATATACATACAAAATACATAAAAAATCTAAATTCTTTACAAAGTATACAGCTAATAAATGAAACAATTCTATAAAATTTAAATTTATTTCTACGTGTATCTAGATATCTGACATATTTACAAATTATCTCTTTAACAATTGCATACAGTAATAGTTTACTTTGACTTCAGAGCAACTAATACAAATATGAAAATTTTGCATCTAGAGCATAATGTATTATTGTATTATAATAGTTAGAAATTAAAGGAATAAAAATACATTTATAATAAATATTAATAATAATTACTTGTATGTATTCATGTATATAGCATATATGATGTCAGTTTGAACTGTTATAGTCATAGTTGGATACTGGAGTAATCAGGTAGTATACATTATTTAATATTTCAACAGTAATATTAATTTTTCAAAAAAATTATCTTAACTAGGTATATATGAGAAAAAATTATTTTAATATTGAAATTGTTAATATTAATAATTTAAATTGAAAACGAAAAAACTGATTTGATTATTTTAGTGTTTTTCATAAACCTTTTAAGTAATTAATTTATTATCAATCTATATTTTAAGGTCTATAATAATTATTGTTTGGCTTTTAACTATTCATTTGTAAATTATACATCCATTACATAGAAGGTAATATATGTTATTTTAATCATAATGCTATTCATTTTAATTACTGCTATCAATGTTATCAAACATGAAACAATAAAGTTTTTAAAAAAGATTAATAATTTTGATCTCGGTTAAAATATATATTAAAAACAGTTATTTTAACTGTACTTATTTTTGGTTAAATTTTGTGTTTTTACATTTGTATGATTTTATTATTGACGAAGAATATACCTGTTTTATTTTATGGTAAAGGAAATATGAATAAATTAATAATAAGTGTAATAATATCCATATTAAATTCTTTAATTTTTTACTGTTTCGATGAAAGTGTATAAGGCTAATGACTATACAAATTGAAATATTGCCAAAGTAAATTATAAAATACGATTTCCTAAAATTACAAACGTGAATTCAAGTTTTACATTTTAAAATGTATTTAATATATTTAAATAGGTAATATTTTGAAACAAACCATTCTACACTACATCTACAGACAATACACAGAGTTTTTTCTTTAAGTTTTTTGCTTGGCCTAATATTATTGAAACAAAATATTTCGGTTTATCGATCGTTTGCCAACAGTAAAAAATTACTATAAATATAACAAATTAAAGGAATAATATTGTATTTTTTTAACATGTACAGCAAAAACAGAAATAATAACGGTCGTTTTTCATATTTTACTACAAGTTTTTTGAGAAAAATTGTGTACTTATTTATAATGGACATCCGGTAAATGATTCAGTTCAAACGCGATTAAATTAAATTTTAATAGCACAAACAATAACGTTTCTTATTTATAGACCTTCTTCGCGGCGGCGTCGTCGGCACAAGTACAAGAGAGTTTGCGTTTTTGTAATAATTTACGGCCTTTGCGGTTGACCTTGGTTTGAAATATACAAATATTAGTAGTAGTCTTGTGAAAAAGGGAAGGTCATATGCGTAGGCGTCCAGAACGTCGTTTTTCGCTTCTGCACCTAGCAGCTATAGCGTCTATTTTTGTGTGTGTCACCGCGCGGTGCGGTATATGTGCGTATAGAGAGATCCCAGCGCGCAGTGGTGGCGGCAGTAGTCGCACTCCATTTGAATTTGCCTGAGGTCAATATTATTAATGCCCGGTAACTACATCTCATCAGATGAGATATCTGTACATTTTATTATACTACAAAACGGAAAATGGCCGTCGTTGGTACTTTTATTATAATATACTTTCCGATCGTGTTTTTCATCCCATCTTTTTATTTCGTGTTCGAACCGCAGTTGCAGTGATCATGTGCCGAGCATGTAGGCAAGGAGGTTCAAGAACCTACGGAAAGAAAATGAGCGAACGAGGCATCAAGAGAGAGATAAAGAGAGAGAGAGAGAGAGAGAGAGAGAAAAGAAATGAAATTAAGAAAAAGATAAAAGTCTTGGCGGTAAGAGCTTCAAAAATTTGGCTGACAAACGATTTTGTATGGTTTTAAAAATAAAATGACTGGCGCGCGCGCATTAATTCGGTTTCAAAGCTATCCGTTTGTAATAAACTACCACTACCGTTTTTTGCACGGTTTGTACATTATATCGAATAAGCATACACGATAATGATTATAGTATACCTAGTAAGTACGTGTACCAATCATTATTACTAATCGTTTATTATTATACACTTGGCTATTAGTATTTCTACTACTACTACTACTACTACTACTACTACTACTACTACTACTACT